>NC_133375.1:22049911-22092025 GCF_049309525.1 Garra rufa | reverse complement strand
AGTTGGTCCAGAGGCTCCAGTCGCACAGGAATAGCATGAGCTCTCAGAACCATATCTGAGAGAGAACCGAGAACCGGAGTCTGACCTCCAATCTGCCAGCACAGAAACAGAAACACAAACAATCACATAAACTGCCATTAAAATTGCAATCAGATATACCAGGATTCCTCAAATCTTGCATTGGCCATGCACTGCACAGTTTAGCTCCAGCCCTAATTAAACAGACCTTTACAAGCTCATCAAGGTCTTTAGGATACCTAGAAAAATCACAGGTTAGCAAGTTTGATCAGGGTTTGAGCTAAACTCTGCAGGGCTGTGGCCCTCCAGGACCAGATTTGAGGAACCCTCTGATATTTCTTCAAAAACATAAACATGAGACGGTACACTAGTGTGTAGAATACATACAAATTACATAGTTCATGTAATGTAGAGTACTCAACCTGTAAATCCTCAGCTTCCTGGAGCCATTCTTTAGCCCTGTTCACTGTGTCTTGTAGTAGCAGGCAGTTTGGCAGGTATGCTGGTACCCCGTCCACCTGAGTCAACATAGAGCTGAGCGTCTCTAAACTCTCCGGAGGCCTAAAAGAAAAAGTGAAAACATTAACAAATGTCACTCAGCTCATTACACAATCACTTTGTGGTGCCTCCTGCAGGTTCTCAGCACGCACCGCAGGAATTAATTCAGTCTCAGTCAAGGGCTGCTTTGCATTTCCAAGCCTTCAGTTTTCCCTGAACTGATGCAAATGCTCATCTGTTGTACAAAAGGAAATGGTTCTCTAATTCAATCTATTCAAACTGATCTTAGGTTTTTGTTGCGCACAAAGTCACTTAAATAGATCTTGTTATGGCTTGAGAACAGAGCTTCAACTGCAATGGTCAACAAGCCTTACAAACAAATTACAATGATTGTTATATAACTCAAATGTATAAAAATTTTTTTTTTGAATTGAACTAAACAAAAATATGAATAGATACTTAAATTAAAATATTAATTAGAAATGTTAACTTGGAAACTAACTGAAATAGAATAAAGTTAAGTTGAAATACTAAAATGACAAACTAAAACTGAAATAATAATCAGTGCAGTAATAATCAATAAGTCAAATATAAAAAAAATTAAAGCTAATAAAAATGACAAATGCACAAACCTTAAACTAAAACTGAAATATTCACACAAAAGCTAATTCAAAATATTGAAAAACTGTATAAATATATAGAAATAATACTAAAATAACATTGCTGCACATTATGTCTGCAGTGTTATTTACAGATGTTTTTTGTTCTCTCCACACAAACTTATTTAACACCACAAGACTTAAATTGCTCATTATTTATGTTAGTTTTGTAGACAAAACAAATTGTGCCTTTTGACTTTTTATTGTCTATTGTCTTTTAAACCCGTCTATATTCAAAAAGCATACACTACCAGTCAAAAGTTTCTGGACAGTAAGATTTTTAATGTTTTTTTAAAAAAGATGTCTCTTCTACTCACCAAGCCTGCATTTATTAGATCCAAAGTAAAGCAAAAACAGTAACATTTTTAAATATTTTTAAATAATATTCTGATTTGCTGCTTAAAAAAACATATAATAATAATAATAATAATAATAATAAAAATAATAACTATAAAAGCCTTCATTATCACTTTTGATCAATTTAAAGCATCCTAGCTAATTAAAAGTATTACATTTTATAAATAATAATAATATATTTCTTGAACAGAAAATCAGCACATTAGAAGCATATTAGAATGATTTCTGAAGGATCATGTGACACTAAAGGCTGGAGTAATGATGCTGAAAATTTAGATTTAATCATAGGAATAAATTACATTTTAAAATATATTCCAGTAGAAAGCAGTTATTTTAAATAGTAAAAATATTACGTAATATTACTGCTTTTGCTGTATTTTGGATCAAATAAATCCAGGCTTGATAAGCAGAAGAGACTTCTTTACTAAAAAAAAAAAACCATTTGACTTGTAGTATATATAGGGACTCCTAAAACAAAGAATTTGAAAATAGTGTGTACAAAAATATAAACAATTAATTAATTAACTTTATATTTATATAAATATAATAAATCATATTTATTAAATAAATATAATATCTAAATGTATAAAAATATAAATGTGCGCATTTACTTTTTTCAATGCTATTTTACAAATTTATAATGTTTTCTCAACATATAAATGGGTCTTATAGCTGCCTCTATGTTTTAAGAAGGGGCTTGTGCATATTTGGTGGTCTGTGACATCAAAAAGTTTAATAACTTCAAAGGGTAAAGGTTAGCTTGGGTAGATTGATGGTTGTGTGTTATCTCTGCATGAGTCTTCATTTAGTGCCGCCCCCACCTGGCCTTCAGCAGTGCCAGTGCTTTCTCCTCCAACTCCTCAGAGATTGTGAGCAGTTCCTGCAGCCGAGCCATTGTGCGTTCGGTGGAGGGATGCTGTGTCAGTCCAACCCCTCGATCGATCAGTCGGCGCATGTTGTCCAGAGAAAGACCGCAGGGGTTTGACACCGGATTCTCTGCCTGCTGAACTCCGGCCAGCCAGCGGGCCTGTTCCAGACGCTCCCGTAGCAGCGGCAACTCCGGCAGAAACACGTCAAACTGAGAGCCCTCCTCCAGCAAGGACTCGATCTCGCTAACAGACTCTGCACACACTTCATCAGAAAGCAGCTTCTCGCTGTGCTGCTGGAAATCCTCAATGCTGTTCAGCAGCTCCTGTGAGAGAAAGAGAGAGAGAGTGTGTGTGTTAATAGCTTGTATTATATGAGCTGTTTAGAGATGAACAGTGCCTCATTAATCTTCAGGAAGATTGCCTGCATCTTACACTGCTTTGTGTATGTGTATGTGTGTGTGCGCACGTGTGTGTCAGTCACCTTCAGAAGCGGTGCTTGTGTTAGGCTGCAGGGCAGGTTATAAAGCTGGCGGACGAATGATCTCATTTCCTCCACTGTGAGCTGATTAGGAGAATTACCCCTGCCTGTGCGGTACCTGCACAAAGATGTCGACAGACAGACATAAACAAATGCAGGAAAGAATAGACAATTCACATGCTACATGTGATTCGGCCAAACCAAACCAATGTGTGCAAAAAAAACAAGGCCCACCACACTGGAAATTCCCCTGAAATGGAAATAAACACTGAGGTAAAGTACTAGTGTGCAAGGGGTCATTTTTGCATCCGTTTGCACTATTTTTGTCCAAGCATGTGCATAGATGGTTGTCTTTTGAGAGATGAAATGCACCTTGCTGTTTTTTGTTTTAGTGATTTTTGTTTTAGTGATCTGTGCCATGAGCTCTGCCATTTTTAAGGCCGCATATTAAGTGGAAAGGTTTCCACACTTTGTTTTCACCAAAATATTAAGCAGCACAACTGTTAAAACATTAAGAAGCACCAAATCAGCATATTAAAATGATTTCTAAAAAATTATGTGACATTGACATTGCTGATAATTTGGGTGTGCCATCACAGAAAAAAATAGCATTTTAAAATACACACACCTATTCAAAAGTTTGGGAACAGTTGGATTTTTAATGTTTTTAAAGATGTCTCATCAGAGTTCCATTTATTTTATCAATAGTACAGAAAAAAATAATTTGAAATACTATTGCAATTTAAAAAAAAAAAATATTTAGCATACCTTAAAATATGTTTTTATTTTCTGTGATGCAAAGCTGAATTTTCAGCATCATACGATCATGTCGTAATCATTTTAATATACTGATTTATTTTCAGTGTTGGAAACAGTTGTGCTGCTTGACTTTTTGGAAACTGTGATACTTTTTCAGGATTCTTTGACAAATAAAAAGTTAAAAAGAACAGCATTCATTCAAAATCGAAATCTTTTCTAACGGTATAAGTTTTTACTATCACTTTTTATCAATTTAACACATAAAAGTACTCATTTCTTTCAAACTAAGAAATTTACTGACTCCAAACTTTAAACAGTAGTGTAATATTGTTACAAAAGATTTATTTTAAATAAATGATGTCCTTTTTAATGTTTTATTCATCAATCCTGAAAAAAAAAAAAATATATATCACAGGTTTCAAAAAAATTTAGACAGCACAACACAATAAATAAGCATATTAAAATGATTTCTGAAGGATCATGTGACATTGAAAACTGAGTAATGATGCTGAAAAATCAACTTTGATCACAGTAATAAATTCTATTTTAAAGCATATTAAAATATAAAACCACTATTTTAAATTGGTATAATATTTCACAATATTACATTTTTTCTGTATTTTTAATCAAATAAATGCAACTTTGATGAGCAGAAAAGGCTTCTTTAAAAAAACATTACAAATCTTATGAGTACACTTTATTCTAGTCTCTTTGTGGTTTTGTGTGCATGTACCTGGTCTGCCTCTTGCCATTTAGCAGTTGCTGGGCAACAGACGAGCATTTCTCAGCATCTTGAGTAACCAGCCTCAGCTGACGTAACAGGTCGTTCTCTGGGAACGATTTCGCATCAGACTCCTCCAGAAGGGTGCGAAACACGGTGACATCTACAATGATAGAGAATGAGAAGCAGAAATGAAACTAATGACATGGTACTCAAACGCATTTAACTTGAGTGATGTAACATTTTAATGACTGAAATAGTATACTATGTGTGGCGTGGGACTTAACGGTCCATAAAAATTTAGGTTGTGAAATGTGGGCTAAGTACTAATATTTGCCTTGTTAATACACTATTTTGCATAGTATAACGTTTTCTTAAATATAATATCATGCCAATGACTGCACTGTAAGATAAGGTACATTTGTCTTTTTTAATTTCATGATTCTCTTCAATTAAATTATTTTAATGGGGAAATTTATCATCAAGTTCATACATTGTGCATAAAAAAAAATATATATATATATTATTCATAATAATTTTAATAACTACACATACTGAAAGTGCATTCCAATAAAGAAAGATGCGAGTATCAGTTCTGGAAGTGTTCAGAATGAAACTCACTGCGTTTCTTGTCAAGCTTTGCTTCCATGACTTCTGTCACCCTCGCCGCCCACTCATCATAAGACTCCGCCCTCTGCCGCACAGCGTTCATCATGGGGTAAAGGTCATCCAGTGTGAAACGGTAACTGTGTGGTTGAACATTACATTAAATGAAACTTTCAGCAGAGCAGAGCTTAAGACAAAACTTCCAAAACCACAGCCAACAATAACACCACCTCATGTTTGAATCTGAAGCACTGATTATGAGTTGAATCACTTCAGTGATCCAGTCAAAAAGTAACTGTTTATTCATAATCGAATTAAATAGAGGCCAGCTTTGAGGAGTACTAAAAACAGAAGTGAAGACTCACTTGAGTGTGTAGTTGGAGACGGGGCAGGAGCAGAGGTCGTGGGCGTGGTGTAGACACACCTGCACTCCTGGTCTGCAGGGACAGGTGAGAGCAGACAAGTAACAGGTGGTGCGACACTTGACGCATTGTCTCTCATCATCTGCCAGCCGGTCATATTCAAACAATTCACACTGGACCACCCCCTATTCAAAGAGAGTGAGAGACAAAAAAGATGCCATGATTCTTGTTCATGAGTCTCTTGTTTGTCCTGAAAAGTTAAACTGCCTGCTGTTCTTCAGAAAAATCTCTCAGGCCTCACAAATTCTTTTTCTTTTTTTTTTTTTTTTTTTACAGCATTTTTGTATATTTGAACCTTTTCCAACAATGACTATATGATTTTGAGATCCATCTTTTTACACTGAGGACAACTGAGGGACTCGTATGTAACTATAACAGAAGGTTCAAATGCTTATTGTTGCTTCAGAAGGAAAAACAATGCATTAAGAGTCAGGGGTGAAAACTTTTGAACGGAATGAGAATGTGTGTATGTTTTTCTTATTTTGCCTAAATATATTTTTTCCCATTTAGTACTGCCGTTCGGAAGCTACAGAAAATGCTTACATGTTCCCCACAAGATAAAATACGTTACATTTACCCTGATCTTCTAATTCAAAGATTTCACTTAATGCATTGTGTTTCCTTCTGAAGCATCAGTGAACATTTCAACCTTCCGTTTTTGCAGATTCTGCAAGGTGTAAGGTGTAATCTCACACTAATTTGCTTGCTGAAAAATAAATAAAAAATAAAAATATAAACTGAATACCAATACATCACATTTATGACGTTACCACAAGAACATTGACAACCCCAAAAAATAAATTATATAAGGCAGATATACATGCCCATTAAGTGTTAATTATAAGTGTTTATTAAAATTACAGCCGTTTTAATTTAGGGTTGTCAGTGTTTATTGAAATCCGGAAATAGATACAGAAATGGAAATTTAAAATAATATCTATTATGACAACTCTCTGAAGATTTTCAGCATGGTAATGGAAAAGACAATGTTAATATAACTGGTCTTGGCAGAATAGATCTGTTAAGCTGCTAAATTGCAGCTGCTGTTAGTTATTGCTGCTGTTGTTGATTGCTGCTGCGAAACAAGTACAGGAACTTGCCACTGCCAGTACGTATGCCGATACGGTGCAGTGAGCATGTAAGAAATACTACTGCTGCTGCACATGTAGCATATATAACCTGTTGCAGATCTATACCTGTGGAGCTGGGGAGGTGAAGGCTTGCAGAGGAACACAAAGCGTGCTGCGAAATGCTCAAGTGAATGCTAACCGGCCATTTAAATGCGTATACAACATGAACCAATCAGCATGTGCCAAGTAGTTTAACGCTGTGAATGTCATCTGTTTGCATTAATGACCTCAGCCTGCCCCATTTACAGTGTCATGACAGAACTTGGCATAGAATATGACTATAAACAGGTAAATATGTATTACACTAATAAACTCCTTATAAACTCCATGAAATGTGAGGATAATTGTTTTAGTATTGACTTGCTGCATATTTTACTGCCTACTTTGTTTTTCTCAGAGTGGGAAGAGTAATGAGCACTGTTGAATATATTTACACTGTAGTGTCATCCACACACAGATTTGACACATTTTGTTTGTGTTCTCTCACCGTCTTACGGACTTTGTCCCGCATTTCTCTCTCCTCTTTAATCATGAGCTGCATATCCTTCTGTACGGCTGACGCCAGAACCACGTCCAGGCAGTCGGCTTTCATGGCCATAGTACACACCATCTCATCATGAGAGAACACGCAGTAACGGTGCAGCAGGCGGTAGTGCTCCACACACTGACGCCCCAGTGGCATCTGCACACCAGATATACAACACAAAGCAGAATTTTTTTTAAAATGGAATCAGAAAAAAGAACATCGACATTAATAACAGTCTGTGTAACAGCAGAACTGATCCTCACCCAGTCCACTGTGCAAAAGTTCACAGCCTCTGCAAAGTTGAAGCCCTGGTTGAAGCCACTGTGATAGGATCGTGGGAAAGTGATGACGAACTCTCCTGCGCACTGATTGGTTCTGTAAATCTAATAAACAGAACTTGTGTTAGTCACAGGTACTTCGTGTGAGCAAGTGACTTGTGATTGTGTGTATAAACTCGTTACTCACTGGTACTCCATGGGCCATAAGTGTATTGGGATTCATGATTGTGACAAGCTGGTGTAGAAGGTCCGGCTGAGACTGGAACAGTTCAGGGGCCAGTTTCTTCATGACTGCTTCCAACTGCTCAGCGGCAAAACCAGGAGCACCATACCAAGTCTTAGGTTCTCCCCTAAAACATGCAAACATTCAATCAGGGTCCTCACACATTTCATTTACTTGTGACCCATGCTGGCAAAATGAGTCGGAATGAGCAAATTTTCACATTCTGCATTAAAATACCTTCAAAATTACAAGACTTGATGGAATTGGACAAAAAGGACTGAGCTACAACCATTTGAAGGCGACAAGAGTCAGCAGAATTGATTTTGAAAAAAATAATTCCAAATAGATAATAGATTCCAAAGCAAAATTACCAAGTAACATTGCATATTTTCCTCCAATTCTCTTAATAATAATTACTATATTATTAAATCACAATATAGATTTTTTTTATTTTATCTTTGTTATAAAAACAGAAACAAAGATGCAAATAAACAGTAGTTTAATCAAGAGCAGCGACTGATTCTGTCTTTAGAGCCCGATCTAGATTAAGATCTACTGTTACACATCAGATTTTTTCCCAACCATTAACTGAATGGTCATGTAAAACATAACGGATTATGGTTGTGTGAATCTCGCGAGATTTTGCAATAATGTACTTTATAGGGAGAGTGCATGCTCTCGGAGAGACGCATCTTATGCACATGCTTTGCAAATGTCAGTCAGTGCAATCACTTTGTTTTCATGAGCATGTGTTTGAAAATCAGATTTCACTGGTTTGGACTCGTGTCATAAGGAATTTGATATGAGTATTCACAAAGCTGGAATGCTTTGCTTGGAAAACAACAGACCTACAACTTGTGATGAGAACCAGCAGCAGTCGTCCAGAAGCGAGCAGAGAAAAAGGTACTACTCTCAGAAAATGTACAAATAAAGAATTTTAGATGTTTAATCACAATTTGGAGCATTGGGATTTCTAGACCTCAAATTTGACCAAAACTGACATTTCACTTCTTTTGCCTGTAGTTCAAAATTGCATTCCGACTCATTTTGGCAGCACAGGTCACATTTTATCAAAAACACAGTAAAAACAGTAATATTGTAGAATATTACAATTTAAAATGTCTGTTTTCTATTTTTCTGCTTAAAATTGTAATTTATTCCTGTGTACCATGTTTAAAAGAAATGGCATTAATTACTGCCACTTTTAAATAAATGTAACACACGGTTGCCGAAAAAAGTACTGAAATGACTGAACAGTAGTGTACAAGGCAACTTAATCATATCAGTCTCAGATATTTAGATCTTTTCTATAATAACACACTCTCCTAGGCAACTGCGTTTTTATTTAGAGTAGAAATCATATTTGAAGCGAAAACATTGTGGAGGACAGAAGTACAGTCTGTTCAGTCAGTGCACTATATATATAGCACTACTACATGTATATATCTGCTTTTTATTAAGCATATAATTTATTACCAGTGCAGGTAGTTGATGGAATAGCTCCAGTGGTCCTCAATGTGCCAGCAAAAAGAGGAAAAGCACATGCCAACATACAGCCATGGCAAAGTCATGCCACAAATATCAGCAGTGACGTGGGTCAGCACTGATGGTTTCATCATGGCCATGTTATTCAGGTTCCACCCACAGCGAAGATATTTCTACAGCAATCAATCACAACACAGAAGAACAACATCAGTGACGAAACAGGATGTACTACATGTGAATGTTGGAAATTGTGAGTAATATCTCAAAACTTATTATACTGCAGTTTTACCTCATCTTGCGGCGCAACCTTAAACTTGCCACCCTTGATTGGAAAACCACTTCCAAACTCTTTTGAGGCAATGTCAGCACCATATTCCACTGTCACATCCTCCTCAATGGTGCCGACCAACCTCCAAAACTCTTTTTCTACCAATTCGGTGGGAACCATCTGCAACAAACACCATATTCACAGAAAAAAAAAGAACATCAACATCAGCACTTATGTAAAGATTAGTTTATGAGTCTCAGAAGAGTTTATACATACATGAACAGGCATGTTGAAATAATCTGATTTGAAGGAGTCTGCCATTTCCCCAAAGGATTTTAGAGAGTAGCCCCTGCAAGCTTGCTCGAAGCCAAACGCCTCCTGAGGTTTACCGCACTCCTGCAGAAACACATAAATGATGAGTCAATTAATTGTTCTAGTAAATTAAAGTGACTATATATACACACAACAGACTGGTTTCTTAACATCAGTTGCTGCTTTTATTGGCTTTAAATAATGAACAAACACTGTTATAGTTTACTTTGTAAACTCACCTGAGCCAGACATTTAGGGCATCTCCAATCGCCTTTGGGAACATCAGTGAGGGGTGGGATCAAGCAGAAGGTGTGGTAGCTGTCATCACAACCATCGCATAGCAACAAACGATCCTCATCGTTCCCCTTTCCACACACTAAACACACATACAAGTCCACCTAAAGAAAGACAGACAGCATTTATAACATAAGCAATGAAAAACAAACTTTTAGCTATAAAATGTATTTTAATACCGCTTATAGTTATTTAATATTAGGAAATATTAAAAATTTTCAAATGAAAAGTTACTTAAGTTCGCAGTACTCAAATATGCAACCCTGGACCACAAAACCAGTCTTACGTAGCACAGGTATATTTGTAGCAATCAGTGTTGTTTTTGACAACCATCTTAGATTTAGTCTTAGTCTTAGTCTTTTGGACTAAAATGCTTCTTAGTTTTAGTCAAATTTTAGTCACTTCTATATGTGATAGTTTTAGTCCAATTTTAGTCGACAAAAAGTCAAAAAGGTTTTAGTCTAGTTTTAGTCGACGAAAAGTCAAAAAGGTTTTAGTCTAGTTTTAGTCAAAAAAAGGGAAAAAAGTAGTCTTTTAACAAATTAATGTAGGTCAGTAAGTATTTTGCAGTTGGGTAGTGTCACTTATAAGTTCTGAAAATAGCAGATCTATAGTTCAACACAATGTGAGCTTCCGGATCGACTATTTTCACCAATAATTACAATAATGAAGGAACGTTTTAGAACATAAAAGACAAACAAGGATGGAATGCTAAAACGGCTTGCCATACTAGTATAGCAAAGAGTATTTAATGCTTAAACGGCTTGCCATAGCGTCAGATACTTTTTAAGTTTTAATTGGCATGCACAATAAGCGGAAATGTCATGCATTTTAAACGTCTCACGGACCACCCACTAACATTTTCGTCTATTCTCGTCTCGTCAACGAAAACTCACACACGTCGCGTCATGTTTTAGTCATCAACGAGCCATTTTTATCTCGTCATCGTCTCGTTATCGTCATGAAAAAAAAGTGGCGTCAACGAAATGATTTCGTCATCGTCATCGTTGACGAAAACAACACTGGTAGCAATAGCCAGAAATACATTGTATGGGTCAAAATTATCGATTTTTCTTTTTTTAAAGACAAAAATCATTAGGATGTTAAGTAAGGATCATGTTCCATGAAGATAATTTTGTAAATGTCCTACTGTTAATACAACATTTTATTTGGATTAGTAATATGCATTGCTAAGAACTTAATTTGGACAACTTCAAAAGTGATTTTCTCAGTATTTAGATTTTTTGTACCCTCATATTCCAGATTTTCAAATTGTATCTTGGCTAAATATTGTCCTATCCTAAAGAAAATCATACATCAACGGAAAGCTTATTTATTTAGCTTTTTTAGATGATGTATATATAAAAAAATAGCCTTATGACTGGTTTTGTGGTCCAGGGTCACATATTGTGTTTTTAAACTTAAATTGAAATGCATTAAATAAACCTGTTGGGTTTTAGTGTAGTTTAGAGTCAATAGAATCAGTTTGTCCACTGTTTTCATTTACATGTGACATTAAGGCTCAGTGGAACTTAAATTTGAATAAGAAAGAGGAGGAAACTCACCGTGCTGACTAGAGGTGGGGGGATGTTTTTCTTGTAACGTGGTTTGCTTTTCTCTGGTTCAGGAATTATCTCTTTTATCTCCACAGGCTCCTGCTTCACCTGTATAGGGATCTCCCGCTCTAATACACAAACATAAAAATACATTTGTTCACATAAAGACACAGATTTGACTAATAAAACTATGCTAATCACTTGTTTGCTTTGTTGATTGACTGTAAATATTGCCTAATGAATACTGGCAAATAATCTGGGTCAGGTAAGGTTAGACGCAAAGGTTAGTTAAGTGCTCACCTGGTTCAGGCTTGGCAACGAATGAACCCATTCTCCTCCTGAGGTTGGGCCTGTTCTCACATCCCTCACCTCCCTCTGACTTGACACAGGCAAGCTAAGGACACAAAAAAAAAGCAGCATGCGAGTTAATTTTTTTGAAAATGATTAGTTTTCAACATTGATAAGGTCTATTATATATATATATATATATATATATATATATATATATATATATATATATATATATATATATATATAGAGTAATGGCTGCTGAAAATTCAAGTTTGTATCAAAGGAATAAGACTGTGATTATAAACTTACAATATATTAGCCACTCAAGTAGAGTACGTATGTGCATTTACATTTACCTCTACCTCTGTTTTCATCCTCTTGGCTCGTCTAGCAGGCGCACTTGTGTCGCTGGGCTGAACGTGAATGTTTTGTCTCTGCAGCAGGTCGTAGGGTTTATACTCTTTTTCTTTGTCATTTACATCATCCACTGACACCTTCTGCAGACACTGAAGAAAACAAGCAAAACAACTCAAATGGTTAAATGAGCCCTTCACCCTTAAAGTTACAGAAACTACAATAAAACACAGAATTTCACTCAGAAATTAAAATGGTCATCACTGCCTCATGTTGTTTTAAACCTGTATGACCTTTTTTTTTTTGTTAAAAACAAAGGAAGATGTTGGTCAGAAGGCCTAAGCTGCTCTTTACTATAGTGTGAATTAAATTCGAGAGCTACAGATGCATATGTGACCCTGGACCACAAAACCAGTCTTAAGTAGCACGGTATACTTGTAGCAATAGCCAAAAATACATTGTATAGGTCAAAATTATAATTTTTTCAAAATGCCAAAAAAGATTTGGATATTAAGTAGATCATGTCCATGAAGATATTTTGTAAATGTCCTACCGTAAAAATATCAAAATTTAATTTTTGATTAGTAATATGCATTTCTAAGAGATTTATCTTTATCTAACAACTTTAAAGGCTATTTTCTCAATATTTAGTTTTTTTTTTTGCACCCTCAGACTCTAAATTTTCAAATAGTTGTATCTTGGCAAATAGTTCTAGCTTAACAAACAATACATCAATGAAAAGTTTATTTCAGATGATGTATAAATCTCAACTAAAAAAAGACCCTTTTGACTGGTTTTGTGGTCCAGGGTCACATATTAAGACTTTAAGCAAATAACAAAACATTTCAGCCTTTTACCTCACACTAAGGTAAAATGTGGTTTGAGAAGAGTTGCATGAACTGTTTTAAGATATTTTTTAGAGCTAGACAGGGCATGGAAAAGCATGGAAAGTCAGTCATAAAAGTTTACAACAACATGAAAGTGAAAAAAAAAAATGATTACAAAATCTATCCCTTTAAAAATTGGTGTAGGATTTACATATTTTACTCAACAATTGCTAGCAAATTTGCTATTTGCTACAAAGAGCAAATAATACTTTGAACTAAACATTATATTTTTCAGTAAAGAGACTTCTTATCAAATGTACTTCAATGTTTTTCGATTTAACTCCAATAAACTTTGGAAGATCAGTTTAACAAGGCTTAAAATGTAACTGAATAGTAATTTAGGTCTTTCTTGGGTAAAACTTTACAAAAAGGTGTCATTGTTTTAACTAACATGAACAAACAATGAACAATCCATTTATTACACTATTTATTAATCTTTGTTAATGTCAGTTAATACAAATTCAGTCGTTCATTGTTTATGTTCATTCACAGTGCATTATAACTAACGTTAACAAACACAACTTGTGATTTTAATAATGATTAAGATTAATAGATGCTTTTGATGTATTGTTCATTCTTAGTTCATGTTAACTAATATAGTTAACAAATGTTAACTAATAAACCTTACTGTAAGAGTCAAAGGTCATTTTAAGGTCAGGGTTCTCCACATTGGAAACTGTAAAACTTCACACTTCACAAAATTCCTCTAAGTTATCGTCATTATTTCCCTCCAACCCACAGATGATCTGTGCTAATATGTGAAAAAGCTGTTAGCCTGGCTATAAAGAGCATTACATCTGTGAGAGCATGCAGAAAGAAATCCTCGACATTCCCGGTTACACAGCATCCGAACTGTATGACGCCTGCTACAGCTATCAGATTACAGATTAATGTACAGACAGAGGATAGAGGGAGGAGAGAGAACAGCTGGAGGTGTAAAGAGATTAGCGTGAACAGAAAGCAGGTCACAGTCTCCATGGCTAGAGAGGAGGAGTGTGAGGGGGAGGGGAGGAAGAAAGGATGCGGCAGAAGTCAAAAAGACAAAAACATAGAAAGAGCGGCAAGTGAAAACAAAGACGCGAGTAGTAGGTGGAGAATGAAAGCAACAGTGTCTCGGCAGGATGGCTGGGGGTTTTGGTGAGGGTCAGGACAGGTTGAATGATGTCCGTCAAAGAAACACCAATTCGCTCCCATTTGTCACCCAAACGCAAAGTTGAAAAATAAACACACACAAACTGACATAAGCAGCAAAAGGAAATATTTACATATCAAACACCATAAAGTGATAAAGAAGCAGGAAATATTTAGTGTGAAACATTCATAAAGGAGTAATAAACTACTTTGATAACATACATCCACACATTTAGAAGATGAGCACAGGAGCACATTTCAGTATGGCAGTGAGAGCCACAGCGGCTACTAAATGAAACATTCATTGCCACAGCAGCCATAATGATATCACATCCTGTCCAGATTTGAATAGTCAGATTAGGTAATGGCGAAAATAGAAACGTACCTCCTCCAGCCCAGGAGGTGCCTCAAAACTTGTCAGTTTGGCTGCAAGGTCAAGAGCCTGATGTAGAAAAGAGTACCGAACATTACAGAGAAATTGGCAGTGATCTCCAGGTCAGAGGTCACAACATCTCTAACAGAGATGTCAAGCATTCAGTCAATGGAAAAAAGTGTGTTAGGCTCCAAAACACTTTTCAAATTCAAATTATGTTGCATATGATTGCTGCCTGTATTGTTAAAATACACTACCAGTCAAAAGTTTTTTAATGTTTTTAAAATAAGCCTATTCTGCTCACCAAGCCTGCATTTATTTGATCCAAAGTACTGTAAAAACAGTAACATTTAGATTTTTTTTTTTTTTTTACAATTTTGAAGTAACTGCTTTCTATCTGAATATATTTTAGATTTAAAATATATTCCCGTGGTCAAAGCTAGATTTTCAGAATCATTTCTCCAGTCTTCAATGTCACAAAATCCTTCAGAAATCATTTTTAATATGCTTATTCGTTGTTCAGGAAACATTTTTTATTATAGTTATCAATGTTTAAAACAGTTGAGTACATTTTCTTTCAGGATTCTTTGATGAATAGAAATATCCAAATATCAGTATTTACCTTAAATAAAAAAAGTCAGTGTCCATTTTTTGGAAAGAAATCAAAACGTTTATTTAGCAAGGATGCTTTAAATTGATCAAAAGTCATGATAAAGACATCTATAATGTTCCAAAAGATTTCTGTTTCAGATAAACACTGTTCTTCTGAGCTTTCTAGTCATCAAAGAAACCTGGAAAACTTCTACTCAGCTGTTTTCAACATAATATAAATAATCAATAATTTTGAGCAGCAAATCAGAATATTAAAATGATTTCTGAAGGATCATGAGACTGGAGTAATGATGCTAAAAATTCAGCTTATAATAAATAAATTACATTTTAAAATATATTTAATTAGAAAACTGTTTTTTTATAGTAAAAATATTTTAAAAGTTTACTTTTGTTGATGTACTTTGGATTAAATAAATGCAGGCTTAAAAAACATTAAAAATCTTACTGTTCAAAAACTTGACTGGTAGTGTATATTTGAAAAAAACTGTATACAAAGTTTATATTTTATATTTATCCATATTTCATATTAATATTGTTGTAATACATTAAAATTCCAAATATTTATATATTTTTTTTGCAACCACATTTAGCAGAGGCTGTGGCACAAAGAGCAATAACCAATAACACTGGGAAGATTGCCACACTATACAGGAAACAAAAAGCTAAAACACAATTAATACCCACATACTGCATTTATTCAATGTGCAAACACGGTTAACCCTAAAAGCCCAGCTTTAACAATGCAACCCATCTGCAACCCGACTCCTAACCCAGAACTCCTGCATGACTGTTGAAAGCTTTATGCCGAGTGTGAGATATATTGATCTGGTGTGGTTATATGCTAAACTCACCAGTAGGTTTGTCCCAGACTGGAAGAGGTTGTACGGGTACAGGATTCTCTCGTAATGGGCTCTCAGGTGGGACCCCACAGCTTTGCCTGGGGCAAAACCCATTGTCATGGCAATCTTCGTCCATCTCCTCTCTCTACAAACTAAATCGAATCCACCCTCCTCAGCAACCAACTGGGAGATTCAAAAAGAGAGTGTTGGACATTGCAAAAAGATAAACATTCACCAATGCTTTTGTTTTACTCAGTCAATAATAAAGAACCCAGCGGTTTCATAAACTACTCCATGAAACATACAGATATGAGTAACAGGTTTCAGCTAGCAATACTGAACGGAGTCGTAATTGATCAGGAAGACTGACTAATACAGTCCAATAAAGATGCTTGACCAATAGACTCACTCTGTTGAGCTGGTACAGATCGAGGATCTTCCGCTCCACGTGTGGAATTTTGAGTGTGCATCCTTGTAGTTCCCAAAACTTGGCAATGTGGTCTAAGAAGTTGAGTTTAACTCTGGTTTGAGCCTGTATGAAAGGGGGAGGGTGATAGAAGTGCCAAAAAAAAGAGAACACAAGATTCAGCAACATTGTGAATGGTGCATGTTAATTATTAAGCATCTCAGAAATGTTGTTATTTTAATATCAGACCTTTCAAAAGGCCTAAATTCTGCTGACAAGACTGTGACCATTGACCAATTGCACAGGTCAGTGAGGACATCTCATAGACACAATGTTTTTTTGACAGAGGTGATGATATTTGCTAAACCCTGACCCTAAACCTAACCCTGTGACAAACCTGTTGGTATCAGTAGATTGATGGTTTGACAGATTTATGAGTTTTCCCAAACAGCGAGGAGCACTTCAGATGACCTCGCAATGAAGATTTCAGCATGTCTCACCATATTCGTGGAGGTATTTTAAAAAATTAGGCCCTTACAAATACAGCCACTATATTCTAGCTCAAAGCAAACATGTAAAATTACCTCAAGCTCGTTGAGTCTCTGGATTCGTGGCGTAAAATGAAGTCTTTCAACGTCACATGCAAATGGAGGCTGCCATTCCTAAACACACACAAACACAAAGTAAACAGACAATTAGTAAACTTAAATTTCCTTTTCTTTTATTGATATTTATTTTAAATTTTAAATATTTTTTTAAGAGTTTAACTTAAAAGGTTGTATGCATTCTACGCATATTTGTAGCAAAGACAAACAAGCTTCATTTCCATTAACTGCATATTATGTATCCTCATTGGTGGTCAGGAACACAACCACGGCCAAAACAAGAGAGGCTTTATCAAGAACAACATTTTCATCTTTAGCTTTCTGTTTTTTTTTTTATTCATTGCGCTTTGCAGGTTTCTGAATTCATAAACAATGTGTTTGCACTTAGACACGTACACAAAAACGTGAAGCTTTTGATTAGAAGGTGACTGCTTTTTACGTTTACAGATAAGACTTTCGTACTGAAGGAACTGGACACTGATAAATTAACGGAAAGACAAAATTATCTACACAAAGAGCGAGTAAATACACATTGCTTTGCAACACGTTGCCGAAGCCATTTTATTCAGATTCGCATTCATGAATTTAATTGAAAGGATCTTGAAAGACAACCATGTTCAAATGCTACTAGAACTCTGTGGTTTGTGGTGTAGAATCTTGTGAATGTGTGTCTACTTAACAGTGGCTAAATGTGAACTAAAAATCACACACACAGACATTCACTCACACGCAACCGGCTGTAGATGGCCAAACGGTTAAAATGTGGTTTTTGTTAAGCTCACCTATACAAAACCTTTTCACTCCAAGTTTAACACATTTTCTTTGTCTCCAGCCTCCTATGACCACGTGCTTACAACACATGCTCTTTCAGAAAAACAGCAACACATATGCAATCCTGTCTCCAGATACGCAAAATGTAATTAACAGTTTGATTACCAAGACCAGACATAACCCTCGAGACCAATAAAGTATGACCCTTTCTTAGCCATAAAGGCACCTCAGGATACAACCATTGTTATCAAAATGAGCTGCAAAGCCACATTTAAGCCTCAGAATTCAAAATCTTAATAGGTTTGCTTTCATACATGTATAATAATAATGTAATTATGTAATAAGCACCTGAAAAATAATGATTTATTCAGAACTCATCCAAAGGCACACCATTGGAAAGTCTGCACAATAAACCACTGTACATGAGATGATACACAAATACAGATTTGTGCCCTACATACGAACAATATTCACCACAATTACCTCAGCTACACAAAATCCATAAATTAAATGTAGGTTCTCTGCATATTAAGTGCATTTACCACATTATTTCCTTGTTTGCTGTTCAAGCAGCATAGTTACAGAAAGACACAAAATGGCCAGATGGTTCATTCACTCCATAGCTCGCAACATGGAGGACGCGCCCGGCCCGAGGACTTCATCTATCCATCAAACCATAGGGTTCGGGAGCAGTTTATGGGCCGAACCCAGCCTGTGAATCACCTCATACGGTGTAACTGGTTTAAAACGTGACACAATCCCGTGCGCGCATATGTTGTTGTTGGAAAAGCAAGGGGCCATTTGGAAAACATTCTCAGCTCTAAAACCTTTGTGAGATTGAAAACCCAACCAAACATGACTTTTGTGGATATTAATACCGTCAATGACACGAAGCCATCGTCGTTTAATGATGCTGGACATATTTTACCCGTTAATCATCGGCTGTTTAACGTAATTACGCTTTCTCTCGTCTGCCACCTCATGCGTGAATCACGTCACGTAGCTGCGAGTTTAATAGATTCATATAAGAACCCGAATTCACATCTTAGCCGAAGCCAGTATCAGAACCAGCGCGTTTGATCCAGAACGGGTCAGATGGAGCAAGAATTGTGAATAAACAAGTAAACAGCATTTAAAATTACATGAAAATCTAAATGTGGCTATACACATAAGTGTGTTTAAATGTCTATAAAATGATTGTAAACGCATATTCGGTCTGTCAGACTTATGAAATCGTCTTTGGAGATAATGTTTGTGGCACTGGCATTGGGCTCGTCTAATGTTCACTCACATAACCTACAAAACATAAAGACGCCATCAGAACCACTGAAACCCTTCAAACTGGTTTAGACAGGTTCGTGAGTTAAAAATTCGGATTCAGATTAACGTTAACGCCGAAGAGCCGAACCGAATCATTTCGCTAATATCTGAACTATATTTAGCTGCTACGTATACAGGGTAATTAATTGCATTATTCTAATCCGCACATGACCACTTTTGTAACAGAATGCTTTCATTCCGACTAGAATAGATGATATAACTATATAATGATGGTGTAATTAGTTATTATTAACGCAATCTACTCATAAAGGTAATGGTGTAATACAAATAACAAACAAAACTCAATTTATGAATATGCATAGCTAATGTGCTATGTGGAAAATGAAAGGAAATGTGTATTTCCGCATTGGCAGGTATCTCCAGGTCCCTTGATGGTTTTTGTCTATCCGTCGACATTAAATTCTCCTTAAAAGTGTACTGAAGTCATTAAAAGCCTTTTTAAAATCAAATGATGAGGTAGTGATGGGGGTTTCTGTTTGTAAATGTCACTAAAGATGCAAAGCTACTTTGCCAGTGATAATAATTCTATATACGTAACAAAAAAAGGAAAGGACAAACAATATTCTGTATCAATAAACAACACTGACAATCAAGGAACTAAACGTGACGTTTAAACCAGTACTAGAACCGAGCCAGGCCGTAAACTACACGCAGGGAGAGCATAAAGAGGCATTTTCCTGTATTATATTCACAAATATGCGACGTTTGCGGATCCTGAACGACCTTATTGCGCACATGAGTCAGAATTCCGGGTCATGCGGGTCCGCAGGTCGAGCACAGACCCGGCAGAGCTTCGGGAAATTAACTGATACTATGCCTATAGCTGCACACAAAGCGGTTCGGCAGTGCTGTCACTGCGCCGCCATGTTGAGACATTTCCCTTTAAACCGAACTCAGAATCACTCCGCAGATTCGGCCCGGTTCAGCCGGTCCGCTTTAGAGCGTCCGGACAGCACTCACCGGCGGCGGTCGAACCTTGCAGATCCCGGTTTTCTCGGCGATGGGTCGGATTTTATTGATAAACGCAAACGGGTCTGCAAATTCCTCCCAACTGGGCTCGAACACCGGACACTCGGGCGGTGGGGTAAACTCGGCCGGGCCCCGCTGGGTCATCCTGCAGGTCCGGTTCCGGAGCAGAATCGAGTCGCTCAGCGAAGCAGAGACAGAACTTCCTGGGATCTGCAACACGGTCTATCCGTCCGTACTCCCCCAGTCCGGCTAACACTTGAACAACACGAACAATCAACACACACAAGCGCACATACACACACTCACCGTGACGTGAATGCTCTTAGGCTGAGACCACATCCGCTTGAAAATCTAGAGACGAAGCGAATCTGTCCACTCATTTCTAGCTTTAAAGAATCACTTCAAAGGGACAGTTTGACCGTGATATTAACCGTTGATTGCTGTTTTATTTAAACCGTTTGTCTTTTAAATGCTTAAGTATAACAGCTCAGAAATACGTTGTTATTCGTTTACATTAGTGCAGGCACTAGTCATGCTCAACAAACCAAAAATACTTCTTACATTTACGACGCTTTCAAACAAAAGTTCCAATTATACATTCAACAACAGTTTTTTCTATAATGAGACGTTATTAAAAGTAAAACACTCAAATCTTTTTAGCATCTTTTTTTTTTATTTTCAAGGAAGTCCATTTTTTTCAAGTTCATGTTACATGTGCCAGTGTACAAATAGGGCCCGCGTTAGAACTAATGTGAATATCAAAGCTATAGAAGTTCAAATACCGTTGAGTTGTACATTTATATAAAAACGTAACAAAAAGACTATGTGTTCCACACCGTTCACTGTTAATTTAGAAACTTTCTGTGTCTTTACATACACTTCTGCCAACAGCATGCGCTCGTAGCCGTCAACCGCCTCGCTCCGCCCCAGTGTTTACCTCCGCGTATGGATACCTTCAGGTGACAGCTGTAGTGGCCGGGACTTCTTCTTTAAATAGACTCACCGCGGTTGCTGATTGGACGACTTGCGGATAGAGTGTGACGAATTGCGCGGGGGAGGGGGCGTCGTAGTAAAACGGACTACTGTGTAGTTGACTACTTTTGTGTTTTGAAATAAAGGCAAATCTTGTAGCGTCGCACTTCAATGTTTCGTTTTACATAGTAATGTTTGTTATATTTCAGCATACAACGACTAAAACTGAGATTCAGGAAGGTTTTTTTTGTTGTTTTACAAGATTATCATGGCAACAATGTCCACCATGATGATTGTGATGAAATAATGAAATTTTTGTATTGCACGCTGACCACCTGTGGAAGACCTATCATTTCAGGTGAAGTCAAACGTTTACATACACCTTTCAAAATTTGCAAAATGGTAAATATTTTACCAAAATAAAAGAGAGATCATACAAAATGTATGTTATTTGTATTTAGTACTTACCTGAATAAGATATTTATTATAAAGGACATTTACATATAGTCCACAAGAGAAAATAATAGTTCATAGATATAAAAATGACCCTGTTCAAAAGTTTACATACACTTGATTCTTAATATTGTGTTGTTACCTAAATGATCCATAGCAGTTTTAATTTTTTTAGTGACAGTTTTTCAGGAGTCCCTTGTTTGTCCTGAACATTTAAACTACCTGCTGTTCTTCAGAAAAATCTTTTAAAAAAAATTCAGCATTTTTATGTATTTGAACGCTTTCCAACAATGACTGTATGATTTTGAGATCCATCTTTTCACACCGCAGACAACTGATGGACTATTATGCTGATGATACACGGGGCAACTTTTTTTTTTTGCAATATTGTTTGAGCACTTTCCCATTGAAAATGGGCAACAGATTTCTATCTGGATAATTTAGATCAATCGTGGGCCCTGTCTCTCACCTGGTTGCCCATTGACAGCAACACTTGGCAAAGTTGCCCGGCAACATTGCTCAAAAAGTTGCCCAGTGTATCATCAGCCTTACTATCCAAATGCTCACTGATGCTCCAGAAGGAAAAACACAATTTTCTCTTGTGGACTACATGGTGTATTGTGTTAAATGTCATTTAGATCAGTACAAAAAAAAAAAAAAAAATCTGCATTTTGTATTTATTTTAGTAAAATTAATTTCTGCAAGGTGTATGCAAACTTCTGACTTCAACTGTAGTTAGGGAATCAATACACAATCAAACATTTTTGACAATTTATTTTGAAACCGTATCAGTCACTTACATTATGTGTGAGAGACAAAGACAGCTTACAAAACAAGTGTTCACAGATAGAAATGCCTTTGGCAACTCATTTCTTTGAAATCAGACAGAATAGAGGTATAGAAAAAGAACTTTTAAATTACACATCAGGGCATTATTCTCCATCATTGGGCATAAGGCAACTTGACAACGGAGAGGTAAACATTGCTCATAAGTGCTGGAGTAGACCAGTTTCACTTCTGACTGCAAACCAGTGTGTAAAATGGGTCTTTAATACTCCTCTCCGTCCTCTTCATCCTCCACAGAGTCCGTGCCAACCTCCTCATAATCTTTCTCCAGTGCGGCAAGATCCTCTCTGGCCTCAGAGAACTCTCCCTCTTCCATTCCTTCTCCGACATACCAGTGAACGAAGGCACGCTTTGCGTACATCAGATCAAACTTGTGGTCCAGACGGGCCCAAGCCTCGGCAATAGCCGTGGTGTTGCTCAGCATGCATACGGCTCTTTGCACCTTGGCCAAGTCTCCACCTGGGACCGCTGTGGGTGGCTGGTAATTGATGCCAACCTGTTGATACGGAGGACACATTGTTAAATTTAATAAATAAAATTTGAAGAAATAACACTAGATATGTTATCTCATCAATCTCTCCTACCTTAAATCCAGTTGGGCACCAGTCCACAAACTGGATTGAGCGTTTGGTCTTGATGTTAGCAATGGCAGCATTCACATCTTTGGGTACGACATCACCACGATACAGCATACAGCAGGCCATGTACTTCCCATGTCTGGGGTCACACTTCACCATCTGATTGGATGGCTCAAAGCAGGCACTGGTGATCTCAGACACGGACAGCTGCTCATGGTAAGCCTTCTCAGCAGAGATGATAGGGGCGTATGTGACCAGGGGGAAGTGGATTCTGGGATATGGCACCAGATTGGTCTGAAACTCTGTCAGATCAACATTGAGGGCACCATCAAAGCGGAGGGAGGCGGTGATGGAGGAGACAATCTGACCGATGAGACGATTGAGGTTGGTGTAGGAGGGACGCTCAATGTCAAGGTTTCTGCGACAGATGTCGTAGATGGCCTCGTTATCTACCATGAAGGCGCAGTCAGAGTGCTCAAGAGTGGTGTGGGTGGTTAGGATGGAGTTGTATGGCTCGACCACAGCGGTGGAGATCTGAGGAGCGGGATAGATGGCAAACTCGAGCTTGGATTTCTTGCCGTAGTCTACTGAAAGACGCTCCATCAGCAGAGATGTGAAACCAGAGCCTGTGCCTCCACCAAAACTGTGGAAAATAAGGAAACCCTGGAGACCGGTGCACTGGTCCGACTAGAACAGGAGGGAGAGAAGAGGGGGAAAAAAAAAATAAAAAAAAATATATATCAGACATATTGGTCTAAACTGCACTTAAAAGGATAGTGTTTTTTCAATGTACACATGGTTTTGTCCATATCAATCAATCCCCAAAAGGGATGTTGCAAACTTTAAAGGGATAGTTCACCCCAAAATGAAAATTTGATGTTTATCTGCTTATCCCCAGGGCATCCAAGATGTAGGTGACTTTGTTTCCTCAGCAGAACACAAACAAAGATTAACAAAAACTGGTGCAGTCTGTCAGCCAAATAATATGAGTGGATGGGCACCAGACCTTTAAAAGTAAACAAAAACATGCACAGACAAATCCAAATTACACGCTGCGACTCGTGACAAGACACCTAAGACATGAAACGATCGTTTTTTGCGAGAAACTGAACAGTATTTATATCATTTTTTACCTTTGATACACAGCCACGTCCATCTGTCATGAGCACGAGTTTAGCATCAGGCATGTTACGTGTGTATGCGCTCTGGCGTAGTATACGCAAATACCAGAAGCGATCTGTCACATGAATACAACACTCATTGTTAACACAGTGCAGAGATTTTGGGTATAGCAGCTATTCAAAATGGTAATAACTTGCGCTTATCCTGATTGTTCAAACCAATTTAAAGCTAAAAGATTACGTTTGCTTGCGCAAATTCATCCAGGACTTTTCACCGATTTCCCCGTACGGCATTTGTGTATACTACGCCAGAGCGTGTACACGTGTAACGAGCCGGATGATAAGCTCGTGGCTGTGTATCAAAGATACTGCTTTCCGAGTGCAAGTGACTGCAGCTGTAAACTGCAGTGACTCTCAGCCTTTGTCGCGTTTAATACGTCATCATCTGTGTCGACATCATCGCCTTCGCAGGTCTGGAAGTTTTTCCACGGTGACAGAGGAGGACGATGCTACTGCTATTTGCAACACATGTTTAGCAAGGATTCCGAGAGGAGGTAAAAAGCCGTTAAGTTTTAACAATCTTATATCTCACTTCAGCGGTGAATCTGTTTTAGGGGCCGTTCACATGTCGCGCCTAAAAACGCGTGGAAAACGCTGAAGCGCCGCCTTCTCTTTCTTTCCAAACCCAAAGTCTTTGCCAAACCGCTCTGTAGTTTGAGCTCCAGTGGCGTCTGCTGTTGCTAAGTAGCCATGACATGCGCTCTCCATAAAGACGCGGTAGTTTCAGCAAAGAATAAATAGATTTTCAGCATTAAAAATCACTTGCAGTAGCTCTGTTATCAAATTTATTTAAAAATGTTTATTCCTGTACAGCTTTGATAAGCTGTTTCTCCACCTTGACAGTGCTTTCAGTGTTATTAAGGGAAAGGATAAAGCTGAGTGGTTGGTTCATGTCACATGACCTGCGTTGCGCTTGCAGCATTCTGAAGAGTTGAGATGTTTATATCTCGATTCTGATGTTTTATTCCCTGCGTTGTACGATTTGGCTGCTGCACACATTCATAATATGATCAATAAGAATGGACTACATGTAAGCTTTACCACAGACATTTGGACATCTGACTTTACTCCATGATGCACTTTTCATTTTTTCCAGGTTGACAAAATGTCAAAGCATTTTATTTTATTTAGAATTGTGGTGCCTTACACAAAAAAATAAAAACATTTGAACAGTCAGGACTGTTTGCTATGATTGTTAGACCCAGATATATAATATAAATTTAATTAGTTTATCTTAGATTTTGTATTCTCCTGTGTGCACAATTATCATATAAAAATATGAATGTATTGGTTATCGGTATCGGCCAAAAGAAGGACTTAATTATCGGTAAGAATTTTTCATATCGTGCATCCCTACTTTTAAAGGTCTGGTGCCCATCCACTTCCATTATTTGGCTGGCAGACTGCACCGGTTTTCGTTAAATATCTTTCTTTGTGTTCTGCTAAAGAAACAAAGTCACCTACATCTTGGATGCCCTGGGGGTAAGCAGATAAACATCAAATTCTCATTTTTGGGTGAACTATCCTTTTAAAATATTATTTTCCGCAGAAGGAAGTCATAGAAGAGTGGTTTGAAACATAAGGATGAAAAAAATAAAAAAAATAAAAATAATATTGCAATAACAGGAATACTAGTTTGGTCTTATCAGTACATACTTGCATTTCCCTGTAGCTCTCAGAAATCATTTGCACAATGCCTTTCACTTCCTTGTGTTAAAAGAATGTAGGGAAGCCCGTTTCTGCCACTGAATAAAAAAAAATAAATAAATAAATGGCTATTGTGATTTTAAAATTTATATTCAATTGGCGAGAAATAAAGTCAGAATTGCAAGATATAAACTCACAATGTGTTTTTTCCCCCATAGAATAGTTTGATATAACAGTGAGATATAAACTGGGAATTGTGAGAAAAAATAAAAAAAAAGTCAGAATTGCAAACTTTTAATTCTGACTTTAATTTCCTTGCAATTGGGAGTTATAAAGTCCAATTTCGAGAAAAAAGACTGACATGTTCTCAAAATTGTAGTTGAAGAAATAAGTTGCAATTTTGAGAACGTTAAAATTGCAGGATAAAAAGCGCAAGTCATAAACTTACAATTCTGCCTTTACCTCCCACAGAATTTTGTGATATAAAGTCAGAATAGTGGGATATAAACTCACCAATTATCAGAATTGTGTGAAAAGTCAATTTCAATTTTACCTTTTGTTCCACAAATGTGAGTTATAAGTCCAGTTTTGAGGGAGAGGGAGAGTAAGAGGGAAGGAAAAAAAGAAATTAAAAGAGGACAGATGTCGGCGCCGATAACCTTGTGGGCAGCGCGCCGACAAACAGCGTCATTGCGCTCCGGGCGTCCCGTGTTCGAATCCTGACTCAAGGACCTTTCCCTGACCCGCCCCCCAACATTCTCCCACTACATTTCCTGTCACTTCTGATCTGTCTGATCTCAATAAAGTCTGTCAAAATGTCAAAAATAAATCTTTAAAAAAATAAAATACAATACTGGTTGAAACATCAAGGCAGACAGTTTAACGGACACTGCACACCCCTGGGTTTCATAGACGCAGACCAAGGAAAACACTAGGGATGCACCGAAATGAAAATCTTGGCCGAAGCCGAATAATGAAATGCTTGGCCGAAGGCCGAATACCGAATAGAAAACACCACTTCTCCAGATAAGACACACAAAAGCCTGCTTGGCCATTGCAAATGCTCATCTGGACAAAGACGACAACTTCTGGTCTTCTGTTTTATGGTCAGATGAAACAATAATTGAATTGTTTGGCCACAATGATGTAGCCTTCATTTGCCTTAAAAAAAAAAAAGAAGCCTTCAACCCTAAGAACTCCATCCCCACTGTCAAACATGGTGGAGGGAACCTAATGTTTTGGGGGTGTTTTTTTTTTTAGCCGGTGGACCAGGGAACCTAATCACAGTAAACAGCACCATGAAAAAGTAGCAATACATCCATTGTAGGGCTGGGCCGATAAACGATATCATATCGAATCGCGATAAAATTTATGTTAATAACGATAAGCTCTAGACATTTTTTGCTCGATATGGATTAATCTAAGAGCCAATCACACAGCAGAAATATGCGACAACAGCCAATCAGCGTGCAGCGTGCGTGTGCACGTCAAAGTACAAAGTTCATTTCCTACCGCACTTTGCAAAGCAAACTTAACACCAGGACGTGAAAAAAAAAAAAAAAAAAAAAGGAAAGAGTGGAAGCAGCGACGAAAGTGAAACTAACTTCGAGTTATTATCCAAAGATGTTGAAATTGTCGACAAAAAAAGGTAGCACGAATTCCGTTATATAAGTGGTTTGGCAATCTGAAGAGTGACTATCAGCTCAGCTGAGAGTTTGGCGCGATTGTGAAAACTGAAACCAAAAGCAAAAAACGCACGCGCATTCAAAAGCAATTTTAATCCCCCTTGTTTAGTGAGTGACTCCGCAATGCACGCAAATTAGGCTACATGACATATCTAGGCTGTTATTAGTATGTAGGCTATGATAGGTTGTATGTCTATAGCTCTGTATCATGCTTGAAATATTCGGTCTCTATTTGCACTTTGAATAATGAGGGAGTAGCCTACTTTGATTATGGCTGAATTGTCTGCACTTAATACGATTAAGAAAGAACTGTCGTAATTTGTTATTTATACTGTAGATTGTTTCAAAATGCAGTGGTTGCCTCTAATTTAAATAGCTCAACCTATAATAGAGAAAATAAACAATTGTGTCAATAATAATAAATAATAAAGAAATAAAGAAATTGTTACAAATTATGTTTTTACAATAATTTTGTGTTTACATTTTGTACATTTACTCTCATTTACCATACTCTGTCACAACTTATTTTTTAAATTTATTTCAATAAGTTGTTTTAATTAAGGCCAAATCTGTAATCTGTATTTGTTAATAAACTATACTTTAAAATGTAATCTAATGAACCCTTTAATTTTTGTGGCTTTAGTCATTGTTGGGATACTATTTTAAAGCTGGCAACATCAACAGCTTATATCAAAATATATATCGTCATCGTTCAATATGGGAAAAAAATATCAAGATTACATTTTTGCCAAATCGCCCAGCCCTAATCCATTGTCACAACAACATCAGGCAGTCTGCAGAGAAACTTGGCCTTGGGCACCAGTGGACATTTCAGCACGACAATGACCCAAAACACACAGCAAAAGTGGTGAAGAAATGGTTAGCAGACAAAAACATTAACGTTTTGCAGTGGCCCAGCCAGAGTCCTGACTTAAATCCAATTGAGAATCTGTGGAGGGAGCTAAAGATCAGGGTGATGGCAAGGAGACCCTCCAACCTGAAGGAGTTGGAGCTCAAAGATGAATGCCAAAGATGAATGGGCAAAAATACCAGTGGAGACATGCAAAAAAAAAAAAAAAAAAAAAAAAAAAAAAAAAAAACAGGCCAGCAATTATAGGAAGCATTTGAATGCTGTAGGAGCCGAAAAAGGCTTATTCATTAATTGAGAAGGGTATGAATAATTTTGGACGTGCCACTTTATGTTCAAATGTAAATAAAAGAGTAATATTTTTTTTTTCCACAGTGATGTCTCTTGATCTTATCTTTTTTACTTTAAACTTATTCAAATGAACAGTTAAAACTAATATTTCTATGATCTTATCAGTGTGTCCCTGCTTTGTGTTTCTCTGTAGCTCGATCATAATTCATACCAGTTTGCGGATACGCTCCATCACTATATCAATAATCTCCTTGCCAACAGTGTAATGGCCACGGGCATAATTGTTCGCAGCATCTTCTTTCCCAGAGATGAGCTGCTCCGGGTGGAACAACTGTCTGTAGATTCCACTTCTAACTTCACCTGAAACATAAAATACAGGTATATTACATCTTATTTTGAGCTTTTTAAAATGTAAAACCAGCCTTTAGTTGAAACCATCCAAACTCTGGATGGTAGAGATTAGTGTTGTCAAAAATATCGATATTTTTATTTCGCAAAGCACCTGAAAGACAGACACCCGGATCTATAAAGAATTTCGAGAGGCTGGTAACTGTTCTCAATTTAACATTACTGAATCATTAAATAAGATTGCCTATTATTGTTGCTGATATGAGTGTTGTCCTGTTTTTTTTATCGTAGTTCGTTAATATAATCAGATTGAGGAATCTTAGACGAGTAAATACTTTAACTGCGGTCAAATGTAAATGAACTGTGCTTTAACTTTATTTTTATTTTTTTTAAATCATTACTTAAATTCTGCAATTTGTCTTTATGTTTATCCAGTCAGCAACTGAGCATTGTTTTCACGTGTGATGCACACGTTTGTTAATCATTGATTTTGAATCTGGCATTAAAATCTGTTCATCAAATAATGTTCATCCATTAAAATCTGTTCATCAAATAATGAACATCTATTAACCAGCATTTATGAACGATGAGCAATGCATTTGTTACAGAATATTTGATAACGGTAGATAAAAATAAAACTGATCATGTTAGCTTTGGTCCAATAAAAAAAAAAAAATTATAAACAGATATAACTTTGGATTTTAATTAATGTATTAGTAAATTATAGTTTAAATTAACTTTAAGTTTACGACCTACACTACCAGTTGTATTTGAACAGCAAATAAAGTATAAAGCTCAAACTCAAATGAAGCTGAACAGGGCTGTAGCAGTGTACAGTGTACATATGCATATACCTCAATGTCATGTTCTAGACTATATTTATCTTTAATTAAAAAAAAAAAAAAAAAAAAAAAAAACTAATATTGTGGTATCGAAAATCGATATTTTTAAGGTATCGAAGTTAGAAATTCCAGTATCGTGACAACACTAGTGGAAATAATGTACACATTAAAAGGATAGTTTGACCAAAAATGAAAATCCTGTCATCAATTACTCAGCCTCATATCATGAAAAACTCATAGGACCTTTGCTCATGTTTGGAACACAACATAAGATATTTGAGGAAATCCAAGAGCTCTCTGACAACAACATAATAACAGATTTTTAATTTTTGGGTGAACCCTTCCTTTAAGTTAGGGCATTTCGCCATAATAAAACATTGATTTGCAACAAAAAGATTGGTTTCATAATAGCAATCACATGTACTGAAATCATATGTATTGGAAAAAAAAAAAAAACAAACACACACACACACACACTCACCAATGACTGAAGGCTCCAGATCCACAAACACAGCTCGTGGGACATGCTTTCCAGAGCCAGTCTCATTGAAGAAAGTGTTAAAGGAGTCGTCTACGACACCAGGGGTCTTATCACTGGGCATATTGCCATCAGGCTGGATGCCATGCTCCAGGCAATACAACTCCCAGCATGCATTGCCCATCTGTACTCCAGCCTGGCCCACATGGATGGAGATGCACTCACGCTGCACCAAAGAGAGAGAAGAGAGAGAGAGAGACTAAGATTTAAATGGCTGCCAACCAACTGCTGGGTCCAGGCACATAAACCTGGTGATCCTAGTACATGACGGCTAAGCTTTCCCAATGTTGAAGGTCTTCTACATACTTTCTTTTTGTTAAAACCTGATGTAAATAATGTTTATGTCCCAAACCTTACATTTTGTCCAGGCAGCTCTTCAGTGGCAAATAAATGTATAGGTAAATAGTCAATAAGACCTTCATTCATCTTCAAAACACAAATTAAGATACTTTTGATGAAATAGAAGAGCTTCCGGACCCTCCATAGAGTCCTACCATGATTAAGGCACTGAAACGTCATTAAAATATTCCATGTAACAATGGTTCAACTGTAATTTAATGAAGCTATGAAAATACTTCTTGTAAAACTACAGTTGAACCACTGATAGCACATGGACTATTTTAACAACATCCTTAATATGTTTCTGTGCCTTGAGTGTGGTAGGACCCGTGTTATGTAATGATGGTCAGAAAGCTCTCAGATTTTATCAAAAATATTTTAATTTGTGCTCTGAAGATAAACTTTGGATCGACATGGTGATTCATTAATGACAACATTTTCATTTTTGGGTGATCCTTCATTTAAAAATGTGAGTAGTGGCTGTCAAGTTGGAGTCAGTTTATTGTTGCATGTTGACTTTGAACCTTGCATAGCTGAAACTCTAATTGAAGTCCTAACTTCCTCATGCAGCTGAACTTGAAACTATAATTACAGTTCAACCACTAACTGGAGTTGAAAGCTCAGATTCTTGCATTTGGTGATTGAATGAATCATTATTTGGTCTGGCCTCAAGACTAAAGAAAACTAGACTAATATCCAGTATATAATATCCAAGTATGTACTTCCTGAATCTCTCAGAATGCTTTAGGAATGTTTCAAACCTGTATGACTTTAGGTGGAAGAAAAAAAAAAAAAGATGCTGTTAGATGGACAGAAAGGATGCAATTACTGGAAAGCTGACTGAAGCTGATAATTTTGCCTAATGTCCCCATTTGAGGGAGGGGAAAAAAAGCTACACAGGTTTGGAACAACAAAGGACAGTTCTCAATATTAGGTGAACTATCCTGGTGAAAAATGGTAATGCAAGCACAGAACTTGAAAAGAGCACAACCTATGTTTCAGGACAGGTTAAGACTGAGTAAGAAAGTGACTCAGTCGAGTTCTCAAATTTCTAGCGCTTTATCACAAAATGGGCGACAGGAAGGAGCTAGTAACCTGAACTATTGCACAATAGAGGAACAAGAGAATTATTATTCAGCCAGCAACATCAAAGCAACGATAAAAACGATTAACGGTACTTTTAAAGAATGACCGCTGCAAGTGTATCTTGAGGGCTAAAAGTCTCTAGAATTTGGGGGAAAACCAGTCAGCAGACTACCCATCCCCCAGCCTCGCGCTCTTACCGGACTGCGCGCGTGAGCGGCCTCTGCGGTGAGATTCCATGAATTCCTCAAGCGGAGCTTCCGAGTTGTTTATCATATTACGCTCAAATCATACATACAGGTCAGAAAAAAACTTACATATAATAATTTTGTACGAGTACAAAAAGTGTCACACTTCCTGCATAAAAGCACGTGAAACATTTGAAGAAATGAAAAACGAAGACACGGAAGAGATAGGACATAAAACTACGTTTGCAGTTGGTTGACAATGTGATAATGTCTAAAAGGTACAGTTCATCCAGAACTTAACGTTAAACCACTCTCATGTTGCTAATTGCATCTATTTGAACGACAATAAAGGATGTTAATCATCACAGTGTCATTTTGCGTTCGACGAAAAAAGCTAAGTCACACTGACTAGGAAGTTAAATTTAAGGACGGATAACAGCACTTTAAAATTTATTTGAACAGCCCCTTTCAGATGCTTAGTTTAATAAAGCGCAGCGTCAAACATAATTCGACCACGCTTGACTTTTAATTAAAGCTGTAAAGAATTTTTATTTGAGAGACTAAAATCACAACTTACCATTTTGACTCAGTCTTCGTAGATACAAGTTTTTGAGAAACTGTTAAAGTCTTTCGGTGCGAAAGTCACCAAAAGTTGTTTTTGAGCTCCGTTGAGTGTAGACGCGTTACGTGTCTCCGTCAACACAGCAATGAGAGGCCAAAACTGCGCAGTTCCTTTTATATAACCGCGTGCGCGCTCACGCCGCCCGCTGCAGTACGCCATTGGCCAGCGGCAGCATCAGCGCCCTCCTCGCCATACGATTGGTGTACCCAAACACTCATCTTTACATTTAAAAGTATTGCAACAATTGTAACCGTTGTCGAAAGCGAAAAAGGTTTAAGCCCTGCTTCCGCCTTTTCCTGACAAGAAAACAGGTTATCGGCTGAGTGAATTATTCATATCTTTTTGTCTTCCTTCAGGAGAGGGGGGAGGTTTCCGAGGAAAGTTCAAATTTCCTCTGAGGTGCTTCAGGTATTTCGTTCGACAGATGTTTTTCACAAGAGCTCTCGAGTATGCTGAGTAACAGAGAAACTAACAAGGCCAAAACATTGACCATTTTTGTTCTGTAAAGTTAAAATGTAAAGTTTTAATTACTCAACTTTTATGGTTTGTTAAAATGATACCATGTATAAATAAGTCAGAAATTAGTATATTTCATTATTTTTAAATCAGATGTAGTTGTCTGGGGTTTATTGTTCACAAAATAATTATTTTGCTTAATTTAGGCTACTTCCATGTTACGTTTCTTGAATAGTATGAGTTTCCCAGGTGCACTTGAAGGTATGTTTTTTTCCCCGCACTCTTCTGCTTGATTTGTCATAACTTTTGGTAGTCTATAGTACAGTATTCCACGTTTTTCACAGTCTGGCGATTAGTACAGTCCAAAACATGACCGTAATTGATCATTTTCAGCAGCTACAATCAGCAAAATATGCAAGTTCTGTTCAGTTCAGTAGCACTGTTTATCCTCAGTGCCACCAATATGGCTGATTGAAGACACATAGTGAAAACACTCCATAGTATATAGTATAGTTTCCCAGGTGCACTTGAAGGCAGAATTAGACACAGACATCCAAAATAGGGTTGCCAGATCTGCACAGAAAAAAAGTAGCTCAATGGCCAATCAAAAATAGCCCAAAGGTAGTGCAATGACCATATATCCAAATATCAAAACTCCAATATGCAATTCTCATACATAACGTACATATTTTACAGTCACTGTTGAAAACCAATATATCGCAGCAATCATAAACACAGCTCAAGGGCTCCTTAACAGTGACCCTCCTTCACAAAACATCTACCGCGGTTTTATCATTGGTAGAATATAAAAAAAAAATACTTCAGTACATGCATTTTAGTGAAATATTAACCTTTTTCTTCATCGCGGAAGTAAGCCTATGGGTGAGACTTCTGGTTCATTATCTGCGATAGGGAAACAATGAGAAGAATCACAACCTGCAGTATAAGGTAAAACTGTTTGCACTACAAACCAGTGTGTTCATAATTAAGATAATAGATGAAAATAACATGGTAAAACACAGATTTGCAATATCAAGGAGCAAAACAAGCCATTTGGTACAGCTAAAAAAGAAAAAGAAAAAAAAAGGTGTATGCGGATGAGACCGGAAGCCTGACCCATTATGGGAAAACCAGACTTGGCAACCCTGGCCCTAAATTTCCTGTTTCAGTAGGATATATACGACAGGACAAAAATGAGGAAAAAATTATGAAATCACAGTAAAATCACCAGACCCCTTGGTCTGTATAATTTTTTGTAATTTTGGTGGAGGATATGGCTATGGCAAAAATCAGCAAGTATGGCTTCATATTGAAGTGGAGCATCTATTTTGAAATCTTCCTACAAGTAAGCTGATGACGTGAAGCTTAAATTGTTACATGATAAACAGACTTGTCTTTTATTGTCTTTATCATGGAGAGTCACACTATTAAAACTGCATACCACATCAATAATAGAGTGTAGAACATCCACCATGCAAGTCATCCTTCATTCATATTAATGGGTCAGTTTCCAGTATTCAACGACACAGTTTCACTGAGAGAGCAGGTAGGTGAAATAAATTCACCCGAGCATTTGGATTCACACTATTAAACACACTTAAAACACCAGCACATTGGCTTCATGATTTCTGGTTCTGTACATGATGATGGAAAAATCCCTGGTGCTTCAGGCACGAAGATAAAGGGTCAAGTCAACGAAAGGAGCCCCAGCAACCAGAGACTATCAAAATGGACATCAACGACAGGATTGACCGATTACACAAAGCACCTATGTTGTCACATCCTGATGAATCTGGCAATGTTCACTTCTTCAGGAAGGATTCAGTCACTTGGGCAGTAAGGCATACACATACTTGTCTCTTCTCCGAGACATTATGACACCAGTAGATTATTATATTGCACTTTAAAGGACCCAACTGAGTAAATCTCACAGGGATCAGAGTCTGTATGAAGAGGACAAAAACATGGTGGCAAAACACACATGTCGAATGTATCATAAAGTTAGTGTTTTCTCCCTCATCCAGGGAAAACAAGGACTCGGATCTCAGATGGCAACAAAACTTTAAATCCAAAAAACGGAAAGTCATAAAAAAGCTGGTAATGGGATCTGATGCTCCACCAAGCAGTGGAGCACAGATTCCAGCGTCCAGGTGTTAAAAGCGCCTCTATGTCAGAATTGTTTCTCTTCTCATTTTTCTCTAAGCACACAAACTCCTGCATCACAGCGTTGTGTTGCCATTGACGTCACCACCTCCCAGCTATCAATCACAGGGTCGTAACATTCAATGCTGCTCAGCAGTGAGTTCCCATCGTATCTGCAGAAAGAGCACAGATGCAATATCAAAGCAGAAGATGAAGTCATTCACTAATTTTCTGGAAGTATAGACAAAGACCCAAAAGAGAAGAGTCTACCATGCTATATTGACATCTTACCCTGCAATGGCATATAGGCGGCCTCTCAGGACAGTGGCTCCTACGTAGCAGCGTGGTGTGGTCATATTGGCCACAGTGGTCCAATAATCTGTGCGGATGTTGTACACCTCTACGGAAGACAGGTGGGCCGTGCCGTCAAACCCCCCGACAACATATATGTGATCATTCAGCAAAGCCACACCGGCACCTGTAGATGAAAGCAGTCACAGTATATAGTATCGTACATGAATACAGTGAGAGTTATATTAAAAAAATATCCTGGATCTTCCAAACTTTATAATGGCAGTAAACGGTAGTCTAGATCTGGAAGAAAAATAAAGTGCATCCATCCATCATAAAAAGTACTCTACACGGCTCCGGGGGGTTAATAAAGGTCTTCTCAAGTGAATGTAAGCGTTTGTGTATGAAAAATATCCATTTAAAAAAAAAACTTCCAACGGAGGACATAGGCGTATGCCTTTAAGGGTGTGTCTATAAGTTCAGTTTGTTTGGTTCATTTGGTCCGGACAAAAAAGGAAAATTATACATTTGGTCCTAGTCTGCTTAGCGTTCACACTGTCATTTTTGACAGCGAACCTAAAGATACTGAACCTAAAGGCCTAGTGATACGTTCACAACCTGATTGGTTGGGTTGAATGACGTATATTTTGTGACAGAACTCACCAGTTACTTAAAGCAGTGCTGCAGGTATGACAAAGTATCCATTTACAGATCAGTTTGATCAGTGCCGCTTTAAGTCATATACACCCAATGCCCTCTGCTGTACGCTCATTGTTGCGTGTATATTATTTTATTTTCGCCACCTGCGAACTCATAAAAGGCAACTTATCTTCTTATTGCTCTATGTTTGCCCTCAGCTCATTTTGTTTTGGATACACCACGTGTTCCCTTTGTGAAATCATGTTGCATAGTGTCGCATCTTGTCATTACTTCCTGTTTTTGGTTTGTTTAGAAGTATTTGGTCCATGTCGTGTTCATATTTCAAACAAACCGCACCAGAGTTCATTTAGAAGTTGACCGAGACCCATCTTTTTAGCAGCCTCGGTCCGCTTCTCTGGTGTGCACCAGGGTTCAGATGGCAGCGTTCACACTTAGTCATATGAACTGCACTAACTAATTGCACCAGAGTTTGTTTTAAACAAACCAAATATGACAAGTGTGAACGCACCCTACGTTTATATGAAGCAAAAGTTACGTTTTTCATTTTCTCTTCCATACAATATTTCACAATATTACTGTTTTACTGGTTTTTTATTATTATTATTAAATAAATCCATCCTTGGTATCATACGGAAGTAAATACGGAGGACAAAGTAAGCAATAATGTGTTTATTTATCGTGATCTGCCGCAGAGGCCAGAAAAATTATGTGGAGGCAATATGAAAACTAAACACAGGGATGTGACAGAAAAGAGCAGAGTTTTGAAACTTATGATATGAGCCTATATTTTGCTTGTACATAGGATTGTCAGTGTAATATTTATGAGTTCTGACACATCACTGTACTTCCACTGACTACCTTTCACAACTGTCTTGATAACTTTGGGCATGTAAAATCTTGCATCCATGAGCGCAGAGTGATGTGAAAGTTGTATGAATTCTGATATGACTCCTCACACTGCAGTCACATTGCAAAACATCTGACCTGTATCGGATTTAGTACCACACATGGAAGTGGCACAGATTGGAATTGAAAAGATCAGATTCAGCTTTGTGCTGTTCAAACTGTCATGAGAAAAACAGATGTGAGCAAAAAAACAAAACAAAACAAAAATCAGATTTGGGCCAAATTTGCCTGCAGTGTAAACGTAGCTAAGAGACTTATTTTTAGGACCTGCTATAGAATAAGAAAATGTGTTAGCAAGTTTAGATTCTCATGCGAGTGTACCTGAGCGTTTGTTGGCCATGGGAGTGACGCTGGTCCAGTGTCCTGTGTGAGGGTCATACCGCTCTACAGAATTCAGGATGTTCAGACCATCATAACCACCTGGATCCACAACACAACACAATGTTTACCATGTCTGAAAGGCTACAGTCTGTTTTTGCCATGCCCTTTAACTTCCTTCCATTATAAAAGCTAGTTATAAACAACTTTATTGCTGGATTCTCTGCACAAGACAACCAAAAGAAATCACCCTAGACCTCAACTCATATTTATTTACCTTTTACAACAAAACAAAACGTTACCTAAACAGTAAATAAGTCCACTGGCTACAACAAGTCCTGCTCCCTCCCTGGCAGTCTGCATATCTCCCAACATGCTCCACTGGTCAATATTAGGATCATAACGCTCCATGCTAGTGTGACGTCTGCTACCATCAAATCCACCCGCAACATAGATCATATCTGTGAAGAGAAAAAGAAAAAAGAAATCAGTATAAGCCTGACTAGTTCTAAAAATACCAACAATCTGATTGACACAAAGGTGGTTTGTTCAACCAACTTGCAAAAGTGAAGCACTTCAGGCAATGTAGCATAAGAACATTGTTTGAAGACATTTCAACATTGTCTGCTGTACATCCACCAAACCCACATAATTCAGACTCACTGAACCCGTTTGGTTAGCAGATTCTGTTTCGGTCTCATGTGAACTGTACCGCTCTGTTCAATGCTCATGTTTCTGAAAGTCTTCATAAATGACCCACCTTAACCCAGAATCCAAAAGAAGCTACAGGAAACGTACCTCCAAGGGTTGTAGCTCCTGCAAGGCCTCTGCGTACATTCATTGTTGCGACCGAGTACCAGACTCCATCTTCATCTGCTGTGTAGTCCAAACACTCAACTGAACTCAACCGTGATCGGCCATCGTACCCACCGATAACATAGACACGATCATTCAGGGCGACGGTGGCAACGTAACGTCGCTTCCTTGCAATGTTCTGGAACACAAATATGTATAAATGAAATAAAAACTTCTGCTCTTAGAATTCATACAGCATTACACTAACATGTAAAAAACTTTTAATCAATGGACAACATAAAACTTACAGGAAGAAAGCTCCACTCTCTGGTTTTAGGATCATACTTCTCAACAACGTCAATGGGCGATTGTTGGCTGCCAAATCCTCCAATTACCAAGAGAACCTCTTTGGCACCTGAAACCCATTCCAGTGTCAAAAAGTAGTTTTACAACGCCTCACAAGAAAATCATGTTAAAACACGCAAAACTAATTCAGCGAAACAGTGAACTGACATAATGATTAATATATACTGAGGATCAATTAGACTGAAGGATTTCAGGCCTAAATACTAAAAACACACAGAGGCATCAGACCGAGTCTTGCTTGGGTTCGAGGACTCTGCATCTCGCTGCGTAACTCGGGCCGGAGGTGAAACTTCTTTGCTTCATCCACCAAATCTCGACATGGCAGACTGCAGCGTATCAATGGCTAAAACGTAGACGTAACACTCAATATCATGTACAAATATCACGCAATAATGCACACAAAATACAGAATCTGACCTCTATGTCAATGACATCTGTGATGTATCGTGGGGTGAGCAGCGGCATGCGGACATACTCCAGCAGATCGGGCAGGTAGGGCTCTCTCTCTTTTCTGTTGTGCTTCACCCAGTTCAGAACTGCCTCGAATACAGGCTCTTCTGAGTCAACCTACATACATAATACACAGATTTGTTTAGGCACAAACCCCTGTAGCAAAACTTTATTTGTTGCTTTTTAATTTTCATGGCTTTAGATCTGCTACTTCTTTGAGTAACCATAAATTTAAGTCCAAACACTGCAATTATACCTTTAGAATAAAGGGACGGTGGTGAGAGACAGGAATTTAACAACAAAAAAGCCAGATGTTTTTGTTTGAGAGAGTCCATGTGTATAAAACAAGACAAAAAAGCAGGGTAATAGGTTTGTGCTTGCATTTCATTACTGAAAGTGACTAAAAGTCTCAAAATCACAAGAGAAATATAATTTCAAACTTGCAGTTAAGTACTTTGCTCAAAACCAGCCTGAACTGGTTCCTATATGCAAACTTTGCAGACTAATGTCTAACTCAGACTAGGGCTGTATCCGAAATCGCCCCCTGGGACAGCCATTTTAATTGGTGTTCGAAACCATAGTGGATGTTCCCGAGTGCACTCATTCAATCCCACAATGCACCGCAAAAACGAGTGTACAACCGATGTACGCTCAACAGCTAGAGATATCCCATAATGCACTCGCCAGACCATGGCGCCCGCAGCTGAATCATCCGTCCGTTCATTTTACAACACGCCCGTCCTCTGCGTAATACAGCGTACAACACGGGTACAATTCGTTGTATATTGATTATTAAATTGTTTAACCAGGGTTTATACGTAAATTCCTTGACATAGTTCAAGATAAAAAATTAAATCTTACTACTGGAACTGTCCGTTTTAAATGATTGTTAAACAGTAAGCAATACTATGCAAAAGCGGCAGTCCTTCCGGTGCACTTATGCCGCATTCCAGGCAACCCGTAACCCGTGTTTTTCCAAACTTCTACCAGTGAAAGTGCACTGGAACGGCAGTCAAAACCGTGACTTCCCACCCGTGAACTCGTACTAGATCGATGTACTCCCAGTTACGAGTTCTGACGTAACATAGCCCACGAAACAACAATGTCAGTCCTAATGGGTGCGGTGTTTATGCAAGGCAAGGCAAGGCAAGTTTATTTATATAGCACATTTCATACACAATGGTAATTCAAAGTGCTGTACATAAAAAGGAATTAAAATCACAACAGCAAACAAATCATAAAAATTTAAAATAATAATCACACTAACAACAATGAAAACAGAGAATTTAAGAACATTTAAGATGATTTTAAAAATTGATTTTAAAATTAATTAGCACAGTAAAATGATTATACATAAAATAATGCAGTCTGTTGGGACGTAGCACAGTGCTCATTCAATAAATGCACAACTAAACAGGTGAGTTTTGAGTCTGCATTTAAATGTGTCTAATGTATTAGCACATCTGATCTCTTCTGGAAGCTGATTCCAACTGCGGGCGGCATAATAGCTAAAAGCGGATTCCCTATGTTTTGTGCGAACCCTTGATATTACTAACTGACTCGATCCTAGTGATCTGAGTTGTCTGTTAGGTTTGTATACAGTGAGCATATTTGCAATGTATGTAGGTCCTAGGCCATTGAGTGCTTTATAAACAAGTAAAAGTACTTTTAAATCTATCCTAAACATAACTGGTAGCCAGTGTAAGGACCTGAGGACTGGTGTAATATGCTCTGATTTTTTGGTTCTAGTCAGAATCCTGGCAGCAGCGTTCTGTATGAGCTGCAGCTGTCTAATGGTCTTCTTGGGAAGGCCAGTGAGGAGACCATTACAATAGTCCACCCTGCTGGTGATAAAGGCATGAACAAGTTTCTCCAAATCTTGACGGGAAACAAAACATCTAATTCTTGCAATGTTTTTGAGATGGTAGTATGCTGATTTAGTTACTGCTTTGACATGGCTACTGAAACTGAGGTCTGACTCCAGAATCACACCCAGATTCTTGACTTGATTTTTTGTTTTTTGACCCCTAGTGTCAAGGTACGCGTTTACCTTATGAACTTCATCTTTGTTTCCAAATGCAATGACTTCCGTTTTCTCCTTGTTTAACTGTAAAAAGTTTTGGCACATCCAACTGTTAATTTCATCAATGCATTGGCAGAGAGAGTCAATGGGGCTGTAGTCATTTGGCGATAAGGCTAGGTAAATCTGGGTATCATCTGCATAGCTGTGATATGCTATTTGGTTCTTTCTCATTATTTGACTTAGTGGGAGCATATACAGGCTGAACAACAGCGGCGCTAGAATTGAGCCTTGTGGGACTCCGCATGTCATGGACGTCCACTTAGACTTATGTTCTCCTATACTCACATAATAGCCTCTCCCTTCTAAGTATGACCTGAACCATTTGTGAACCATCCCAGAAAGCCCGACCCAGTTTTCCAGTCTATCTAAAAGAATGTTAAGATCGACAGTGTCGAACGCAGCACTGAGATCTAGTAGTACCAGCACTGATATTTTGCCAGAATCTGAATTTAGGCGAATATCATTTATTATCTTTATGAGCGCTGTCTCTGTGCTATGATGTTGTCTGAAGCCAGATTGGAAATGGTCCAGGTATCCATTTGAGTTTATGTAGTGACTCAGCTGATTGAAAACAACCTTTTCAATAATCTTGCTTATGAAAGGAAGATTTGATATTGGTCTATAGTTGCTCAGTATGGTGTTATCAAGATTTTTCTTTTTCAGAAGGGGCTTAACAACTGCAGTTTTCAGGGAGTTTGGAAAAGTCCCAGAAAGAAATGAGGTGTTCACCACTTCTAAAAGATCTGCTTCTAAACAGCTAAGCACACTTTTGAAAAAAGATGTGGGAAGTGTGTCAAGGTGGCAGGTTGACGATTTGAGGTGCTGTACTGTTTCTTCCAAAATGTTGCTATCGATTTCTTCAAAAGTAGACATAATGAATTCTTTCTAAAATTGCGGTCGAATCTGTCTGACCTCTGCATAACTTGAGGGTGTGCTAATTGTCTTTCTGATATTATTGATCTTCTCAGAAAAGAAGGTAGTGCAAGTAGTACACGGTGGAAAAATAGAGCTTAGGACATTATAATGTTGCAATCAAATTAATAATAATATAAAAATAATAATAATTCATAAATGTGCCCAGGTAGTTTGGCTTGACTTGCCTGGAACGCTACAAAGTCGTGAGTAGTG
>NC_133375.1:21893992-22049411 GCF_049309525.1 Garra rufa | reverse complement strand
AGAGAGATATTTATCGTTAAAGATTACATATTAAACAAGTTTTTGTTTTCGATTTGTTTTATTTCATTAAGTAATAATTTAAAACTTTCTATAGATATGTTTATCATGTCTGTGAGGCATGCATTTAGCTTTATTTTTAAGCACTCCTGTTCAAGAACGAGACGACAGAAAGCGCATCATTTTTGTTTTCTTTATTTTATAAAAACACTGCAACGTTTTTTGGTGTATTACTTTTTCCTTTGTGAGCAAAAATGACGGATAATTTTAAATTGCTTCCACTGAAAAAATGCAAATGATTGAGCTGGTGCCTCGATGACCTGCAAAGCGGCTTTATGTATCTTCCACTCTCCACTCTGTCACTGTGTCAGTCACCGCTCTTTCGAGAATGAACCCAGCATAACTATGCAGATTTAATTCCCAAAACATAAGAAAAACGAAAGTTTCATACAAATTCTGAATTGATTATGGCATGGAAAGTGCAAAGCGCGCTCCCTTTATTATCACTAAAAGCGTCACAAATCTTAGTTCATAGAGATCTCACAACGTTCCGTTATAATCAATAAAGCTTTCTAAACTACACAATGAATCTTTTATTTACATCGTGTCTACACTTAGTCAGGAGATGAACAACGCTGGATTGTTTGCCAGATCTTCAATTGGTTTGCTTTCGTTTGAGGGTATATAGCACCGTCTACCCCAGTAGAACCGGGCATAAGCTTGGCTAACCACTCCAGTTGCAGAGGGGCTGTCGCCCAGGCTTGTACTTGTTAACTGTACCATCATCATTCTTTTTATATTTGAATCCGTCCATAGGCTCACCTTGCTCCATCTCGCCTCTAGCTCCCCAACCACTTTCCTGACAAATAATTCGTCACTCTGCGCATGCGTGAAATGCGTTAAAAAATTTGACGTTATTAACAACAACAAAATAATTAACGCCATTAACGCGTTATTTTTGACAGCCCTAATATATATATATATACACTGCTTTCAAGCTTTTGAATGGTATAGTGTATAATGTTACAAAAGCTTTTATTTCAGATAAATGCTGATCTTTGGATCTTTCTGTTCAAAGATTTTTTTTAACATATTAATATATGCGACCCTGGACCACAAAACCAGTCATAACGTTAAATTTTACAAAACTGAGATGTATGCATCATATGAAAGCTAATAAATAAGCTTTCTATTGATGTATGCTTTGTTAGGATAGGACAATATTTGGCCGAGATACAACTATTTGAAGATCTGGAATCTGAGGGTGCAAAAAAAATCAAAATACTGAGAAAATCACCTTTAAAGTTGTCCAAATTAAGTTCTTAACAATGCATATTACTAATCAAAAAATACATTTTGATATATTTATAGTAGGAATTTTGCAAAAAAATCTTCATGGAACATGATCTTTACTTAATTTCCTAATGATTTTTGGCATAAAAGAAAAATCAATAATTTTGACCCATACAATGTATTTTTGGCTATTGCTACAAGTATTCCCCAGCGACTTAAGACTGGTTTTGTGGTCCAGGGTCACATATTGTTTATTTCTGAACGATCACGTGACACTGAAGACTGAAAATGCTTTGATCACAGGAATAAATTACATTTTAAAATATATTCAAATACAAAACAGTAACTTAAAATAGTAAAAAATAGTAAAGAATTTTACTGTTTTTGCTATACTTTGGATCAAATAAATGAGGTCTTGGTGTGCAAAGATACTAATTAAAAAAACTTTTGACTAGTTGTGTATGTTTAACAGAAGAAAAAAATAATAATTCAGCTTTTTTTCCATTTTCGGATGGAATTTCCCTTTTATATCAGACTATATTGACAATGTTATTTTATAAAATGAATAACCAAAAAGATCTTCCAAAAAATCACAGAAACAAACTGAAACTTACTGACAAATGAAAACAACAGTAAACAGTGAAATTATGAAATGACGGTTTCTCAATTAAGTTTGGAAATATCAACCTTTTTTAGATATTTCCAATTAAATTTGTAAATATATAAATATAAATTATTTAATTTAAAAACACGATAATGTAAATACAAAATACAAACTGTGTTTTAAAAGAGGTTTAAGTTACCTGTAGGCTGTGATGAGCACTACACCTGTGTTGTGCTCCTATTGACGGAACACAGGAATAATTTCTTCTCGTGTAATATTATTTTATTAGTATAACGTCATCTGTAAGTTACGTGTTAGTGTAAATCAGGTAAGAGTTTAAGCCTCACAGAGGTGAGATGAGGCTACAAGCTAAAGCTAACTGTAAACGTATGCTAACCCACACATAAACATTTCTGTTTAAACTCACAGCGTGCAGCGGATCCACAGCGGAACAGAAAACGGACCGGGACTGGATGACAGCACACGGCGGTCTAGTTGGACATCTGCTGTCACCCCTCTCAGGGAGACCCTCGCAGGTGTGAACTGAATTAATTTTACTCCAGCAATGAAAAGAACAGCGCTCATGTGTGCGCGCATCCCCAGCAAAACACTGCGACGTCACCGGCGCGCTTGCGCACTGCAAGCCCCGTGCTCGCGCGTTTCCCTGATGTCATCTCACGTAACGAAACAGGTTCTGACCTTCATTTAATAAACAAATACATAAAAACATTCATTTCATGAGAAACAAAAGCGTTATAATTCGCTATAAAATATACGGTTACATAAAACAACGCTGCAAGAACTATCCGATAAAAGTAGTGTCAAATAAATATCACAAGGGTGTGAATTTAAGCGCTTGAAGAATTGGACATCAGTTGAGGTCTTTATACAGCAATTTGTTAGGAAGTTATGTTTTATTAAACAGTGGCTTTAAAATGTTTGATAAATTACGTCTCTTGACTTGAAGTAAACCACAGACCTCAGTGGAAACACTTTCATGTGGCTTTCAACTTCTTATTCTTTTCAGACTACAAACGTAACAGCTCTATTGATATTATTTCAAGTTAAAAGTAGTCTTGAGATATTTTGACAAACAGAAGTTTGTCATGACTAAAGTTTATCATCATTGTAGTTCAATTTGGGCCCTAAATAGGGTATTGTGTACATTTAATTTATTTTTCTGGAGTTGTTTTGTTAACTAAATCTATTCAATATAATTCAGTCATTGAAAATAAAATATAAATATTAGAGGAAAAACTAGACAAAATCAGAAATGTTGCTTTGCCAAAAAACTAGGAAGTTAAAATACTAAAATTACTAAAACTAAATAAACTATTTAAATTAAAATATATAAATGAACATATAAAAAAGAAACTAAAACTAAATAAATATTACAATTTAATAAACATTATAATTTTACTATATTCAGTTGAAGTCAAAATTTTACATACACCTTATTTTTACCAAAATAATAAGGACCATACAAATTGGTGTTATTTTTTATTTAGTACTGGCCTGAATAATATATTTCACATTAAAGACGTTTACACATAGTCCACAAGAGAAAATAATAGTTGAATTGATAAAAATTACCCTATTCAAAAGTTTACACACTTGATTTTTAATTCAGTGACATGAATAAGATATTTCACAATGCATTAAGAGCTAGAGCATGAAAACCTTTAGAACTGGAAGATCAGGGTAAATTTAAGTTATTTTGTCTTCTAGGAAACATGTATCTATCTTCTGTAGCTTCTGAAAGGCAGCAGCTGCAGCACTAAAAGAAAAAAAATATGATATTTAGGCAAAATAAGAAAAATTTACACATCTTCATTCTCTTCAAAAGTTTTCACCCCTGGCTCTTAATGCATCGTTTTTCCTTTTGGAGCATCAGTGAGCATTTGAACCCTCTGTAATAAATGCATATGAGGCTATCAGTTGTCCTCAGTGTGAAAATATGGATCTGAAAAATCATTCCGTAATTATTGGAAAGGGTTCAAATACACAAAAATGCTGGAAAATCAAAGAATTTGTGGATGTTGATTTTTCTGAAGAACAGCAGCCAGTTTATCTGTTCAGGACAAACAAGGGACTCATGAACAACTATCACTAAACAAACAAACAAACAAATCATATTTTTCATATTTTTTCAGGTAACAACACAGTATTAAGAATCAAGTGTATGCAAACTTTTGATCGGGTCATTTTTATAAATTCAACTATTACTTTCTCTTGTGGACTATTACTATATAAAAAAACACAGATTTTGTATGATCCCTTATTTTGGTGAAATAATTAACATTTTGCAGATATTACAAAGTCCATGTAAACATTTGACTTCCACTGTATATTAAATCATAAAATTATACATACCATATACTTAAAAAAATGATTATTAATGAACAAAGCAAGCAATTCTAGGCGTTTCATCTTTATTTTGCTCTTTTTAAATATCTTGACTTCTAAAACCAGTGCATTTTAGACTGAAACCCTGATTTACTCAAACCAAAGCTAAAAAAATGTGAAAATGAGTCCCAACATTAACCTTACTGCTGAAGCTCTGGGTTAAGCATTTCAGGTCAAAAGTTAATGAATGATCATGCAAACATGTTTGTGAAAACTGTCTGAGGCCTAAGCATTTTCCCTAAAACTCTTAAAGTACAGAACCATGAACCAATAGATTAAAAGAAAAAGTGTCAGAGGAAGTAGCGTCTCTCTGTAATGCTTTATGATTTATTCCAGTGATTTACAATACATTCTGTGCTGCATTGAAATAGTAAAGAACAAGATAAACACAAGACTACCTCATTTATCAAGAATTTTAACTATCTTAACAAATAAACATCCCGCCAGCATATTAGAATGATTTCTGAAGGATCATGTGACACCGAAGACTGAAGTAATAGCTGCTGAAAAGCCTTCACAGGAATAAATTACATTTTAAATATTAAAACTGAAAATGTAATCCCATGTACGCAGCTTTGGTGAACATAAGAGATGTAGAAAACAATAAAAATCCTCCTGACCTCAAACTTTTGAACAGTAGTGTATGTTTTATAAAAGCCATATGACTCTTATTCTGTGGAACACAAAAGGAGATACGTTTAGTCGTCCAAGCTGCTCTTTTCCATAAAATGTGACCCTGGACCAGAAAAATGGGTCGATTTATTTTTATTTATTTTTTTTCCATTTGAGATTTATATATATTAAAGCTGAATAAATATGCTTTGCATTGTTGTATGATTGCTAGGACAATATTTGGCTGAGATTCAACTATTTGAAAATCTGATCTAAGGGTGCAATCAAAATCAAAATGCTGAGAAAATCGCCTTAAAAGTTGTCCAAGTAAGTCTTAGCAATGCATATTACTAATCAAAAATTAAGTTTTGATATTTATGGTTGGAAATTTACAAGATATCTTTATGGAACATGATTGTTGCTTAATATCCTAATGATTTTTGGCATAAAAAAAGATCATTTTGACCTGCACTATGCTTTTTTGGCTATTGCTACAAATATACCCATGCTACTTAAGATTGGTTTTGTGGTCCAGGGTCAGGTTATTCAAATATATGTTAAAATCCTTTAAGAGATAACAAAAATCTTTAAATCAGCAATGTGTCAGGTCCAGGTTTATTGTGAAGTGAGCAGGCACTGGCCAAAGTTCAAGTGATTTTTTTTTTTTTTCTTTTTTACAGCAGAGTCTCATCTGTGCAACCTCCTTCCAGGCCATACCGAAACTCCTGCAGGTTTGAGATCCCATAAAAATGAACAAACGCTGCCGCGACAACCAGCACATGGAATATCTGATGAGACTGAAACTGAGAAAGTAAAACAAACAGAAGCCATGAGTATCTTTTGAGTACTTTTTTAGACCACTTTACAAAACAACATGCAACAAAGATTCCCTTGATTCTTACCCAGATGTCACATTTTCCAGGGAAGTAACGTTCAGGTATCCGGGCGGCATAAAGTGCGGCTCCACTAATGTACATGGCACCCATCAGATAGAACCAGCCCATCTGACCCACTGTCGTCGCCTTCACAAAACCCTCTGCTATGGTAAAATGCATTGTGGGAACGAGCCCACTCAAACCAAGGCCCAGAAAAACACCTAAATAGGAGGAAACATGTTTTAAGCAATATCTGTGATCTATCAGGGAGGTGGAACATTTAGAGAAGCATGTGAGCTTCTTACCTGCACGTGTGGATCGATGGCTAGGGGTGGCGAATCGATCCCATTGGGCCACAATGATGGCAGCGACACCCAGCACACACACAACAGAGAGATAAATGAGCCGCGGCTGAGGAGAGCAGTAAAACGAGTAGTACAGCCACGGAACGAATGAGCCCATGATCAACAACGCGATACCAGAGTAATCCAACCTACAGACATAAAAAATACATTCAAGTTAATGAAGGTCATGTCTATACTATTCCACCAGTCAATAAAAGAGACTTCTCGCAGTTCTGACTTTTTATCTCCGAACTGTGAGATATTTCCTTGTAATTCAGATTTTTTTCTGTTTGTGAGATATAAACTCAGAATTGAGAAATATAAACTCGCAATTCAGACTTTTTTCTCAGAATTGAGAGATATAAACTTGCAATTCTGACTTTTTTACTCTGAACTGTGAGATATTAACTTGCAATTCAAACTTTTTTTAAATTGTGAGATATAAATTTACAATTCTGACTTTTTTCTCAGAATTGAGATATAAACTTGCAATTCTGACATATTCCCCAGAATTGTGAGATACAAACTCAGAATTGAGATATAAACGTGCAATTCAGACTTTTTTTTCTCAGAATTACGATATAAAAATCACAATTCTGACTTTTTTCTCCAATTTGTGAGATATAAACTCACTATTCTGACTTTTTTTCTCAGAATTGTGAGATATAAACTCAGAATTGAGATTTAAATTCGCAATTCAGACTTTTTTCCTCTGAACTGTCAGATATAAAGTCAGAATAGCGAGATATAAAGTTAGAATTGAAGGATATAAACTCGTACTTGCGAGAAATGAATTCTAAAAATACAAATTGTAACTTTTTTCTCAGAATTGCAAGTTTATTTCAAAATTCGGACTTTATAACATTTGTGCTGTGAATTGTGAGATAAAAAGCAATTCTGACTTTTCTCAAAACTGCATTATAAAATTCAGTTTTAAGGTAAAAAAAAGACTTTATTACTTTTTATTTCACAATTCTAACTTAATAATTAGCGATTGCATGTTATGAAGTCAGAATTGAGTAATAATATGATATAAACCCGCAATTCTGAGAAAAGTCAGAATTCCAAGTTTATATCTCATAATTCTGATTTTATTTCTCACATCATGCAGTTCAGAGAAAAAAATATATATAAAGTTGCGATTATTTCTCGCAATTGTAAGTTTATATCATGCAATTCTGAGAAAAAAAATATGTAAACTTAAAAAAATATGTCAGAACTGTGAGAAAAAAAGTCGCAAATACCTTTTTTTTATTTCAGTGGCGAAAATTAAATATATTTTTAAATCCAATTAATTCATTCATGTGATGGCAAAGCTGAATTTTCGGCATCCATTACTTCAGTCTTTAGAAATCATTCTATTATGCTGATTTGGTGCTAAAGAAACACTTCTTATTATCAGTGTTAAAACTGCTGTGCTGCTCAATATTTTTGTGGAAACTATGATACATTTTTTTCAGGATTCTCTGATAAAATTTAAAAGATCAACATTTACTTGAAATAGAAACCTTCTGTAAAACAAAAAATGTTTTTACTATCACTATTGACGAATGTAGTGCATCCTTGCTGAATAAAAGTGTTAATTTGCCATCACGGGACTAAATCACATTTTAAAATGGATTCAAATAGAAAACGGTTATGTTAATATTCCACAATATTTCTGCTTTAACTGCATTTTTATTAAATAGACACAGCTTAGTTTCAAAGACATTAAAAAAATCTGAATTATACCAAACTCTTGGCTGCCAGTGTACAGAATGTCATTTAACGTCTCTCTGATAATATGCCCACACACAAAGAGCATAAAAACTGGTGTCACTTACTTGGAGAAAGTCCTGGAGACCTTTTCCGAGTGGCAGTAGACAGTGTGAAAAAGCCAAGAAAAGCACAAACAAAGAACTGCACCCAAGAAGAACACACCAAGCACCACCTTCTCCTGGACGGGCGCCATGAATGACACGTTTGGCCGCAGCATTGTCAGTGTGCCCAAGCACAGGAACAGAATTAAGCCTGTAGGGAGACATTGCGATAGCTGAATTAGCCTTCGAAATGACATACCAGGAACATAATTACAGGCTTGAATGACATTAGAAGTCTAAGCGGTGTACTTTGTGTCATCCTTAGGGCAGTGATTCACACGTCAGATTATCAGATTACAAATATCGTACAATTTATCTTTCTTAAAAAGCCACTGTGGTTACATGACATACTGATTAAAAGCGACAGTAAAAACTTAACATGGTTCCAAAAAAAAATCTATCAGACTTTTCATTAAAAACTTATTGTAATAATAAGAAATGTTTCTTAAAAAAACAAATCAGCATATTAGAATGATTTCTGAAGGACTTAAAGGAATAGTTCACTTTCAGAACAAAAATATACAGATAATGTACTCACCCCATTGTCATCCAAGATGTTCATGTCTTTTTTTCTTCATTCGTAAAGAAATTATGTTTTTTTGAGGAAAACATTTCAGGATTTCTCTCCATATAATGGACTTCTATGGTGCCCCCGAGTTTGAACTTCCAAAATGCAGTTTAAATGCAGCTTCAAAGGGCTCTAAATGATCCCAGCCAAGGAAGAAGTGTCTTATATAACGAAACGATCAGTTATTTTCTAAAAACATTTACAATTTATATATTTTTTATCTCTAAACAGAGTACACACAGAGCTAGACAAGATGAGCATTTAAGGTTGAAAAGTATAGATTTTTTTTTTTTTTTTTTTAGAAAATAGCCGATCGTTTTGCTAGATAAGACCCTTCTTTCCTCGGCTGTGATGGTTTAGAGCCCCTTGAAGCTGCATTTTGGAAGTTCAAACTCGGGGGCACCATAGAAGTTCATTATATGGAGAGAAATCCTGAAATGTTTTCCTCAAAAAGCTATTTCCTTGCGACTGAAGAAAGAAAGACAAGGGGGTGAGTACGTTATCTGTACATTTTTGTTCTGAAAATGAACTACTCCTTTAAGACCGGAGTATTTACTGCTGAAAAACAAACTTTCCCATCACAGAAAGTTAACACATTTTAAAATATAATAACAATTATTTTAAATTGTAAAAATATTTCACAGTACTAGTGTTTTAAGGTATTTTTGACCAAATAAATGCAGACATTCTTTCAGAATGTTTTTCCGAGTTCACAAGTAAAAGCTAAAATGATATTCAGTATTTCAAAAGATACTTGTTTTGTTATGTTTTACATTTTTTGCATTGCCACAACATCACATACCCAACAGGTGTGTCCAGATGTTCCCAGTTTCTGTGTGAATCCTGAAGATGCTCCCAAAACAGGCACGAAAGGAGGGCATGGGTGGGCGGTGACCTTGCAGCAGGTAATCATTGTCCTTTAGCCAATCGGGGAGAAGATGGTATGGAATGACTCGCCAACGTCCTTCCCATACCTGGTAACGGTAACACTTTGCTTTAACACAAACACCTCAGACTAGAAACAGGCCTTATTTATGTTACAATCAATTTAAAATACAAACATTGTGATGAATTAAAAACATGGCACTTTTGGAAATACGTCATTAGGAGTTCTAGGACAGTTGGGGATAAACATTTGTCACCTTGTGTACAAACTCCTCCATCTTCTCCATGGCATGGTGTGCTTGCATGGGCAGTGTAACAACCCGCACACCTTCATCTTCATCTTGATCCTCATTCTCATCCTCATCAGGAAATGCTGACGCACCCTGCAACAACAATCATGCTTGTTTGTTTGCGTAATCTAATTAACTTAAAGCTGCTTTTAGTTAAGTTTAGTTTTTTTTGCCTCACTCCATCTATTATATGTACACTGCCGTTCAAAAGTTTGGGATCAGTAAGATTTCTAATGTTTTTAAAGAAGTCTCTTAAGCTTATTAGAGTTCCACTTATTTGATCAAAAATACAAAAAAGGAATATTATGAAATATTAATGCAATTTCTATTTTAATATACTTTAAAATATAATTAATTCCTTTGATGCAAAGCTGAATTTCCATCAGCCATTACTCCAGTATTCTGTATCAATGATTCATTCTAATATGCTCATTTATTATCAAAGTTGGAAATATTTTGGTGGAAACTGTGATTTTACCAGGATTCTTAAATGAATAAAAAAAGAACAGCATTTATTTAAAAATATTAAGCAGCGCAACTCTTTCCAACATTGATAATAAATCAGCATATTAGAATGATTTCTGAAGGATCATGTGACACTGACTGTGAGACTGGAATAATAGCTGATGAAAATTCAGCTTTGCATCACAGAAATAAATTATATTTTAAAATATATTAAAATAGAAAACCACTATTTTAAACTGTAATAATATTTAATAATATTTTTTATCTGCATTTTTGATCAAATAAATGAAACTTTAATGAGCATAAGAAACTTTAAAAAAAAAACATTAAAAATCTTACTGATCCCAAACTTTTGAATGCCACTGCCAGTGTATAAAGTTAAATAAATTAATTAAATTAATTTTTTAACAAATCATAAATGTAATATATTCATGTGATGGCAATGTTGATTTTTTTCAGCAGTCATTACTTTAGTTTTCAGTGTCACTTAATCCTTTAGAAATCAATTGAGACTGATTTGAGACCCATTTCTTATGTTAAAAAAACAGCTGTGCTGTTTAATATTTATGTGAAAACTGCGATACGTTTTCAGAATTCTTTGATCAATTAAAAAAAAAAAAACAGCATTTATTTGAAACAGATTTTTTCTCATGTAAAGTCTTTACTGGCAATTTATTGAATGACCAATTTTCCTAGATAAAATTATTAATTTCTATGTTAAAAAATCATTTAAATAATATATTCTGAATAAATGTCTTTTTAACTTTTTATTCATCAAATCATTCTAAAAAAGTATCACAGGTTTCAAAAAATATTAAGCACCAACTGTTTTCAACATTGATATTAAAGGAACACTCCACTTTTTTGGAAATAAGATCATTCTCCAACTCCCCCCGAGTTAGTAAGTTGAGTTTTACTGTTTTGAAATCCATTCAGCCGTTCTCCTGTTCTGGCGATATAACTTTAAGCATAGCTTAGCATAGATCATTGAATCCTATTAGACCAATATAGCATCATGTTCAAAAATGACCAACGAGTTTCTATATTTGTCCTGTTTAAAACTTGACTCTTCTGTAGTTATATCGTGTACTAAGACCAGCTGAAAATGTAAATCTGTGACTTTCTAGACCGATAATATTAGGAACTACACTCCCATCCCGGCGTAATAGTCAAGGAAGTTTGCTGCCGTAATATGGATGCAGCAGGCGCAGTAATATCACGCCGGCCACATTGGAAGTTACCTAGCTGGGAACTAATTTCAGGCGCTGCGTGATATTACTCCGCCTGCTGCGTCCATATTACGGCAGCAAACTTCCTTGACTATTACACCAGAATGGGAGTGTAGATCCTAATCTTATCGGCCTAGAAAAATCACAGCTTTACATTTTCCGCTGGTCTTAGTACACGATATAACTACAGAAGAGTCAAGTTTTAAATAGGACAAATATCGAAACTCGTTGGTCATTTTTGAACGCGATGCTATTGGTCTAATAGGATTCAATGATCTATGCTAAGCTATGCTAAAAGTGATATCGCCAGAACAGGCAAACGGCTGAATGGATTTCAAAAAGTTAAAAATCAACTTATTAACTCGGGGGGAGTTGGAGAATGAGCCTATTTCCAAAAAAAGTGGAGTGTGTCATGGGGCGCTAGGAAGAGCGCCACGAAAAGACGAGGTCAGGGTCCAAAATGCAGGTAAGGTGCTCTTTAATTCAAACCAAAAAAGGCCAACACGGCACAAACAAAAAACATAAGGCCAACACGGCACAACCTGACATGACACTTACTAACTTCAAAATACAAATACAATACCAACAGACAGAGTGTAGGGAGAGGGGAAACTATATAGTCTGTGGTAATAGGGAACAGCTGTGGGTGTAACGAGTGACAGGTGTGTGCAATCAGACAGGTGTAGACAATTTAGAGGAGTGGAGTGCAGGAGGAAGGGAGACAGCGACCTCTGGCGGTGAAGGGAAAACCCGCAGCCCAGACTCGTGACAGGACCCCTCCTCTAAGGAACGGCTTCCAGACGATCCATAAATCCCAAAAAGTCTGGAGGGAGGTGAAACGGGGGAATGGTGAAACAGGGGGAGGGAAGGTGGGCCAGGCCCGTGAAGCGGAAGTAGGCCTGGAGACGGAGGTGCTGGGAGGCTGGGCGAGACCAGCGGAGGGCTAGGGTGCTCGGGCAAGGCGTGGCTTGGCCTTGAAGGACCTACTGTGTCTTTACTTGACTCAAGAAGTGACGCGGTGTCCTGCCATGACTCAGGAAGTGCTGCTCGACCGGACTCAGGAAGTGCTGCTCGACCGGACTCAGGAAGTGCTGCTCGACCGGACTCAGGAAGTGCTGATCGACCGGACTCAGGAAGTGCTGATCGACCGGACTCAGGAAGTGCTGATCGACCGGACTCAGGAAGTGCTGATCGACCGGACTCAGGAAGTGCTGATCGACCGGACTCAGGAAGTGCTGATCGACCGGACTCAGGAAGTGCTGATCGACCGGACTCAGGAAGTGCTGATCGACCGGACTCAGGAAGTGCTGATCGACCGGACTCAGGAAGGGCTGATCGACCGGACTCAGGAAGGGCTGATCGACCGGACTCAGGAAGGGCTGATCGACCGGACTCAGGAAGGGCTGATCGACCGGACTCAGGAAGTGCTGATCGACCGGACTCAGGAAGGGCTGATCGACCGGACTCAGGAAGGGCTGCTTGACCAGACTGTGCCGATGCTGCAGCTGTGACGAGATTGGACTGTGCAGGAACAGTAACTTTGACTTGACTTGACAGTGCAGGAACAGCAGCTGTGACTTGACTTGTAAGTGTAGGAACAGCAGTGGTGACGTGAACCGGCTGTGGTTTGGCTGATGTGATGCTAGCAGCCGCCGGTTTTGCTGGAATGATGCTAGCGGGTGCTGACGTCTCGGAAGCCTTGTGGGCGTGCACCGCCGCCTCGGGAGGATCATGAGCGGGCACCGCTGCTTCGGAAGCCTTGTGAGCGTGCACCGCCGCCTCGGGAGGATTGTGAGCGGACACCGCCGCCAGAGGAACGTGAGCGGGCACCGCCGCCAGAGGAACGTGAGCGGGCACCGCCGCCAGAGGAACGTGAGCGGGCACCACCGCCTCGAGAGGAACGTGAGCGGACACCGCCGCCAGAGAAAAGTGAGCGGGCACCGCCGCCTCGAGAGGAACGTGAGCAGACACCGCCGCCAGAGAAACGTGAGCGGACACCGCCGCCTCGAGAGGAACGTGAGCGGGCACCGCCGCCTCGAGAGGAACATGAGCGGACAATGCCGCCACCAGAGGAACGTGAGCGGGAACCGCCGCCAGAGGAACGTGAGCGGGCACCGCTGCCAGAGGAACGTGAGTGGGCACCGCTGCCAGAGGAGCGTGAGCGGGCACCGCCGCCAGAGGAACGTGAACGGGCACCGCCGCCAGAGGAACGTGAGCAGGTTCAGGAGCCAACTCCACCCTGAAGGCCGAGCCCCTCAAGTAGAGAGCACGATTGACATACTCTTCCAGTGACTCCTCGGGGAGCCAGTACGGCATAAAGGACTTGAAGGGCTCAGCCAGACCTCCCCAGAAAAAGACCACGAGGCAGGTCTTCTCGGTGGTCGACTGCCCAGCCACTCCAATGAAGTCCCTGGCGTAATCCTCGATACACCGGTCTCCCTGAGGAAGGGAGACAGCGACCTCTGGCGGTGAAGGGAAAACCCGCAGCCCAGAGTCATGACAGAGTGTTCCTTTAAATCAGCATATTACAATGATTTCTGAAGGATTGTGTGACACTGGACTAATGTCATGATGCTAAAAATTCAGCTTTGCATCACAGAAATAAATTCTATTTTAAAGTATATTAAATTAGAAACCCACTATTTTAAATTGCAATAATATTTCACAATATGACTGTTTTTCTGTATTTCTTATCAAATAAACACAGCCTTGATGAGCAGAAAAGACTTTAAAAAAACATTACAAATCTTACTGATTCCAAAATTTGAACAGCTTTGCACAATACCATGTAAAAATTTGGTGTCTCAGCAAGGCTGCATATATTTGATTAAAAATACAGTAAAAAAATAATTAAATAATAATTAAAATAAGTTAAATAATTGTTTCCCATTGTAATATATTTTAAAATGCAGTTTATTTCAGTGATAACACAGATTCTTTTGATGAACGAAAAATCAAAAGAACAGAATTGATTTGAAATGGAAACATTTTGGAACTTTTTAAACATCTTTACAGTAACCTTTATTAAATAATAATAATGTGTTACATTTATATAGCGCTTTTCTAGACACTCAAAGCGCTTTACAGTGTCAGGGGTAGGGCTGGGCAATATATCGAACGATATTGTGATGCGCGTTTAGTCAATGTAGCCGGTGCTTTGATTAGTAGTAAATCTCCATCACGTGCGTTCCGCTCAGGTTCCGCTGGAGCGGCAATTGATACACAGAGACGTAAATCTCTGACAAGCTACGCCATATCGAGCTTAATATCGCATTCGATATTTAGCTCGATATGGCGTAGCTTGTCAGAGATTTACGTCTCTGTTTATCAATTGCCGCTCCAGCGGAACCTGAGCGGAACGCACGTGATGGAGATTTACTACTAATCAAAGCACCGGCTTCATTGACTAAACGCGCATCACAATATCGTTCGATATATTGCCCAGCCCTAGTCAGGGGTAATGTTAAATGTGTCTTTGCTAAATAAAATGACTAGCTTCTTCAAATTTAAATCCTCCTGACCCCAAATGACCCACAACTCACTCTTGATTTCTCTGCTTTAGCTGGATTCGTCAGCAGCGGCCCAAGCTCCGCCAGCTCCGCATCCTCATCATCAGAGGTGCGCCGCTCGGCATCACTGTTGGAGCCGCAGTCACCATGGTGACACGTTGTCATGGGGAGACAAACCTAAAACTCCCTGGAGTTTGCCACCTTGTTCCACAGTTCACAATCTGGGCCTGATGAGGAGGATACATAAAAAGTACAGATTAACACATTGCTGTTAACAACATTGGCCATGTAGTCAAGATAGACCTATCATAGACTTCATAATATTCCATTCTTGGCATATCTAACTGGTTGAATATTTATTTATTATAATCTGACCTTAAGTGTTGCCATGAATTAAGGACATAAGATGCAAAATCCCCTAAAAATTAAATTCCAGGGGGCAACTCTTCAGCTAATTTCTGATACTGATTTGATATTAACCAGACTAAAATATCAGCCTTAATTTGAATCGTATTCGTGCAATCTGTTATACTATGATCTGTCGTTTTTCTGCTCAGATCTGGACAGGCTGGACTGGCTGCTCCAGTTTTCCATAATGTCTTACGTTTACATCCTGTTAACTTAGCATGCTAACCAAACAAATAATCAACTATTTAAAAAAACACATTTACTAAAATCCTCACGTCGCGTAGCGTTCTGCTAAACGTTTATAGTTTGTCTTATTATACGGCGTGTAACGTTACATCACTGTCGTACGACTGAACTCAATCAGTTTAGCCTTAACGGACAACACTAGCCTGCATGCTAACGCACTTCCTTATAGTCTGATTTGATCATTAATTACAAAAACATATGGTTTCATCACAGTTCATAGATTAATATTACAGATTAGAGTTCATAATATAAGAGATCAGCGTTCATACGTTACCTGGCTGGACAGGCTGTCAGGTCAGTTCCTGGGAGTTCACTAGCAGCTGCTCGCTGTTGCGTCGCTATGAGTCGCTATGAAACCTGTAGAACCAGGCGGTTCAGTTCAGCAGCAAATTATAACCTAAATAACTTAAACAGATTAAACCAGTATGCAGTATGCAATCTTTTTAATTATCTAAGAAACCTCTAAAAGATATCTTAGAAGTAGAATAAAAGCATGTTGACCTATTCATTTCATGGCATTTGCTTTATGAACAGACAAAAATAGGGGACATGCATCATGATTCTAAAAAGCTAAATAAAAAAAATACTTTGATATTTGAGCTGGGTGTAACTACATGTAATCTGGATTACGTAATCAGATTTGCAAATTTAAGGAGTTGTGATTAGAGTAAATTATGTGACAGAAACCAGTCACTGGTCAAGTGGCGACACAAGTGGCATGGATTTACAAAAATCATATCAGGTTTCAGAAGTGTTTCAACATTGCATCAACTACTGATGAATGCATTCATTTTTATTTTAATTATAACTCTGTTATTTAACCATGTATATTATTACTATGTCTTTGAAAGGTTTTTGTCTTTCAAACACATTAAAATGCACAAATACTCAATTTTTTTGTCATCTAATCCTCTTTCACCTCTTGCTTGCTTTCTTTTTTACTTGAAATACCTAAAATATTTTCATCTTTTTTTATATTTCATTTGTTTACATGCATGTTCATGCTACTTTAAAATTGGTTGTGGTCACATGACATGCAGGTAAACAAATTAAATATTTTAAAATGTTAGTAAATAGTTAATTTTTTATGTTTTTTTTAAATGATTAGCTTTTCATTAAACTCATAGACCAAATTTAATAGGAAAATGCAGAGAATTTTACAAAATTAATAGGAAAATGCGTAGAATTTTGCTGAAGTCATTGCTAATGTTTTATCTAAACTGTAAACTCAATTAAAGTAATTATTTAATTAACGTCTGAAAATACTCTCATGAGCAACTGGGGATATGCAGTCTGATTTACATACAGAGTTTAAACATGGTATTTCGTATGGTTTTCTTAATTTCTTCCACCAGATGGCACTAATATGCCTTCCAGTGCATTGGGTTTGAACGAACATAGCTGTTTTTAACTTAAACACTATTCTACTTAAAATAATATGAAATATGTAATATTTGTATTGTTTTCTATAGAAATACATGATGTGTTATTTAGAGGTGAATATTGTCTAGTACATTAAAATCTCCTCAAAATACAAAATGAAGAATAGATCTTATTTAAACAAAATATAGCACTACATTCTGTCGGGATTTTGGCCGCAGATGATCACAAGTGTGACCTTTAAGTGAAGAATACGAGGCTTCAGCCTAAATTCACAAAATCTCATATATAATTTTGAAATGTAGATGTAGATGTAGAAAATATTACATTTACTGTTGAATGCTGCTTAAGAAGAGATAACTACATGGTTTATAGTAATTCCACTTTGAAGTTTTGCCTGAAAATACGAGCCATTTTACCTCACGCACGTTTCTAAAGCTCATTACGCACATGCGTATTGCGTAAACTCCTCGAACTACAAAAAACTACAAAGCCCAGATTAACGAAGAGGTAACGCTCCATAGTATGATTGGCCGAAGTGGATGCCACGCCCCACTACGTTGCGCCGATTGGCCTTTATCCGGAGTTCACGGCTACGCACTAAATTTGATTGGTCAATGCGAGGAAAGAGGGGCGTAATCACGACGGACAGTGGAGAGCCGTGGTGCGGGAGGAGCGAGCAGCGTGTTTCCGGTAAGAGCGACACAACAGTATCATTAGAAACGTTCTGTAAGAAAATTAAAGCAGACTTCAAAAGTCATTTCTTTTCATGTGATTCGACACCGACTTAATAACTAATTGTATTGTCAGGGAGTCATCTATCGAGCGGCGCGGAACACACGCGGCAATGGAAGCCGAGTTTCGGGAAATCGATGAGCTCGGGAACTGGAACGCCGTTTACCAGGTAAAGGACTGATTCTGCTTCATACTTGATTATGATGCTCTAAACATTCAGAAGGATTAAAACGAAGTTTGTTTTGTTCTTTTGATGTGGTTTTTGAATTTTTGACAGCTCACATCGAGCTGCTTCTTCTTAAACTAACAGAACAAATGATATAACAAGTTACATAGAGATGACCTGAATTTGTCATTTGTAAACAGTGACCAATATTGAGACGAGGGGGTTGAGTTGATCTTTTATGAGAGGAAGTCTATTATTAGTTGGTTTGACACTTTTATCTACTAATCTGGCTCACTTGGAGTTTTTAATGACAGTGATGGGTGATGGGTGAAAGGCGAAAGGCATGATAAACTGGATGCTGGTGGTCCCCATAACTGTGTGCCATGTAGTTTCCCCCATCAAAGCATTTGTCACTAATTTGTTTCACTTGCAGTGCAAAGCATTTTCATCTCATAGACTTCTGTTTTACTGTAGGAGATTAGGCAGCAGTCCAGCGATCTACCATGCAAGATCGCCAAACTTCCAGAAAACAGAAGTCGTAATCGCTACAGAGACGTCAGTCCGTGTAAGTGTGCCGCTTCCCCTGTTCGACACAGTCAGTGACACCTAACGGAAGGGGCCTGTTATCAGCGAGCTGTTAAAGTCATTTCACACTGAAGATGTCATGTCTTTTTTTTTCTCTCCTTTTTTAACTCTTCCGTCACAAAGACTTTAAAGAGCGACGCTGTTGTGGTTTCCTCTCTCTCTGAGTCTTTCTCTTTTTCCACAACAACACGAAAAGGTCCTTAGCTCGCGAAACACCACATTAAATGAATGACTGTCTATTTTATCTGCTTCAGTCGAGCGTTTTCATCAGGGAGATGTTTTTTCTCTCTTGTGGGGAACTGAGAACAGGACCTGAAAAAGAGTCGTTCCACCGCTGAACTTGCAAAGCATCATGGGTGATGTGCCTCACAGCCTAATCACTCTGTCTTTTCACAGTTGACCACAGCCGTATTTGTCTAAAGATCAGCAGTAATGACTACATCAATGCCAGTCTGATCTCAGTGGATGAAGCTCAGAGAAACTACATACTAACTCAGGTGACTTACTGACACTTACACCACAGATTTGCATCTTCTAAATCTCTTTATCTGCACCTGCAAACCATCTGATACACTTGATGACGATACAGATAGAATAAAGGAATTGAAGAGTTCATCGGCATAGTGATAGGAACTAATATTTAAGTTTTTTTTTTTTTTTTTACAATATAAAGCCTGCTCACATCAGCAAATGATTCAGTGCAATTTTCACAAGGGATCTGTATGTTCAGATCAATGCGTTAAAAAAAGCAGACCAGCTGAATGAAAATGTGAAATCACTCTCTGGCAGTAGGTGGCTCTTTAAAAAAAAAAAAAAAGAGCCGTTCTTACTGAGTGGTTAGTTGTTTTTTTTTCATTGCAAGAGATAGGAGATAAGAGCTCTCTCTGAGGGGAAAAAAAAGCTGTGACATTGATGGCATGCAAATGTTTGTGTCAGTCTGAACAGACGCATTGAAGTGTTCATTCAAATTAAAATGTTTATCGAGCTGGATTTTCGCAAAAAAAATGTTTTAATTACTTGGCCACTATTAAAAATGAACAAAACACAATGAAATGCTCTTTATTATTTGTGTCACATCAGCTCAAAAGTATATCAAACTAAATGCAAACTAAATGTACAATTTAAAGGTGAACCATTGCAAAAATGGCTGTTTTGATTATATTACTTCTAAATGTTCCAGTTAATATTTCTGGTTTGTTTCGGATGGGACTCCACGGATACATAAGAACAAAACAAAACACTAAAACCATAGTAGGTTAAGAAAGTAATGAGGAAACTCAATATTTAGAGATCCATCCCCATCCTCGTTTTGAAATGTGTGTTAACGCTTGTATTACGCATCTATTAGGCCACCAACACCCCAGTCGACGTCACACACTGATATACTATGGTGACGTTTCATTTGGATGCTTGTGGCATCTGCCAGAGAGATTTTCCCCTCTCCCAGAAGACTGGGAAATGTTGTGAAATCTTGAGCTGCGTCAGCATGGCATGTTTTTTTTATTGTACAGATGAATTAGCGCACTGATGCTCTGAGACGGCAGCAGACTCGTCTCAACCTGCCGGCCTTGTTCGGTCAGAGCACTGCCAGTTACAGCCACAAACACACGAAGCACACACACACACACACACATTCTCACCCGCACTGTCATGTACCTCACGCCTGCTCAAATGTGTGATTTACTACGTGAACATAACATAAGGTCACCAGAGTGCATGAGTTTCCACTCTGAGTAAAGTTAAAATACCAAAATTCATTTAATAGAATTTTATATTTATTTTACTAATTATTTGTATGTATTGCATAGGTTACAATACAATATTAAATGTCACTTATTTAGGAATAACTTTTCAGACGTGCTCACAAAACATATCAAGCAAGAAGTGTTTGAGTTCTAATCTTTATCTACACTAACATTTAAAAGATTGGGCTTAGCTTTTTTTGAGCGGGGACAGATTAATACTTTATTCAGCAAAGATTTATTAAATTAACCAAAAGTGACAATAGCTGTGTTTCCATCAGCCTGTTTTTTTTATTTTGAAGTATCGCTTCAGAAACGGCAAAATTTGAAAAAAATAAAAATCCCTTAATTCACAAAACGTGTTACGCTCGTTTGAGGGGGTTTTTGAATTTTGCGAAAAAGGGTCATGCGAAATTAATTCCTCCACACGCACCAAAAAAGTCTGCATCTGAAATGTTGTTATGGCCATTCTAAAATGCCTGAGAAAAGTCTGCTGTCACAGTGTTTTTGTATAATTGCCTCAAAGAACTGTCTTACAAGACTGCGTTCACAAACAGCTGGCATCCGTCTCCGAAGCAATGACCGCATGTATTGTTTCATCTTCTCTCTCTCAATCGCAAGTACTTTTTATTATTTGTAAATGTTATTATATTCAGTGGCTTCTTCTACTTTTCTTAGTTTATCAGGAAATGACGATTTTGTTCTCTTTGACTTGTTGGATGGAAACAGTGCTTTTTCGCAAATGTTTTAAGCGATATTCCAGTCTGGTTTAATTTTACAGAAGTTTTCGATTTTTAAATAAATGTTGTTCTTTTGAACGTTCTATTCAAATAATCCTGAAAAAAAAAAAAAATCAAAGTTTCCACAAAAAATAGCACCGCAATTGTCTAAAACACATTTGATAGTAAGGAATGTTTTGAGCACCAAATCAGCATATTAGAATCATTTCTCAAGGATCATGTGACACTAAAAACTGGAGTAATGATGCTGAAAATGCATCTTTGCCATCATAGGAATAAATTACATTTTAAAATATATTAAAATAGAATACAGTTATTTTAAATTGTAGTAATATTTTACAGTATTGCTGTTTTTTTCCCTGTATTTTGATTAAATTGCTGTTTTGGTGAGCATAACTCCTTTTAAAAGCATTTGATGTGTGCATTTAATATGTATTATTAATACAATATACTGGATGTGCTTGTTTTAATAATTGTGTGTGTGTTTAGGGTCCGTTACCAAACACCTGCGGTCATTTCTGGGAGATGGTGTGGGAGCAGCGCTGCCGAGGGGTCGTGATGCTGAATCGCGTTATAGAGAAAGGCTCGGTGAGAGGAATGTACACTGCACCTGTATCTGCAACATGAATACACAGATTTACTTTGAATACCTGCCTGAAACCTTTCTAGCATGCATTTGGAATGTGTTCATACGTTGCGAGTTTGTGTGGTTATAATGAAGAAATATGTGTGTGTGTGTATATGTACAGGTAAAGTGTGCTCAGTATTGGCCTCAGCGAGAGGAGAGGGAGGCTGTTTTTGAAGACACAAATTTCAGACTTACTCTGATGTCAGAGAATGTGAAATCGTACTACACAGTACGACAGCTGGAGCTGGAAAATCTGTCGGTGAGGCACTTGATCTTCCTTGCATGCTTTCAATCATTTGTCAGTCTCTTTCACAGATCATTCTGTTATTTCCAACACTGAGTTTTTATATAGTGCTTTTTTTCTTCCATTTAGCTAAAATTCTTATTTTTCATGTTTTTAAAAGTTTTGTTCAGAGCTTCTATAGCTGGACAGGTTGTTGACTTCACTCAGCAGTTTCAGGATATTACAGATGTCAGAGGTTTATTTCTAACACATGCTCGTGGTGATTAATGCTGTGTCGTGTATGTTTAAAGACACAGGAAACACGGGAGATTCTTCATTTCCACTACACCACATGGCCAGATTTTGGCGTGCCAGAGTCGCCTGCATCTTTTCTCAACTTCCTGTTGAAAGTGCGTGAGTCGGGCTGTCTGAATCCAGAGCACGGTCCTGTCGTGGTCCACTGCAGCGCTGGTATTGGCCGCTCTGGAACGTTCTGCCTTGTAGACACCTGCCTTCTACTGGTGAGAGGACTGACCGCTTGTATTTGATCCTAGATCTGCTGGACAAAAGTTCTTGTTAATATTTAATCTTTTTAAATCAAGGAGCTTGTTTAATAGCCTATTAGTTTATATGATTAAATTTCAAGAATCTTGGCATTGACATTTAGGCAGATAAAATTTCAGTATTATTGGTGTGACAGCACTCCTTGATTTCAAAAATAAAATAATAATATACTCTAATGTTCAAAGATTGGGGTCAGTTAGGCTCCGTCCACACGAAGCCGGTGCGTTCCGTATCCAATCAATTTTTTTTTCCCTCGTTCTAAAAAAAGTTCCGTAAACACGAAACCACTGAAAACGGTGTAGTATATATGCCAGACCAGTGTGGGGTGCTGTAATTCTGCCATAGATATACACTATACACGGAGAAGAAGACTTTGAGCATGCGCATAACTTTGCACGCTGTATACGAACTAAGAAGAAGAAGACGAAGATGCGAACATTATCGCTTGTTGCTCATAACAGTTGCATAGAAGCAATAGATTTTGCTGTAATAAAGGTAGTAGGCTTAGTAGCAACACGAACACAATCATGTAGTCCACCAATATTGTTGTTGCTGTTACGTGTGACGTAGCCGACACGTGATGTGATGACATCATCGTTTCACAAAATATACGTATTGGCTGTACACACGAAACGGCGAGGGTGTCGTTTTCAGATTTATCCACTTTGGGACCCGGTTTCAAAAAATAGCGGTTTCAGTCTCCTAAAACGCCGGATCCGTGTGGATGAAACGCCAATACGATAAAAAATGTATACGTATACAGCGAAACGCGTCTCCGTGTGAACAGGCCCTTAGATAGTTTTCTTAAAAACAGAAATTATTACTTTAACTTCAGAACTTTGTATTTATCAAAGAATCCTTAAAAGTATCATGATTTCCACTAAAATTTAAGCAGTACAACCGTTTCCAATGTTAATAATAAATATATCTGCAAGCAGCAATTACCGGGGTTGAAGTACTTTAAGGCTTTTAAGGTTCTATGTTTTAGGCTCTAGGCTAACCTGACACTAAAATGCATAAGTTATGGAGAATACACTCACAGACACACAAACACAGAAATGATATCTTTAAACTATTATATTAGTATTGCTCATTATGAATGCTTACACACACATTTTATTGTAGAGCAATTTGAAAAAAATGAGCGGTAACAAAATACTTATTTAGCATCTCTTGTATGACACTATGTTTAGATCTCACTGCAATCAATGTGATTTGCAAAGTTATAATAGTCATTTTATAAAGTCTAAATATGAATCCAAAAGCAAAACCTGTGAAAAGTACTATATGAGGGAGTTAAATAAGTTTATTAGTGGTTATAGTTGTAATTTTAGGGCATTTACCATCGGAATATAGTGTTTTCTATACCTTCATAAATATTATAGTGCCAATTCTTGCCCGATATACATAAAATTTTCCATGCTTATTTAGAATCATATGATGAATAAGTTTACATAATTTTGTGAAGTTTTGATTTTACTTTACGGATTTATATGGGCTTTTTGGGTACACTAGTTCAAAACCATATTTTTAAATGACCCGGTTATAGCTGTCCAAATGCAAAGGATCAGTAGGTTTTTGATAATTATTGACCTAGAGAGTCCAGAGAATTGTACTGCACTAGTTTTACTGATGTTAAGTTAAAAACCTAGGACTTGTTTTTTAGAAAAATCTATTAAATGAACAATTTGACAACAGTGGCACTAGAGGGAGTTGTTCAGAATGAGGAGCTCTATCATATGATATGAAGATATGTATATGTGAAATATGTGAAAAGAAGTGTATATGTGAAACTTTACGTAAAATATGAACATTTTTGCATTTGTCATTTACCATAGAAATACTGTGTTTCTGAAACCTTTTGTTAAAATCTTCTGAAACCGTTATAGCTCTAACTATGGTCCGATCTCCATGAAAATTTGCATGCTTTTTTAAAATCATCTGACTCATGTGCTCACCTAGTTTTGTGAAGTTTTGAGTTTTCGTTTTAGGAGTTATAGGCTTTTGGGTATATTTGGTCATACCCATTTTTCAAATGACCCTGTTATAGCTCACCAAAGTGTAAAGTTCAACTTTTTTTAATAATAATTCACTTAGAGAGTCTAGAAAATGTACTGCATTGGTAATTTTAAGGTTGATTGAAAAACCTGTGAGTAATTCACAGGTAGTTTTTTTTTTTTTTTTTTTTTTTTTTTTTTTTTTACATAATCTTAAATGTTTAACAAACTATTTGATTGACGGCATTGGTTCTTGAGGCAAAGTTGTTTAGAATGAGAAGATCTGCTATGAAGATCAAATGTATGTGTGAAACTTAGGATCTAGGGCTAATCCACAAAAGTAGCAACCTGCTGGATACCTGGATTTCTTGTGTATATCACTTGACTGGCAGGTTACATCATCTAAACAACTGCTATGTGTGTTCTCAGATGTCTCAGAGGAAAGATCCAACATCAGTACGCATCCAGGAGGTTTTGCTGGAAATGCGACGGTACCGCATGGGTTTGATTCAGACAGCTGACCAGCTGCGTTTCTCTTACCTCGCTGTCATAGAGGGTGCCAAGTACATCATGGGAGACACATCTGTACTGGTAATGAAAGTGATGTACCAACCAATTTTTGGATGCTTGGCTGAGGAATTACGTTGTGTATATACAGTCAAACCAAAAATTATTAGTTCATATATGTAAGTGAGGATAGCAAAATTAAGTAAACTGTGCAATATTATACCTAAAAAGTCTTCATACAGTGGATTACCCGTAAAATGTATAAAAATTTGGGACCAAAAATTATTCAGACCCTTTGACCTGACCCTGTTTGGCTTAAGTGTTTTTAAATGTGACCTTTTTCACCACAGACTTAACAAAATTAAGCATAGCTTGGTAATAGGTCAACAAAGTATTGATAGTTGTGTAAATGTTATCATACTAACCGTTGTCAGAATTTATTGATTGTAATCCATTACATACCTTTCTATCAAAGCTATCTGACATTATCAAGATGAATTTGAGCAGATACAGTTTACTCTGAGTTCTTGTCATATTTTATTACCATTTTCTAAACGATAGCAAATAAACTTTGATAATGTGAGAAATGTTGAAGGTGTCTGAATAAATTTTGGTTTGGCTGTACCATTAAACAGTTTTTCTTAATATTTTTGAAAAGTCTCTTACAAATGCTCACCGATGCTGCATTTATTACCAAATATACAGTAAAACCGTAATATTATGAAATATATTAACAATTTAAAACACCTGTTTTAATATATTTAAGAATGTAATTTACTCCTGTGATTTCAGAGCTGAATTTTCAGCAGCCATTACTCCAGTTTTCAGTGTCACATGATCCTTCAGAAATCATTGCAATGTGCTGAAATGGTGCTCAAGAAACATTTCTTTTTATCATCAATGTTGAATAATGTGCTGAATAATATTTTATGGAAACTATAATACATTTTTTTTTCAGGATTCTTTTATAAATTATAAGTTCAAAAGAACAACATTTATTTGAAATGGTAAAAACTTTTTTTTATTTTACAAAAGATTTGTCACATTTGACAAATTTAGTGCATCCTTGCAGAATAAAAGTATTTTTAGTATTTTTGACCCAAAACATTTGAACGGTAGTGTCCTATGCATGGGTGGTAGTCATTGCTGTATCATTTGGGCAATTTATTTTGTTGTACAATGTTTTGTTAAATTGTTTGTAATTTTTATTTTTATTTTATTTGAATCATTATAATTACCTGTTAAAATGATCATCATACATTTTGTTCATAAAATGCCCCAAAATGCCTGTCATTATCATGTATTTACATGATAACAGTCACATGAAAATTTATTCGGACACCTTCAAAGTTGAACTGTGTCAGAACAAATTCATCTTTATAATGTCAGATAACTTTGATAGAAAGTTATGTAACAAAACACTGTCAAGTCAAAGTGTCAGATCAAAGTTTTGGTCCGAAATTTTTAGTAATTTTACTGGTTGTCCACTGTATGAAGAATTGTTGGGTATAATGTGTCACAGTTTACTTTATATTGCTATACACACTTAGATGTATTAACTATAGTGTCCTGCCCCCACTAGTTAAAAATATCCAAAAATTATATCTAGTGTCTGAATAATTTTTGGTTCGACTGTTAATTACTGGAAAAAACACTACTAGCACTACATTGTAATTTCATATATAAAACATTTTAAAGGTTGAACATGATATACCTTACTGTCATATAAAATACTCCTACATCATAAATATAATTTTTTTTGTGTTTGTTTATTCCAACCACCTTTAGTAGGCTTTATATCCGTGATCAGTGAAGTATCTTTGTTCATGTGTGAATAGGAGTCATGGAAGGAGTTATCAAATGAGGAGGACCTCCCTCCTGAATTCACTCCTCCTCCCAGACCCCGTCCCCGAATAGACCCCCCTAACGGCAAAGGCGACCTGGTGAACTGTGATGCCACACACTTCTTCAGCGAGATGATAAAAAACAGCAGCGCAGAAATCTGTGCAAACAGGTCAGACTCCCAATCTCTCTCTTTCTAGTAGGGCTACCCCCTAATAGTCGACTAACTGTTAATCGACGAGAAGAAGCTTGGTCAACCAAAGTTTTATTAGTCACAGAAAAAAATCTACAGGAAGTGGTGAAGTGATGCAGTCCGTGACAGACAGATCATTAACGGCTGGTCTATGTGGTAATATAGTACATCGGGCAGGACATCCAAATGCTCACCTGTCATTTATTGACCTCAGATATAGCTTTTTATGCGAAAGAGTTATGTGAATTTGTGAAGTTTTGAGTTTACTTTAAGGATTTATTGGCTTTTGGGTACACTAGTTTAAGACCATATTTTTAAATGACCCGGTTATACCTGTCCAAATACAAAGGCTCAAACGTTTTTTGATTATCATTATTGACCTAGAGAGTCCATAGAATTGTACTGCACTAGTTTTACTGATGTTACTTACATCTTTGTTTTCTCTTAAGCTGAAAACAAAGAAAGGACTAGTTTATCAAGAAGTCTCCTTGCTGTTTTTCCCTGAAATATGTTTATAATTATTATATCTGCCGGTGCGCTGTGGCAAGTGTTCCTACTTTCTAGTAGTACCCATCCAGCAGCCACAAACAAGTATTTTTTTGTCGTTTTGTTTTGTACAGTGCGCCCCAGACATTCACAGACGGGCCAGAGCTTCGCAAACGGGCGGTCGCAGCCGGTGAGGTGGGAGCGACGGCATTGCTAACCGAACCCGATGAACCAATTATTGCAAGAGAAGCCCCTCCTAAACCTGCACGGTCTCCGCCCAAGACTCCCACGGAAGAGGCGACCCCCGTTGCTGGCAATGGAGCCTGGAGCCCCCTGCTGACCAGTGTGTGTATGTGCACGGTACTGGCTGTAGGTGCTTATGCCTGTTACCGCACCTATTTCCACTGATGCCCTCTCTTTCTCTATCCCTCAATGTGCTGGGAAAAGAAAAAGAGAGACACACACTGATACTCACACTTTCTCAGCTGGACTGTTTCTCTCTCTCTCTCTCTCTCTCTATCTCTCTCTCTCTCTCAGCTGAGCCCATCTCGCTCTTTCCAAACGAAAGAGTTTCCGAGACTTTTCTTAGCCAAACTGCTGTCGTCTCCCTCTATACACACACACTCTTACACACAATCTAATAAACGTGTGTCCGTTTAAAACCTCAGGGCCTCACAATTCAGGTGTTGCTACCCAAAACGTTAAACACAGGTTAAAGAAAATCCAAAAGACTCTGTTATTGCTGCAGTAAGTAAGGGAACTTTTCGTGTGTATGTGTGTGTATTTGTATCAATCATTTTGTTGCATTTTTAAGTCTCAGATGGAGCTGCGCAGGAGGTGAGCTCCTCTTATACATGCTGAAAACACAAATCTGCTGTACATCATGGAAAACGTGTTTGTTTTTGTGTGTCTTGGAGAAAAGGGAGTAGTCTGGGATGTCTGATACCATCAAGTGCTCACTGTCACAGCAGAAAACATCCCAAAAGCTTTTTCTTTTCATTCTTTTTTTTTCCACCCTCAGCTTTTGTTTATACCCCAAAGGGTGGCACTTCATCTGCGCTTTCTGTCAAATCCGTCGCCTTTTAACCAAAAGGCTCAGACCATTTATCTGGATGCCACATTCAGCCAGTTAGATCCCTTTTCACGGATCAGCTGGTTCTCGCAGAACTCGTATTTCACTTACTAAAATCACGTCAGATCAGGCGAGCTTCTTATTAGAACTCCTGTTCTGCATTTGATGGATTTTTACGTCCAAAATTTGTATGTATTTCACTTAATGCCAGCTCAAGGTAAAGCAAGTTACCCTGGCTGATTTATTGTTACAACACCAACGCTGCCAAGACAGACCAGCAGGTGGCAGTATTTGTATTTGTATTGAGATTTGTATTTCAATTTAGAGGATTGTGACTGATAGGACAGGGTTGGAATTTACTTTTGACCTTTTTCCTGCTGCAATACAGATAAGTTCATGCTTCTGGTCTTTGTTATATGATCTAAATGGTGCGCATTAAGCACAGGAGGTCAGACTAACCAAAAAATGTCAAATGAAAACAAAACACCAGCACTGAATGAATGCAAAGAGAGAAACGACCAGTGACAGTGAGCTGTCTTTGTGTTTTACTGTTTTATTATATTGTCGTCATAGTAATTATTATGTAGAGAGATTAACGGCAGACGGGCGTAAACATTTCCTTCGAATCAAACCACGCTGCAGAACTGTTACTTTTGAACAACGTGTGAACAAGTCTAATGCAGTGACCTCGAAACAAATGAAGCCTCCTCTTTAGGTGCGTCGAAATGCTTTTAATCGTGACTTTGCTTTGTGTGGCGACTCTTTGACTGCTGCTTGACCAGTTCAGAATGGACATTTTCAGTGGTTTGTAGGGATTCAATGTTTGACACACTGAAACTGTTGATGTTTGGTTTGAAGGTTGTGTTGCCACCATTCATCGTAGTGACTCTCAGAATCCGGTCCTGTTGCTGGACCACAGAATGTAAATTCTTTCTTCTTGCCGGCTTTATTTACTCACACTCACACACACACATATATATATATATAGAGAAATTTATTTGTCTGTGTCTTTGTTTGTCTTTTTTCAGTTATCTTTGGACTGGTAGACATCAGACTTCCTTGGCCTTTGTATACGAGGCTTGAGAATTTCTCTCCCCCCCCCCCCTGCATCCTGTTGTGTCCTTTTTAATGTTGATTATCTGTTTTTTGTAAGAAAAGCATATGCTTTGTTCCAGTTGGATGTATTGACATTTGAAATTTTATTTTTTGGACAGAATACAGAGGAGACGCTGTGGTAATAAACATATAAATCTCTGATCTTCAGTTTTTTGGAGTTTCTTACTTTGATCTTATTATGATGAGAGGTTTTCTGATTTTTATGAAAATCTCATATTGAAAGTGTTAAAGCTCAATGATAAAGTTAATTTAAATCATACATTACAGACTTAAAAATCCATGTGATGTACGGTGTACTTTGAGCTTGTTACGTGTGGAGTTTCATCATCCTCTTACTATTTAGTTCAAGCTCACATTTGATACCATGTCTAAAATATCACACTGAAACTAAATGTATGCAGGTTTGGATTATAGACTGGGCTCCAGACTGCCAGGGACCTCCAAACCTTTGGCCAGACTGTCCCAAGACCAAAAGACCTATTTTCAGTTGTCTAATGTTAGCCTCCTTCTGTGCAGAAAAACCTTATGAAATAAAATGGTAGTATATATTTATATTTTATAGCAAGGAAGAAGAGATTTAGAAATATTTAGTAAAATCTCTAAACATTAAATTATATTTAAAAATCATTAAAATATATTTATACTTTTTTTAAAATATATAAATTGATTAACAAAACAATATTTTTATTTGTTTATATGTTTAGATGTATTTTCACAGAATATTGCAAAGACTCAGTATAGCACCCCTTTGCTTCCAAAAGGTTTAAACTGTATTTTAGCTGTATATGGGCCATTTGACAGAATTGGTGTAAAGTCAGAGTTGGAAACATCTTGAAAAAAAAAAATTGTGTGTGTGTATATATATATATATATATATATATATATATATATATATTTTTTTTTTTTTTTTTTTTTTTTTTTTGCCATTTTATGAATTTTTTTAAATAAAATGTAATTAACAATTAATTCATGAGATTTGTTGTATTTTGAATCCAGTTTTTCTTTGTAAAAGGCAAAAAAAAAAGTGGATCACACTGATTTCAAAGTTAAGGACTCATTAGTTTGAATATACACCCAACCAAAAACTATTATAACATCTTAGTTGATAATTCAGTATATTCTATTTTTGACAAAACATCCCGTGTTTCAGTAGTGACTGCAGATTTTTGGTAGTGACAGTAATGTTTTAGTAGCAACCACTGAACTTGCATATTAAAACACTAAAAATTTGCATAACTGTACTAAAATTTTATTTCCCTAAAATATGAAGATTATGTGTTCACTTTTGTCATGTGACTGTTAGTGGAAATTTTATGGAATAAAAAAAAGATGTCACTACCGAAACCAAAAGTGGTATAGTGACAATTTTATGCTAATGTGTAAAAAATAGCATTCAGTAGTGACAGTCTTTAAAGTTACACAGATTTTTTTTATACTTTTGAACACATTTACCTCAAAATGATGGGATCTACTCACCATGTAGCTATGAGAGAGGGTGACAGGAATATTTCCTGATCATAAATATAGGGGCGTAGTTAAAATCAGTTTTAGCCAATTGAATAAAACATGCACTGTTTCGACAGTGACATGAAAATGCATTTTACATTTTTACATTTTGTAAAGTTTACAAAAAGTTATTTTTAAAATCAGCAATGAAATAAAAATTCAAAAAATATTAATATCATCTTCATAAGTTTAGGGGGAAATTTAGGGGGTTGGATTCAGCACAGCCACCTCCACTGCAAAAAATGCTTACTTTTTTTCTTACTTTATTGTCTTCTTTCCAGCCAAAATATATAAAAAATTTAAATCAAGAAGGATGTTCTAGACGAGTAAAAATGGTCTTGCTTTCAGAAAAAACAAGTCAAAATTAAGTGTGTTTTTGCTTGAAACAAGCTAAATAACCTGCCAATGGGGTGAATAAAATGATCTTGTTTTCTGTTTGAAAAAATATTTTTTTTCTTACCCCATTGGCAGATTATTTAGCTTGTTCTAAGCAAAAACTCACTTAATTTTGAAAAAAATTCTTACTCGTCTATAAAATCCTTCTTGATTTAAGAATGTTTAGAAAGTTTGGCTAGAAACAAGACAAAAAAAAAGTAAGAAAAGCATTTTTTGCAGTGTCCCAATTGAAAGTACCATATAAATTATGATTTTATATAAATATTATTGTGGGTTTCAATAGATAATAGAAGAATCTTAGTAAACAGCAAAGATTTAAATACTTCAATACTTTTTAAATGTATCTTTTGGTTGTGGAACATCAGTTCAGAACGGCCCAAAAAATCGAATGACCAGTGGAGGGCGCTTCAGGATAAGCAACTCACTTCTTGGCTTTAATTTCGATTGGGTTTTTCCCAATAAGCAAACTAAGACTTTTTTTTAATAACTTGTCTGAACTCGTGGGATTGGAATATAATATTCAAATAACTGTGATTGTTCAAATACACGTACTCCTTTTAAGGAAACTGATCCTAATACTACCATGTGTCACCATGCAAAAAACGCAGATATAGTCCACAGGTTTTCATAAACCACATCTGTATCAATCTGTAGGATGCTCTACCCATGACAGGCATCTTGTGCTGTGATGTTTTGTTGTGTACGTGCCTGAGTGTGTGTCAGCACAGTACAGCTGGTACCCAAGCATTTCCTGTAGCATTACCTTGCCCAAATAACAAAACCTCACAGCCTAAAAGAAATCATTCTGAGCACATTTGGAGCCTTATGGTGTTTCTGTTTCACAGACAGGTTTCTGTGATTGGAAACTCAGATGCCATGAACATGCTTCCATTTGTACGTACTGTACGTACAGAACAGTAAATGGGACACTTCAAAACCACTCAATGCTGGTTTTAAACAGGTTTCTGTTGTTCTGAGCTAATGACGTTTTCTCTGACGCTGCCCTTCTGAGGCGGCTGGTTTTGTGGTTGTTTTCACCTGTTTTAACTATACTGGTTTGTACTGGTCCATAGTCAGTTTGTCACTTCATGTGCCTAAACAAACTGGAATGTATCAAAAGTGATTAATGGCACATCTGCCAAGATGTTCGTCCCATTTCCTGTGACATAACCTATATGTAAAATTAGTGTGTCATTCCCTTGCTTCACTTGTTTTAGTGTCACTCATTTTTCTCTCTGTACTTCTGTCTTTCAGGGTGATTCAGCAGTTTGGAATCACATTTCGGGCTGCGGGGAGCAGTTTATTAACCGTTTTTTATTTCCTTGTTGAAAAAACGTCAGATTCACTCGTTACTCTTGAAAAACATAAATCATCACATTTGCTAAAAACAGCACCATATTCTTTACACCTCTGTGTAAGAAAGTGCTGAAATTAAATGTCATTATAAATCCTATGATAAGACTGATTCATCTGACACTGACACACACGTTTACATTTCCTATGATCAAAATAAAGCTACACACTCATTAGGACTGTATTCAAATGAACCAACAGGAAACTATATGTCATCAGAGGAATGAATGGTATTGTTCTAGAAAGCTCAGCAGATGCTGAGGACTTGAAGTGTTTGTAAACTTGTCTAACAGTGTAACTGTGTCCGTACGCGTGTACTCACATTCTATTGTGGGTTAAACTTACAACAAAGGTGAGTGTGTTCTCAAATATGCGTTTGTGTGCATGCATGTAGTTCACACTATTCAGGAATGAGTGTGTGCATATGTGTGTGAGTATGAGTCAGGGCACTCCCTAACACTCGTGGTACTTTGACGTAAAACAGACAAGACAGGACAGGCTGATCCAACTACTTGGGAAAAACACTGAATAGGCGGGGCTTGGTACAGGAAGTCCTCTTTAAAAAAAAGACAGCGAACACGAAACTCGGGTTCGGGGTCAGTTATGGGTTCAGGTATCAAGTAGCTGCTGCTTATTATTTCTGGCATTTAGGAGCGCCGACAACATGCACAACATCTACGTTTTACTCTGTATATACAAAGTAAAATGCGTACTTGAATTGGATAGGGGGAGGTTTTGGCAAGTGCATTGTGTGTGTTACAACATAAGTGAGGAATGGTATTGGTTTGCTTCTTCACTTGTCTTTCTTTCCTGTATGTACCTCCCTTTGTACTCTCTCCTCCCATTTCCGTTGCTTTTGGAATATTTCCTGGGAGCAAGAGATTTAGGAAACTCCAGAAAGAAAAAAAAAGTGACTCATGTTCTGACTCAGTCCTAATCAATGTCAAACCACAGATGTTTACCTTCAAAACAGTAAAAAAAGAGAAAAATCTAATAAACAAAACAACTACTGTCAGATGACAAATAGACTGTTTCAGAAGGCAGGCAGTGCAATTATATAAAGGTTGACAATGCAAGAAATGTAGATTAGAAATATGCTTACAAATAAATCAATACTGAAAAGTATCAAAACTTTTGTGCAATTGAAAATTGACCAGTTTCCCCATTATGTGTTGTGTGCTAGTATGTTTATGTTTATTAGAATATTAAGATGTTAGCTTGGCATCGTGTTAGAATCCAGCACAATTGCAAATTAAAGACATAGTTCACACAAAAATGAAAATTCTGTCCTCAATTACTCACCCTCAGTTGTTGTCTTTGAAACACAAATTAAGATATTGTTTTCAGTTCCACTACTCCAAGTGTTGTGTTTTTGTGTTCTCTGGTGCTGCTTTTTCACAGTTTTTCTCTCTTATTCACCTTTTTTATAAACACGTTGCAATTTTTTAATTCTACTGCCCTGCGTTTTTAAACGCAAAATTGCATTCTGTGTCAGTAGCCCCTTAAAGGAGTAGTTCACTTTCAGAACAAAAATTTACAGATAATGTACTATAACCCCCTTGTCATCCAAGATGTTCATGTCTTTCTTTCTTCAGTTGTAAGAAAATTATGTTTTTTGAGGAAAACATTTCAGGATTTCTCTCCATATAATGGACTTCTATAGTGCCCCCGAGTTTGAACTTCCAAAATGCAGCTTCAAATGGCTCTAAACGATCACAGCCGAGAAAAGAAGGGTCTTACCTGTTTTTTTTATTTATTTATTTTTATTACAATTTATATACTTTTTAACCTCAAATGCTAATCTTGTCTAGCTCTGTGTGTACTCTGTGTAGAGATTAAAAAGTATATAAACTGTAAATGTTTTTAGAAAATAACCAATTATTTCGCTAGATAAGACCCTTTTTCCTCAGATGGGATCATTTAGAGCCCTTGGAAGCTGCATTTAAACTGCATTTTGGAAGTTCAAACTCAGGGGCACCATAGAAGTCCATTATCTGGAGAGAAATCCTGAAATGTTTTCCTCAAAAAACACAATTTCTTTACGACTGAAGAAAGAAAGACATGAACATCTTAGATGACAAGGGGGTGAGTACATTCTCTGTAATTTTTTGTTCTGAAAGTGAACGACTCCTTTAAGGCAGCATCCTGAATGTCATGTTAGTGTCTACATAACCAGTGACACAAACAGATGACTCATCTTACAGTTGAGCGTGATATTAGCATGTTGCTAAGCTAAAAGCATGATGCTGTAATAGGCATAAATATACACTGCACACTTATGCGATTTTATAGTATGCTTAAAATAGGCAGCCAGCAACGTAGGCCACACAAATAGCGTCATGGGATCCTTAAAGATATAGTTAACTCAAAAATGAAAATGCTGTCATTAATTGCTCACCCTCATGTCGTTCTAAACGCATAAGACCTCCGATCATCTTTACAACACAAATTAAGATATTTTCAATGAAATCCGAGAGCTTTCTGACTCTACATAGACAGCAACGCAACTGAAACCAGAAAGGTAGAAAGGACATTGTTAAAATAGCTGTGAAACTAATGTAACAAAGCTACAAGAATACTTTTTGTGTGCAAAGAAACCAAAAACAAGAATTTATTGAACAATTTCTTCTCTTCAGTGTCCGTCTTAAGGGCGTTCACGAAAGTACCACAAAGTATGCATGTGTTTTTGCTGGCGTTCTGACGCAGAACCTGGATGCGCTGCACTTTATACATAAAACAGTCTTCGTAAACACATCTGAAGATTTCAGCAGAGAGGATGATTTGCAATATACAGAATATAAAGACGATGAACATAGAGAGATGGATGTTCCATGTGAACACGCACCGAAGACTGACACAGAAGAGAAGAAATTGTTGAATAAAAAGTTATTTTTATTTTCTTTGCACACAAAAAAATATTCTCGTAGCTTCATTAAATTAAGGTTGAACCATTGATGTCACGTGGACTATTTTATTGATGTCCTTACTACCTTTCTGGGCCTTGAACGTGGTAGTTGCATTGCTGTCTGTGCAAGGTTAGAAAGCTCTCGGATTTCATTGAATATCTTAATTTGTGTTGCGAAGGTGAACTAAAGTCTTATGGGTTTGCAACGACATGAGAGTAATTAATGACAGACTTTTCATTTTTGAGTGAACTATCTCTTTAAGGATCCCATAACGCTATTTGTGTGGCCTACGTAGTGGCCTTTGTGTCACTGGCTATGTAGAGACTAACATGACTTTCAGAATGCTGCCTTAAGGGGCTATTGACAAAGAATGCAATTTTGCAACACGCTTGGCAGTAGAATTTAAAAAATGCAACTTGTTTTAAAAAATAGCGAAACAACAAGAAAAGGAGAGAAAAAGCAGCAACACAAAAACAAGATACTTGGAGCAGTGGAACTGAAAAAAAATGCAAGAGAGATGAATATTTAAAAAAAGTTTAACTACTTTGAACTCAAATGCTGCATTTTTATATCCCTGTGTCTTATGTGAGACACTGCTAAAGAAGTAAATGCAACAGACACCTGTCTAGTGCATGTTTGGGTATATTTGTAGCAATAGCCAACGATACATTGTATGGGTCAAAATGATTGATTTTTTCTTTTATACCAAAAATCAAAAGGATTTTCAGTAAAGATCATGTTCCATGAGATATTTTGTAAATGTCCTACCATAAATATATCAAAACTTAATTTTTGATTAGTAATATACATTGCTAAGAACTTCATTTGGACAACTTTAAAGGTGATTTTCTCAATATTTAGATTTTTTTGCACCCTCAGATTCTAGATTTTCAAATAGTTGTATCTCTGCAAAATATTGTCCTATCTTAACAAACCATACATAAATGGAAAGCTTATTTATTCAGATGATGTATAAAAACTGACCCATATGACTGGTTTTGTGGTCCAGGGTCACATTTAATTACAAAGCAGCATGGCAGAACACAAAAACGCATTCTGTGTAAACTAGCCTGTAGAGGGTATTCACAAAATGCACTTTTGTGTTTAAAACTGTATGGCACAAGGTTTAAAGATGCATTTTGACTTCTTTTGACTTGACCGCTGAATATTTATAATGGTGTGTAATACAGCAAAATACACAAGACATGAATGCAATAGTTAAAAATGTCCATTTAAAGGGGTCATCGGATGCAAAACTAACTTTTATATGTTGTTTGAACATTAATGTGTGTTGGCAATTCGTGTACACAACCACCATATGATAAAAATCCTCCCAGTGGTATTTTTTTAATCTTTAAAAGTAATATCCCCTTTTTAAAATCAGGTCATTCTCAGCTTCTTGTCATTGTGATGAAACACAGTTGATTGACATGAGCGTCTCACCTTAGACCCACCCTCACCGAGCTGTAACAGTCCTAATACGATCACCATTGTTTCGACTCAGAGGAAGACTCTAATTGAGCGATTGAGGTGTTCTGTTGTTGGATGTAATAATCAACATAGCAGTAGTCATTTACTCCCGACATCTGAGCCGCTTAAGAGGCAAAGGACAACGTTACTTTCATTTTTAAAAGGAAAGTGCCGATCCCGATCTACATATGCATCTGTGTTCGTGTGAATCATTCGTGATGCAGCTTTACCCACAGCAGAAGTGAGTATAAGGGTTTTTTATGCATCTTTGCAAATGGCCTTTCTTAATAATGAGCTTGTTGGCAAGTTTCACCGATAAACGTGGCTAAATGCAGCTAAATGCGGCTAAAGTAAACATTACAGCTCGTAATCCCACAGCAGAGAGAGCCCATGCGATAAAATAGGCTGATATTTTGCAGAGCTGATTTTGACAAGGTAAAAGGGTGTTTTTTTTTCTATTGAGAATTTTTAACCAAAGTATATTAGAGACTTTTCATTAAGACCCTAAAGAATCATATAAACTGGAACTGGAAAATGGGCATCCGATGACCCCTTTAAAGCAGAGGTCTCAAACTCAATTCCTGGAGGGCCGCAGCTCTGCAAAGTTTAGCTCCAACAAGCTTCAACTCACACCTGCTTGGAAGTTTCTAATAATCCTGAAGTCCTTGATTAGCTGGATCAGGTGTGTTTGATTAGGGTTGGAACTAAACTGTGCAGAGCTGTGGCCCTCCAGGAATTGAGTTTGAGACCGGTGATTTAAAGCATATTTAAGTTGCAGTGGAATCCAAAAAGTGTTGCATGAACGGCCCCTTAAACAGCTGCCTATAAAGGCAGTTTATAGTAACTTAGTACTGGTTTGGAACAGAATATAAATGCATATAAATATAAATTAGAATATAAATGCATCTTAGCTGATGCTAGTGTTAAACTCAATTGCAAGTTTAGTTCCTGTGACACTAGTGGATGTAGAGCGTTGTATGACAGTTAGGATGTTGCAGTTGATATTGGCAGTAGACAACATCACCCACTGAAACCCAGCATGAACTCTGTAACCTTCAGGTTATCCTCAGCAAACAAAACAATCTCGAAGTTTGCCATTATGACTGGAGTAAACCGGCTAAACCATCTCTCCATCATTGCGCTTGTTTATGCTCAAGTAAATGGAAAAAAAATTCTGCTGGCCATTGTGTATTGAGGCTCCGCTGGGCACCCCTAAACCGCATCTTGTTTTTTTGAGGTTGGTTTCCTCGGCAACGAGCGCCTGCACTGTAATTTCCTGTTGCTGTGCGCATGCTCTCCATTACACCTTTTAAGCAGATCTGCAAGTTTACGTAAACAGCCAAGCTCGGTGCTTCCCCTTCTTTACGACTAGCGCTTCCTTCCTCCTGCAAATGCATGCACGCGCGCACAGACGAGTTCACTGACGTGCGCAAAAGCTCTCGATGTAGACGCTGTACGATGACCTGCTTAAAAGTTGAGATCTTCCACAACAAGTGTCCTGTCGTTCACCACCTTTACATCACAGTCGTCATAGCGACGCTTTATGTGTTGATGGGGGGGATGTTTTTTTATACACAGGACATGAAGTGCAAAACAGCATGTTCTCAAGCATAGCACTTTGTGTCTTTCATTAAAGGCCTGACATCTTGCAGAAAAACAACATCGGTATAAAATATGAATTGTGTATGCATGTGCATTTCCAGCTAAGCTTATTTTTTATTAGTATTTTTCAAATTTGGTGCAATTTTAATGTGTTGCATTAGGGACAGGGCAAGAAGGGCCAGGGGCTTTCAAAATCTTTTGCACTGTTAGATATGGTCAAAGAAACCTAAATACCAGAGTACTGACTTGTATTATTGGTTTTCTACTGTTAGCTTAACCAAAACATGCATTTCCCAATTTGTTTAGCCTAAATCGTACACATATACTCTCAGAAGAAAAGAACAAAAAATTGCACAACAGCTTGTCACTGAGACAGTACCCTTGAAGGGACCCTAAAATGTCAAAATTAATTGATCTCCTGCTGATTTTGTACGTTTGCCCACTGACAAAGAATTTATCAGTCTATAATTTTAATAGTAGGTTTATTTGAACAGTGAGAGGCAGAATAACAACAAAAAACACCCTAAAATGCACATTTCAAAAATGTTATAAATTGATTTTGCATTTGCATTTGAATGAGTGAAATAAGTATTTGATCTCCTATCAATCAGCAAGATTTCTGGCTCCCAGGCGTCTGTTATACAGGTAATGAGCTGAGATTACAAGCACTCTCTTAAAGGGAGTGCTCCTAATCTCAGTTTGTTACCTGTATAAAAGACATCTGTCCACAGAAGCAATCAATAAATCAGATTCCAAACTCTCCACCATGGCCAAGACCAAAGAGCTGTCCAAGGATGTCAGGGATAAGATTGTAGACCTACACAAGGCTAGAATGGGCTACAAGACCATCGCCAAGCAGCTTATTCGCAAATGGAAGAAACATAAAATAACTGTCAATCCCCCCTTGGTCTGGGGCTCCATGCAAGATCTTACCTTGTGGAGTTTCAATGATCATAAGAATGGTGAGAATTCAGCCCAGAACTATGCAGGAGGATCTTGTCAATGATCTCAAGGCAGCTGGGACCATAGTCACCAAGAAAACAATTGGTAACACACTATGCAGTTAAGGACTGAAATTCTGGTCCCCCTGTTCAAGAAAGCACATGTACAGGCCCAATGAACATCTGAATGATTCAAAGGAGAACTTGGTGAAAGTATTGTGGTCATATGAGACCAAAATCAAGCTCTTTGACATCAACTCAACTCGTTGTGTTTGGAGGAGCAGGAATGCTGCCTATGACCCCAAGAACACCATCCCCACCGTCAAACATGGCGGTGGAAACATTATGCTTTGGAGGTGTTTTTCTGCTAAGGGGAAAGGACAACTGCACCACATCAAAAAGATGATGGACAGGGCCATGTGCTGTCAAATCTTGGGTGAGCACCTCCTTCCCGTGAAAACGGGTCGTGGATGGGTATTAAAGCATGACAATGACCCAAAATATACAGCCAAGGCATCAAAGGCGAAGATTACAGTCAACGGCCAACTAGCATGTATGCCCACTAGAGACCTGCAATCCCGCGGGAGTACCGCGGGACCCGCAGGACCCAACGCAACAGAGTGCGGCGCGGGACAAAGCTTGATGGGCAAGTGCAGGTGCGGGTGGGTAGAGACTAGTGTGTGTGCGGGATGCGGGAAAATAAAATGATTCGCGGGACTCCCACAAAATAGAAATATCTAAACATAAAATATCTAAAAACAAAAAAAATGTTGTTCATCTATTGCACAAAAGCAGCAAGAACAACATAAATATGATTAGTAAGCGCGAGAATAGGCAGTTTCGATTTAAAACTTGTTTGCAGCGTGAGCAATGTAGCCATCTGCTGATTTCTGGAACGCATCGCCAATCAGTGGTGTTTAAGTTAAAATCCACTCACTGCTCAAAAGTTTTGCAGTGCTGAATATTGCGTGCTTACAAATTACAACACACAAAGTGTAGACATTTATGAAAGATTAATTGTGCATAATATCCATTGTGTTGTGAGAGCTTTATGAGATCGCGTATGTACTGAGATGTCAGCTTTAAAGGAGCTTTGTTTGCTTGCTTTCTGCTATGGATGCACGCAGTAGCTCATGTTTGCTTTTTTGTTAAGAATAACAGTGGTTTGTGAATGTTGATGCTTAGCCTAAATAACAAATATTTTATCCAGAGCGTTTATGCTGGGGTCTTGTGGAATTTACCAGATGTTACAGAACTGTTTCATGTAAATTCAATTGATGTACTGAAAAAATCTATATAGGTTAATTTTATGCGGGCTTTTGCGGGCGGGAGTGGGACAAAACATGAATGTCGAGGGCGGGAGCAGGACGAGATAACATATATTTCTGCGGGAGCGGGACTGAAAAATCCGTCCCTTGCAGGTCTCTAATGCCTACGTCAAAGGAATAATGCCGATACCAGTAGGTGGCAGTAGTCGGTACAAACTGTAAAGATAGCAGTGCTTGATTACCATTTTCACTTTTCCATTCCAAATGACCATGTCGCTATGAAAATATTTGCATATTGGAATGCTCAGGTAAGCCATTTCTGCACCCCTTGACTTTGTCATTTGGTTGCTTCCATCAGTTTGGTTTTCTTTTCGTGCACTGTTTGAGCTAAATAACCAATCACCAGGCTGAAGGTCTGGAATTTCATTGGCCAAGGCCCGCCCATAAGGCCGTTTGACCGACATGCCAAACAACCAATCACAGTTAGTTTCGTTCAACGTCACGTTTCGGTGCGTGGAAATGCCCCCACAACAACAGACTGGCATGCAACAAGTCAGTCATTGAAATAACCAGCATTGAAAGTTAAATAAGAAGAGGGAGAACAAGCAGTAAGTCAGTAATTTGTTCGCGAACGTCGCAAATATGTCTGCATAAGCACATTTTAGCAAAACGCTGAGTAAATCAGTCTGCGCTTTGTTTCCCGTCGGACCGAAAATAAACGCGACACTCGCGTCTCCCGGAAATCCAATCAAATTCAACTATTCAGATGACGACTTCGACATTCCTGAAGTGTTTCCAGTTAAGTGTACCATATGCATCAGACGTTTAGCCAACGTTCCGTGGGCGTGACGTCTGAGGCTGAGACTAGGGTGGTTGTGTCTACACACGTCTAACATACATATGCAAACGCAATGTAAAAGTAAATTTCGCATCAAAAATATGGCTAAAGGCCTATGGGATCATGATTCGGCCTTTTATGCATCCAAAGAAAGGCCTTGGGTCACTTATTTCTGTGTGCTTTTTAGACATCTTGTGTTGTTTTGTACAATAGTCTGTTAGTTTTCAGTTAACACTGTTACAGTTTCCATTCTTTTGTTTAACATAACTGCATGACTAAACTTTTTTGAGAAGACATGACTCAGCAGATATTCATTCAGGTGCAGCACAGACCATGACAGAGAGAACCCACAAAGTCCAACATAAAATCATCGTGTTGCGTGGTTTTCTAATTCATTGAGGGATCTTTCCCAGATTGCATCAGGGTCATCTGTGAGCCACATTAAGAGTTCAAACGGAAATGAGTTGAATGTAATTAACTTTACTGTTCATTTGTCTCACGAGTTAGTGTTTATTTGAGTTTGGAGCTTTGATATCAGCTATTATGCCTAATAATGTCTGAATTGTAGTAGGAAGGTAATTAAAGTACAGATCAATCATCCGGAAATAAAAATAAAGATAATTCCAGGATCTTTAATCTTTGTTTTTCATACCGGCCCATGTTAAGTCACTCTGCTTTAGGCGGCTAAGACAAAAATGCTGTAATGTTAGCACAAAGTATTGCTGTGTATGCATTGCGAAGTGGTTTGTGTGCAATAGAGTCCTGTCAACTTTGAAGAATATTCTTCTAGCTAATTTCTGAGTCATGTGTCTGGCTGTAAAGGGTGTGTCTGGAGTTTCAGGAGTGTTCAGTAGGGCAGAGACCAGTGTGTATGTAAGATCTTTCATTGAAATGCTCTGACTGAGCTTGTATTAGTCTTTCCTCCTTTCAGACAAAAGGAGATTAAACGTAAGTAATCACAGGGGTTTCATGCTCACATTTTTAAAATGCTACATTTCCTCAACATGCTGCATCATAATATACAATACTGCTTAGCACTGCAGGAAGTTATAGAGTCTACTTGGGGTCAGAGACAGAGATAACCCAAAGTCAAGGCCTGACGCTACGCGTGTAATCATTCTATGGGTTTTTAAAGTTCAAATGCATACATGGTATTGTAAAGAGGAAGGGCTCTTCATTATTCACGAGCTTAACAAGCCAATATGTCACCAATTGTGTCCTCAGTGGTCTTTATCCAAAGTCCAACCAAATGTTTGTGAAGTCTCTCATTACTGACCAACATATCAACAACTCTGAGCAAGTCTGAGTTCCGTCTTTTTATGTAAACGTAAAAACTTTTAGGCCTAAATTTAAGATTTATGTATTTGAATCTCCACCCATTTGGATTACCTAATGTAAGGCATATTTGTCAGTCTTACATAAATGAAACATGAGAAACACTTAACATTGTGTTTTAAATACACAATAACCAGGTTTATATATATTTACCATCAACCCAGTTTGTTTAAATCTCATACTTTTAAAAGAGTTCACTTCCAGAATTAAAATTTCCTGATAATTTACTCACCCCATGTCATCCAAGATCTACGTGTCTTTCTTTCTTCAGTCATAAATAAACGAAGGCTTTTGAGGAAAATATTCCAAGATTTTTCTCCATATAGTGGACTTCAATGGGAGCCAACAAGTTGAATGTGCAAATTGCAGTTTCAATGCTGCTTCAAATGGCTCTACATGATCCCAGCTGAGGAATTTCTGTCATTTTTCTAAAAAAAACTGAAGCTTTATATACTTTTTAACCACAAACGCTCATCTTGCACTAACTCGACCTGATACATTACACTGCAAAAAATGATTTTCTTCTTTAGTATTTTTGTCTTCTAGTATAAATATCTAAAAATTATTGAATTAAGATGCGTTTACCTAACAAATAAAATGACTTAAAGGTGCCATAGAAACTGTATTTACCTTGGCAAAGTTGAATAATAACAGTTCAGTACATGGACATGACATACCATGAGTCTCAAACACCACCATTTCCTCCTTCTTATATAATTCTGGTGTTTGCAAAAGACCACTGAAAAATAGGTCAATTCCAACATAACACCGACTATTACGCAATAGTCGCGACTGTTAATAGTTACGCCCCCAACATTTGCATCGCCCAATCATCAGTAACGTCAGTACATAAGTAAAACAAGGCGAGCTACTGAAGGGACATGGTTAGCTTAATGCTAGCGGTAGCCTGTTACATTGCAGTACATAAGATTTCACTTACCACATAAACAGAGTAAGGAGAGATGACTGCGCGGACGATGGCAAATGATTCACAGATGCTAATCACCGCTGACAGCATCTAAACTTGTGTGGTAAGTTTTGTCGCTGCATTATAACGTTACGCAGAGCACATGCGATCACAATAGTGAGAGTAAAATGATCACGCATTCAAAACGGCAGTTTCATCAAACTGCAAATTAAAAGCGGCTAGAGCTCCGTAATTAAATATATATTTCCTCCATGTGCCAGCTATTGAGATGAGCCGCTCTGTGAAACAGCCAATCGGAGCAGAGCTCATCATTAATATTCACAAACCTTCCAAATAAGGCAATAACAGAGCATTTCATTCTAGGGACAAATCCTAGGGTTGTAAATAGACCTGTAAAACCGTTTCTGGAGATTTTTTGCCCTTTCCTATGCCATATACCTTCTATGTCGATATCAGAGAACAATTTAAAATATTGTATCAATGCATTCCATGGCACCTTTAAGATATTATGTCTAGTTTTCTGAATAAATCATCTAAATTTAGTTCGTTTTTGCTTAAAACAAGCAAAAATATCTGCCAATGGGGCAAGAAAAATAATCTTGTTTAGCCTTTGAATTAAAATCATTTTTTATTACCCCTTTGGCAGATATATTTCTGCTTGCTTTAAGGAAAAACTAACAAAATTTTGATCTTTTGATCTTGAAAACAGGACAAAATATCTTAAGCCATTTTACTTGTCAAGTAAATGCATCCTAATTCAAGAATTATTAGATATTTATACTAGAAAACAAGACAAAAATACAGAAAATCTTTTTTTGTGTATGTAATCGCGCACAGGTGACATAAGTACCGTCCCAGTTTTTACAAAGCAAACTTACAAATTTACAAAAAAAGTCAAAATAGGGTAAAACAACGTCAGGCGATTTTGAAATTGTAGGAGAAAATGAGAAATAAGATGGAGTTTTTCACGCTACCCTAGCTTTTTGAATCGAAATGCACAGGTGAAGAACTAACCATGCTTGACTATTCCAACATGAAGACACACATATGCATCGCAGAGCTAGCGCAAGATAAGCTTTTGTGGTTAATAAGTATATACATTTTAATTTTATTAAGAAATGACTGATCGTTTTGCTTAATAAGACCCTTATTCCTCGAATAGAATCATGTAGAGTCCTTTGAAGCTGCATTGAAACTGCTATTTGGACTTTCAACCCATTGGCTCCCACTGAAGTCCGCTATATGGAGAAAAATCCTGAAATGTTTTTCTCAAAAACCTTCATTTCTTTTCGACTAAAAAAAGAAAGACATGGGGATGAGTAAATTATGATGAAATTTTCATTCTGAAAGTAAACTTCTCCTTTAATTAACCGAATATCATTCCATGCATATATATATATATTTTTGTAACCTTTTTAAAACTTAAATTTAGGTCAAAATATATTTACTTTTGATTGTTTTTGTTGTAATAAAGATGCATAAAACCCATGTTTATACATTTTTCCAAAATAATGGTGTGTGGTTTTGCATCCATAAAACTTCTTGCGGTGCCAGAGTGTTGCTATGTGGTTACTAAGCCAACTTCCGAGTCTCTATGATATTCTGGTTGTGAAATATGGATCAGATCTCTGCTTCAATATGTGATTTCCCCAGCTATTTTATCATCTGCAGGTGAAAGTCCCCTTTGAAAAGATACAGCACTCCTCAGTTCAACATACTGAGTTACACACCAAAGTTGATTAGTTAGACTTAATGCCTTAAGTATGAGCAAAAATAATAGTGAACATTGATATTGGTCAATAAATGCACACAGCAATCTTCCCCACATGTGTTATCAAGAGCTTTCGTCAGTTAAATTCTGACTTGCATGTTTTTTTTTCCTGCGCTCTGTGTTGTCTTGTTCACAGTATCTCTGCAGGAAGGAAGAGATCCAATGTAGTGATGTGGGTTGAGTGCCACGGTGTGTTTGTGAGACAGTTAAGATTCCGTCACGTGAGTTTAAGAGGGGTTATTCATACGTACGTGCACACGCGCGACCAATATCAGTACCCTCTGAACTTGACTGTGGCCTATTTTGAGCCGCCCGCACTGATTGCCTATCTCAAGCTTAGAGGTGAGGAGAGCAGATGCAACCTTCACGCTGGAGCCCCTCGCATACTCTGCGATAGAGAGATGGCAGATGGAAATAAGCGTTTGTGAAGAAGATACAGTTACATCATCAGTGCAAAGAACGATTTCTTCAAAAACACTGCATCGTTTTGGGCTACTGGGACAGAATGTCTGAGGCCTCAAGCCAAAAATAGATCAAAAGCATGATGGTCTTACGAATACTTTATGTGATTTAGTCTCAAACTATTTCAAATCAAAATATGCACAAGTGAAATATTACTTGTAGGCGTACAGTTGAGGTCAAATCTGCAAAATGGTAATTATTTTACCAAAATAAGAGGGATCATACAAAATGCATGTTATTTTTTTATTTAGTAATGACCTGAATATGACCTGAAGATATTTCACATAAAAGATGTTTACATACAGTCCACAAGTGAAAATAATAGTTGAATTTATAAAATGACCCCATTCAAAAGTTTACATACACTTGATTCTTAATACTATGTTGTTACCTGAATGTTTTTTTTTTTTGTTTAGTGATAGTTGTTCATGAGTCTTTTGTTTGTCCTGAACCATTAAACTGCCTGCTGTTTTTCAGAAAAAATCTTAAGTTCCCATAAATTCTTTGGTTTTTCAGCATTTTTGTGTATTTGAACACTTTCCATCAATGACTGTATGTTTTTGAGATCCATCTTTTCACACTGAGAACAACTGAGGGACTCATATGCAACTATTACAGAAGGTTCAAACGCTCACTGATGCTCCAAACATGAAACATGATGCATTAAGAGCCAGGCGTGAAAACTTTTTGAATTTGAAGATCAGGGTAAATTTAACTTATTTTGTCTTCTGGGAAGCATGAAATTATCTTCTGTAGCAGTACTCTATGAAAAAATATGATATTTAGGCATAATTAGAAAAATGTACACATCTTCATTCTGTTCAAAAGATTACACTCCTGCCTCTTAATGCATCATTTTTCTTTTTTTTCTTCTGAAGAACAGCGGGTAGTGTAACTCGTGAATTACTAAACACTAAGGGACTCGTGAATCACTAAACAAACAAACAAACAAACAAACAAACAAACAAACAAACAAACAAACAAACAAACATAAAACAGCTGTGGATCATTTAGGTAACAATACAGTATTAAGAATCAAGTGTATGTAAACTTTTGAACAGGGTCATTTTTATAAATTCAGCTTTTATTTTCTCTTGTTGACTATATGTAAACATCTTTCATGTTAAATATCGTATTCAGGTCAGTACTAAATAAAAAATAACATGCATTTTGTATGATCCCTCTTATTTTGGTAAAATAATTTACATTTTGCAGATTCTGCAAGGTGTTTGCAAACTTTTGATCTCAACTGTACGTCTTTATAATTTTTGCTCATATTTAGTATTTAGTCCTGTAGCGATTCTGCTATGAGAATTAATTATACCTCAAATTGTGTTGCTTAGTAGAGAAGTGTAATTACTTTTCTGAAAAATCAGATATAACATTCGCCTGGCAGACAATGAATTTATTTAATCAAAAATACAGTGATACTGTGAAATATTATTACAATTTAAAACAACTGATTAGTATTTTAATATATTTTAAAATGTAATTTATTCCTGTGATGACAAAGCTGAATGTTCAACAACATTACACCAGTCTTCAGAGTCACAACTTCAGAAATCATTCTAATATGCTGATTTGGTGCTCTAGAAACATTTCTTATCATTTTAAAACAGTTGTACGGCTTGATATTTTTGTGGAAACTATGCATTTTTATGGACAGAAAGTTCAAAATAACAATCTTTTCTGACAATGTACTTGCTGACCCCACGCTTTTGAACTTTAGTGTTCATTGAAGACGCCACCTAAGTAATATCTATGGACCAGAATAGCACACATTTATAGGTGGGCTGTTTCGACTATGCAAACACCTAGCAACCATATAACAATGCACTAAAAACCACCCACAGCACCCTGTAATCTTGGCGGTGGGTTTTGCGCTGGCAAGTATCACTCACTTTTTTTTTCTTCAGAAAAATAACTGAAAATCTGATTTCATTTGCTGCTGATTTCTATGTATTTTGCAATGTGATTCTTTAAATAAAGAAAACAGAACTATAACTAGTCATCTGTGCATTCAAGCTTATATTTCACACACTCACACAGATTAGCACATGTGAGAGTGGGATGAATTTCCTGTTTGTGACTATTTGATATTTATGAATCAGTTCAATTTTTAGGATCCAAAACATCCAAACATTAAGTGTAACACAGAGAGCGTGATAACTTTAATGTAATGCCTGGACATTTTTACTTTAAGGCTTAAAGGGATATTTCACCCAAAAATTAATATTCTCTCATTAATTTCTTTCCCTTATGTCGTTCCAAACCCCTAAGACCTTTGTTCATCTATAGAAGACAAATGAAGATTTTTTTTTTGATGAAATCCGAGAGCTTTCTGACCCTGCATAGACAGCAACGCAACTGACACGTTTTAAGACCCTAAAAGGTATAAGGACATAGATAAAATAGTCATGTGACATCAGTGGTTCAACCATAATGTTACAAAGGTATGGGAGTACTTTTTGTGTGCAAGAAAACAAAAATAACGACTTGATTCAACAATTTCTTCTTTTTTCAGAGTACCACGATGCATGTGTGTGCATTCCTCTGATGTCAAATAAACTATTTTAACAATGTCCTTACTACCTTTCTGGGCCTTGAACGTGTCAGTTGTGTCGCTGTCTATGCAGGTTCAGAAAGCTCTTGGATTTCATAAAAAATTTTATGTTTTGAAGATGAATAAATGTCTTATGGGTTTAAAACGGCATGAGGGTGAATGACAGAAATGTATTTTTTTTTTCAAATATGAAAATTCTGTCATTCACCCTCATGCCGGTTTAAACCCATAAGACATTTATTAACAAAAACAAAACAAAAAACTGTTCATATGTTTTGTACTCCAAAATCTGCAAAAATGTGTTTTGACCCCATTGACTTCCATTGTATAGACAAAAACAATTAAAACACTGTGTTCTAGAAATGAAAGAAAGTCGTATCAGTTTTGACGACATGAGGAAGAGCAGAATTGTTGGTTGAACTATACCTTTAATCAAAAACAAACACTACCCAGTTAGTGGTAGCTTGGTTATATATGACCCTGGACCACAAAACCAGTCTTAAGTAGCACAGGTATATTTATAGCAATAGGCAAAAATACATTGTATGGGTCAAAATTATACATTTTTCTTTTATGCCAAAAATTATTAGGATATTAAGTAAAGATCATGTTCCATGGAGATCTTTTGTAAATTTTCTACCATAAATGTATCAAAATGGAATTTTTGATTAGTAATATGCATTGCTAAGAACTTCATTTGGACAACTTTAAAGGCAATTTTCTCAATATTTAGATTTTTTTTGCACCCTTTGGATTTTCAAATAGTTGTATCTATATATAGTAACCATACATCAATGGAAAGCTTATTATGACTGGTTTTGTGTTCCAGGGTCTCATATAAGCTTTACAAGTCAAATTCAGATATTAGTGTTCAGTACTAGTTTTATGCACGTTAAAGATGAATAAAGTGAGTGATTATGACACCTGAATATGTGGCTACAGCGATGGCCAAAGTGGCCTGATCACTGTTCTGTTCTATTCAGTTGTTTTGCAACAACAGGAAGGCTGTCAATTACTCAACCCTGTCCTGCATGATGCGAGCGGTACGACCCAACGTCGTGGCGGTCGTCGTGAGCCACTGCGCAAGCGTCAAAAGGCAGAATAGCAGAAGTGCAACAGTGTCGAAATCTGGGCCAGTGTCCTGCTGGGTCATGGCTCCACCTCTTACGGCCAATGTGGACGCCTGAGTTCCCGGCAGCCGTGCCGCAAGGACCCCCGGATGTTCACCGCCAGCGTCATCCACTCGAGCCCAGTAGAAACACAGCAATGGCGACAAAAGAATAGAGAAACGGGGAAGTGGTGGATGAATGAAAGGTTTTGCCATTGGTACATCAGAGTACTTTCAATCTGCTGACCTCATCCCCATCCGCAAACTTACTTTGCTACTTCAAGTAGTAAACCATAATGCTTCTATATAGTCACCTTATATTTTGTGGATAGGTACATGGTATAATTGGAGTCATAAGCTACATTCGGAGTCCTAGGCCACATCTTAGTCCTTTTTGCACTCCATTCCTATAGTTTTCTGTTGCTTCTGCACTATAGTGATAAAACATTTATTTTCCAGTTTACCTAGAATATTCTAGAGTACACCGCTGTCGACCTAATGCCTTCTGACCATTTTTCAATCAAAAATGAGTCCTCTTCTTCATTCATGGCAGACAGCAACACCATCTTAAAAGGTGACGTTAACCACTTGGGAAGGTGTCAGAAACTCATTGACTATTAATGTGTCTGCCAGGGATTGTTCACCTTTGATATGCTGGCCTTGCTTGTTACAACAATGGTGCTGTTAATATTTAACCATAGCGTTTGTATGTTGGGACAGTATCAGCTGGCTTTTCGAGCGGGTGGAGAACTTTTCAAGAGGCCTGAGAAGTTTGTTTTTAACAATGAAGACCAACTGAAAGATATTATTTTCTTTTAAAATGTGTTTTCAAGGAAAAGGTCATTTAAGGGAAGTGAGAGGACAACCACATGCTAAAAATATGCAGAGGAAGCTTTGGTCTGTTTTTGATTTAATTGAAAACATTTGATTTGGGTATGACAGGATTTCACAGCCAAACTGTATTTCTAAAGAAGCGCAAATTGACCAAGACACAATAGCCAAAGGCCATATTTGAGTAGTCCTTAATTATTTCTAGGTAAACTGTGCCAGAGCGTGGGACTAGGGCTTGACAATCCAGTGTGGGCTGGATCATATTAGTATCAGCAAGTCGGACGGCAGCGTGACGCAGCGATTCGTTTACTGACAGACGTAACACTACTGACGGTAAAATCCTGCCTGGAAGCAGGCGGGGCATTGCTCTCTAGTAAAAGGGGAAAAGAAACTTGTAATCCTGACGTTGGAAACCCCTATGTTAGCAATCAACGCTCCTCAGGAGACTGGGATACAAACTAAATAAACAAAACGAACTGGAACCAAAGCTGCGCGTCTCTGACCCACTTTATAGAAACAAGCGTAAAAGACGCGGTTTGCTTCACCAAAGTAAGCGAAAATGAGCGAGAAACTTTTTCCTAAATTACGTGACTTGGCTCACCAAAGTCAGCGAAAACATAGAACCCCTTTGTTCCGGACAGAATAAGCAAAATACGCGTAAAATAGCCTAACCAAACTTGCCTCACGACAAGTTAATCGAAAATAAGCAAGCCCCTTTTATCTTTTCTCCACTTAATTGTTCCGAAAACACACTTTAATTACCGTAGGAAATTAATCACGAGAACCGCAGTCTTGACAAATCGACGTTATCTTATACTACAATAATTGTTTTCTTACGATGGTCCCTTGTCTAAAGGCAAAAAGGACAATGCACATGGGTAATTTCTGTATGATGACATATAGGATACATGTACATGAATCACTGTCAAAGACACTGAATGATGAAACTCTACTTTTTTCCTTTAAATTGTACATCTATTTGCTATGACAGCAGGACTACTTTCACTATGAGGTCGTCTTGTGGATCTAAACACTTTCAGTATTGTTGAGCTGAGGTAATTTAATTTCAAATCTGTTTTATTTGTATGCATATTATGGGGAATAGTATTAACAGATCTCTATGTGTGAAAAAATATTAGGCTAATATTCTTATACATTAAGCATGTTTTAGTTAGAGGCCCTGATGATGGCCCTGCCTATGCGATTTCTGTCTTTGCCGGGACTAATTCACATTTATGACTTAAATTATGTAATAGTTTGAAATGCAGAATGTAATTCTCAGGCATTAAGTATTATTATTCGTATACTAACCTTGTGCTTAGTCTGGTATTAACAAAGCAAACTTCTCAAGAAAAGCAAATAAGGTGCTAAGATATCTAATTTAATAGATGCAAAAGGTATACAGCATGTTGTTAGCTCTTGTTACTTAAAAATATTCAGACATAGATGGAGTTTGTGTTAAAACAACTGTAATAAAGAGAGTCTCTAAGGCAGCCGTACGTTACACACACAAGCAAACTTGCATGCACAGATGGAGAAGGAAGTTGGAAGTGTTGAGCAACTAAGATCCTCCTGCACTATAGGACGACGTTGTGAAATACACTGTTCAAAACAACACCCTTTTCCTCCTTTACCGCTCAGTTTCTCACTGTTCTACAGGTTCCCTTTGAAAATCAAACGAAATGTCAAACTAAACTTCTTACGAAAACTGCGAGTGTGGTGCAATCATCATGCAGGCATTTAATTATGAAAGACAACCAGTTAAATCACACACACGCACACACATAATATACAGTACTGTATTGTACTGTACACATAACAGACCAGTCTTCTTCACACAGAAGTTTAGATGCATTATTATAATATAATTTAATGATAATTTAAGCCCTCTCTCTCACTCTCCCACCTTCTATTGTCATGGTGATGAACTGTTCCTTGTCTACCTGTTACTTACTCTCCTCTCTGACTGACAGGTCATTCAACCTGTCCATCAGGTTTCATTTCCTCCCGCAGAACTCAAGCAGGAACGGTCACACCTCAACAGCTCAGAGTTTCCCTGTTACCAGTGATGAAAACCCAAAAATAAATTTCTCAAACAATAGATTTAGCACACACTCCGGTGTGGAAAAATTTTATATTTATAAATTTTATATATTTTTGTGATGTGTTGACTTTTTTAATTGAATCAAGTCCACCTTGGCTATATTTTAATAGTATATTTTACACACACAAACACACACACACACATGTATATGTGACCCTATAGATCACAAAATTCATAAGGGTAAATTTTTGGAAAATTAGATTTATACATCAACTCAAAACTGAATAAACAAGTGTATACTTTGTTAGAATATGACAATATTTTGCAGAGATGCCACTATTTGAAAACCTGGAATCTGAGGGTGCAAAAAAAATCTAAATATTGAGAAAATCATATTTAAAGTTGTCCAAATGAAGTTCTTAGAAATGCATATTGCTAATCAAAAATTAAGTTTTGATATATTTAGGGTAGGAAATTTACAAAATATCTTCATGGAACATGATTTTAATATCCTATCATTTTGACCCATACAGTTTATTGCTAACGCGTACTTACAACTGGTTTTGTGGTCCTTGGTCACATACTGTATAGTTATTTTTAGAAAGAGTTTTGTGTGATTTAGCAAGTAGCAGCCTTCCCAGTGTATTATTTTATCCCAGATATATTTACATAACATCTGTGGTTTGGACACACCAATATTTTTTATTTATTTATTATTCAAATAAGTATGTTTAAAAAGCATTTGTGTCATGCCTTTAGAATTGAGTTTGTACATTGATTAAACCCACCTCATATTGATCATTCATCACGTCCCTTATCTAAATCATCATTTTCACTCAAATCAACCCATAACCGTGCTTGCACGTCCGTATTTCGTGTTCATGTTTAATATTTGGTTTTCTCTCACCGTGACATGCTTTCCATTGCGCAAACAAAGTGTTTGTGTGTTTTGAGAAGGCTAGAAAGTTCAATGCTTATCTAGCCTTGAACCAGAGTCTTTAACGGACTGCTGAACTCTTTGGATTGTGGACCCTGCCTGTGTATTTTAGATAACTGTAGCTCTGTACGGTGGTGACTCATGAACACAGATTTCAAAAGATCTCCAAAATTCCAGTCTTGAAACAGGAGATTTGCATCAAATAACTGTAAATGATTAATATGTCTTCATGTGTATACACAGGCACACAGTTATATTGGAAAAGAAAAGCCTGCTAAAGTGAAACCAGGAGTATTCACTGTAATGGAAACTGAATCTCAGCAGCTGTGGGTGGGTGGGTGTGTGCTAATATGTTTTTGACAGACAGCAGTAATAAAATGTGGTCAGACACACAGGATTCCAGAACAGTAAAAATCTTTTAATTCAATAAAATAGTATATAGCAGTAGACCAGTTGTACCTTTATCATTTTTATAAGACTTCTTCACTGCGTTTCCAATACTGTTACAATGAGTTGCATCATACCTCTGCAGTACAACTCTTCCCATGACAACCACTGCCCCAGATATGGCGAAAGCAATTTAAATAACAGAATATTAAACAGTAGATATCTCACTTTAAAACCCGTACAAAAATACTTTACAGACGAAATACATGACAGGGTTTCCAGATTACCAGAGTTATACCGAGCACACGGTGGGATATTGCGCAATCCAGGCGCACAGTCCACTTTCATGTTTTTTCCTCGGCTGTAAACGCGTCGAGCGAGCGATCGCCCGTTTTCAAATGAATCACAGAAAAAATTTGTTGTAAATTCTGCACTCTTTAAAGTCTCTGACAGTCATTGAGCACCGCGGGAGTCCCGTCAGCACTGACCGGTGGCGGAGAGCAGGTTCCGCAGCGTCGCCAGCTCCCGCGACAGCTGCTCCACGCGTTTCTGTAACCGGTCGTTCTCGGCCGCGAGTTCGAGCACTTTGTGCTGGGTCTCCATGTTGCGCATTTTGGCTTTGTCTCTGCTCTTGCGGACGGCGAGGTTGTTCCTCTCCCGCCGCTGTCTGTACTCATCGCTGTCCTTGTCCAGCCTCTTCTTCCCTTTGCCGCCAGAGGCCATTTTGCCGCCAGACTGAGGTGATCTTCCCTTACCTGGCGGCGCAGGTGTACCTGGCGGGCTCGAGCAGGAGGAGGACGCGGTGGAAATGTTTCCCAGGCTGCCGCTGGGAGCGTTCTGGTACTGCAGGTACGAGCGCATGTCAAAGCCCCCGGAACCATCCATTGGCGGCTCTTCGTGTCGCCAGTTAGTTTTGGCAAAGCTGCCCAGAAAGTCCGGGCTGAACACGGCGTCTATGCGCGTCTCCTGTAGCTCCGGGTACGCCAGCTGGTTCGAGTCCCGCTCCGTCAGCGAGATGTAGTTCTTGTAGTTCTGTAAAACCGCTCTCTTGCTCTTGTTTTCCTCGGAGAGATAGTCGCTGTAGATTCCCAGAGCGCGGTGCCGGTTTTCGTCTTGGCTGGCCAGATGCTGGTACTGGGGCGAGTCCAAGTAGATGCTGAAGTCTATGGCTTTCTCGTGCTCAGAAATGTCATGAAGCTTCGTCATGGAGCCGTTCGTAGGCTGTTTGCAATTGCCGTCGCTGACCGGACTGCTGCTGGCGTTAGTGCTGTGGAAAGCGAGGTAGTCCCCCTCGTAAAAACCGGCCACTTCCATGGATCTTAACACCCGCCGGATTGCGGCAGGACGGAGATCAGGGTTTCACCTTCCCCCTGATTACTTTGAAAGTGTCACTGACGGCAGCTCAAAACTCACGCGAAAATTCGACTGTCTTCCGTCGGCAGAAAGAACTAGATGACTTTGGTCTAGTTATGTAGGTAATAGGTTGCCTGCCCAGCGCTCGCTGGAGAGCTCGAGTCAGTTCCCATGCCTCGGATTGGGGTGTTTATAGGGGTGTGAGAGGGGGCGGCGATTCTCTGTTCAGTGTGACGCGTTTTTCTGGTTTTAACCGCAGACACTCAGAACTCAAAACTGGGGTCTTGTGAATAGCAATACAAAATAAACACGACATAAACACATACAAATGTGCTGAGTTTAGACTTTCTTTAAAAACACATGCTTAATCGTCTACCAAAAGATTTTGAACATATTCAGTTTCAGAATGATATTTATTGGCACGTATCTTATCAGTGATCATTTTTAAGTGATAAACTGACTTTAACTAAAAAATTAGTTTACTATTGTCCTTTTGCATTATTGACGCACTATTTTCCCATTTAATACTGTAAAGCTGCTTTTACACAATCTGTACAATCTGTAAAAGCGCTATATAAATAAAGTTGACTTGGCTTTTCACTGTGAAGTGAATTTGTCTCAATGAAGCTTCAGGTGAAACGAAAAAAAAAATCTTATTTAAAAGTTATAAAATTGATTTGTACTTATTTTATTAGTTTATTTCTGTGCTCTGTGTAACTCTAAAGACAAAACATACCTTTTTTTTTAGTAACCTAATAAAATAAAGAGGGTACAGCTATAAATGCAGCTTTTTCGGAGGAATGGTCATTATTCATTTAATATTTAGCTGTAATAAAGTCTTCTCGAGAGCTGTGTAATGAGTACGCAACAAGGCACCAGAGGATGTGTTACATTGTAAATACAGTCAGTTGTGGCAAAAACCATTGTTAATGACTATATTTACAATATAGCACAACACAAGAGATTTTTTATAATAATATAAATACTAGGATTAACAATATTTGGCTGTAATAAAGTCTTCTCAAGAGCTGTGTAATAATTACGCAACAAGGCACCAGAGGAAGTGTGACATTGTAAATACAGTCAGTCGTGGCTAAAGGCCATTGTTAGTGACTATACTTACAATATAGCACAACCCAAGAGTTTTTTTATATTAATAAAAATACTAGGATTATTAATCTTTGATACCTGGCTGTGATAAAGTCTTCCCAAGAGCTGTGTAGGCAACAGAGGATGTGTTACATTGTAAATACAGACAGTCGTGGCTAAAGGTCATACTTAAGTGACTATATTTACAATATAGCACAACCCAAGAGTTGCTTTTTTGTTATTTTTATTATTTTCTTATAATAAAAATACTAGGATTTTTTTTAAAAACATTTTCTTAAGCAAATTAATTAATTCTTAAGGTTGAATATATGTGAGCGTCGACCTCAAACCCAGTCTTAAGTAGCACGGGTATTTGTAGCAATAGCCAACAACACAGGGTCAAAATGATTGAATTTTCTTTTATGCAACAAATCATTAGGATATTAAGTAAAGATCATGTTCCATGAAGATATTTTGTACATTTCCTACCGTAAATACATCAAAACTTCATTTTTGATTAGTAATATGCATTGCTAAGAAGTTTATTTGGACAACTTTAAAGGCGATTTTCTCGATATTTGGAATTTTTTGCACCCTCAGATTCCAGATTTTCAAATAGATTTTCAATTGAAAGCTTTTAAATGATGTAAAAATTACCCTTATGACTGGTTTTGTGGTCCAGGGTCACATACAGTCCCTGATTTAACAAAAACAACAACAACAAAAAAATAAAAAAAATCTCTACAGGGGCTGTGTGTGCAGTGATACAGTGAAAATGTCAAAGTTATTACTTTATCACTAAATGTAACATATCTGTAACGCTGTACTGACCAATCATTTGCTAAGACTGCTTGAAGTGTCCGTTTCATTTAAAGGTCTGTGTTTTCTATTCGCTTCTATACAGGGCTGTAATCCTGCAATATGTCCCACACTTTATATTCACACATTAAAGTTGTTTAATCAGATTTATTCACATTACATCATTATACACATTATATCATTGTCTAACCCTTAGCACCAATTTCAATTTCAATTTGATTATCACAGTCAGGCGTTGGCTGTTGCGATATTAAACAACTTGTTTGTGCATCTTCAGTGATGTGACTAGTCTGCCATCTGGTGGTTCGGTAAAGGATTGCACTACAAGAGCTGCTTAGAATTTCATCGTCTTCTAGAAGCAAAGTGCTTCACCGTCTCTCAGTATTTCGTTTTCTTATTCAGTTTCTGAACATCCCCCGTCATAGTGCAACGTCTTGCAAGAACTGACTCATTAAGCTGTCAGCACGTAGTGAAATGATATAATTTTAATGTCAACGTTATCTCCAATATTGGGTATTTATGCTGTTATTATTATTCTATATATAGTTTATTTATTATCATTATATGATGGTTATGTACACATTCTGCTACTTTTTATAGAGCCCCAGCGACACAAATCCTACAAGTCTATATTGTGATTTTGGCCTGTCCTGTCAGATATCTTGACGGTATTCAACATTTGAAAATTCATTCATGAATGGCAAATCATAATCTTCTTTTAGTCATTTAACTGTACTAAATACTATTTTAAATAAATTAATAGAGTGTTTTCACATCTCACATTTCATTAATCGGCCATATTGGCAGGACTGAACTTAAACAATGCCACTGAACGGAACGAAACATGCATATTTTGCTGATTATTGCTGCTGAAAATGATACATTATTATCACGTTTTGGACTCTAATTGGTCAGACCAATAAAAACATTTGGGGTAACCATATAAACTGCTAAAAGTTATGACAAATCAAGGCGAAGAGTGCAAAAAACTGCGGAACAAAAGGGGTTTGTGGTTGGCCAAACTGAACCAGGATTTCCAGGACAAGAATCTTGACAACATTTGTGTTTGTTCTCTTGAAATATTAGGCTAATATATTAATTAATACTGCTTGTACGTATCTTTACCACCTATTAACTTTAGTTTGTCAAAATATTGTGCCCATTTCTATATGATTTACCAGATTCCACACGTTTCTTGGACGTATATTTTATAAGCTATATTTTATATTTTCACTTTGAATGAAGTAATTACGTCTTTGTCTTGTGAAGGTCTGTTATTTCTTCCCAAACATCGTATTTTGCATCTACTCCGTTGACTTGTGAAGAAACATTATACTGTTGTAAATTAAAAACACTAAATTTAACTAATTATTTAGAAAATGCACAAAAAAATACAACAATCCATACACGCCACAATTTTTCATCAAAGTAATTAAAATTAATCACCGTCAGTGTAGCCTGTTTTCTGATTGGTTGCATCCGGGTGGGGTCAGGACATTCTTGTTTTCTAACTGGTCGTCATGTTTGTTATGGAAACGTATTCTGATTGCTGATTGGATGAATGCTGTAGAAGAACGAACGCAATTGGTGGAGGGGAGAGACGCGGAACAGGGCGTACAGAGGCGTGGAGTTCAGGATGCGGAATTAACAACACATCCGCTGAGCCCGAACCGGAGTGAATATGGCGAGCACCGAGAGCAAAAGCAGGTCTTCGGAAAACTTTCACACACCCGAGCCAAGTGGATCGGACCAGCCGGGCGCGAGATGGGGTCCACAGCATGCAGGTGCTCGAGAGCTCGCGGAGTTATACTCGCCAGGTGAGAATTTAAACCGGGTTTTTACGTTTTCCGTCGGCGCCGGTGTCCGCCCGCCTCTGCCCATACCGAGGTTTGAACGGACTGCCAGCCACGAGTTTCCCCTGGACAGCTCAGGACAGCACGGTCACAGAGCCCCTATCATTCGCCTCGTAATCTAGAGTAGTATGTTTTGAAAGTGCACGTAGCAGAGCGTGTGCATATTCAGTCTGGGGTCTCTGTGGGGGTAAACACGACGCAGTTATTACAGTAGCAAACAGGGATGGATTATTGAATGATGTTTATGTGGCAACGAGTTTGAAAGAGCTCAGCTCAGCCAGTTATCTGACTAGTCGAACATAATTGGCTGTGGCAAATTTTGACCAAAATAGGTTATTAATCATGCATTGTGTGCTCATCTATGTCTTATAGTCCCAAGGGACGTAATTCTGTGCCAGAAATAGTTGTGGCACTGTCAGAAACTGACAGGAGATCGCTTTGATTTCTTGGTTACTACACAGAATAATACTTATGCATGCACTCAGTAATTTTCTGGTTATATTTAAAAAAGCTGTACACATAAAACATGAACGGCATTTTAAAAAAATCATTAAAATGACTAATATGCTGTATTTTCGTCTACATGGAGAGGGTTGTCCTTTTATGGGTGATACTGTTGACATATAGTGCTAAGCAACGGACTGCTTTAGATGTAGTAAATAGTATTATTATATCACATTTATGAAGTGTTTTATGTAATTTACAAAGCATAATGTAACTTGTTTACAACACGTGTGAGTTTCTTTCTTCTGTTCAACACAAAAGCTGTTGACTTCTACTATTGAAATTTCAACTTGAATTCAAAATATCTCAAGCACTCAGCAGAAAAAAGAAACCCATACAGGTTTGGTAACAAATTGAGAGTGAGTAAATGATGACAGAAATTCCATTTTGAGGTTAATCATAATGTAAACAAAACAAGTAAAGCTATTTTTGAAGGGAACCCTAGGTATTAAGACCTATAAGACTTAATATAATGCAAATTATGTCTCTTACTGAAATATGTAGTAGAAAACCCATGGAATATTTACATTATTTAAAAAAATTGTTATATACATATTATGGACTATGGGGGGTGCCATTATTTTCTAAGTTATTTGTAAAAGTTGTAAGTAAAACAATGGCATTTGGTGAGCTACTGGTGCTACCTGTTGTTATTGTACCACAACATAACTCGTAAAATAAAATACTGATACGAGGACCACAGCTACTGAAATAACTTATAGGTGTTGATGGATATAAGCATAGGCTTAAACCAAATGCTTTGCCATTGAGTTTCCCAACAGAGAGTCTAAACACCCTGGATATTGTGTGAAATCTGTGCTGAAAAACTCCTTCAGTGGCTGCGGCGACATGACAAGCGTTGTCATGTTTACATCCTGCCAGGATAGCATTTTTTTTGCCGTTTGTAAGCTCTTTCAGTAGCTATGGTCTACTAAAAGTCTCAAAGGCATCAGGGCTTTAGGAAGTTTTATTCGTCCACAGACATCTTCCCATCCTTTTCTCCTCTTTTTATTGCTAGGAAAGCAGTGAAGACTTGCATCGCTTCTCTTGTTGCCCTTTGAATAAAAATTACAACCAAAAGCCGCACAATGTTGCATCGTTTCAGTATTTTATTTTCCAAGTTACTTCCATGTTGTGTTGTGGTAAAAATGGCAACAAATAGCCAGTAGGTCACCAAGTGCAATCGTTTTACGTAACCAAAATAATTTCTGTTGGTCAACCCAGTGAATTCATGACCAGCTTGAAGCCATTGTGAAATCTGTGGACATCTTTTATCTTCACGCAACATTTCCAATCACTTGGATTCGTCAGAACACAAAAACAAAATGATATCAAACATCATAAATGTGGAGCGGCAGCAGTTAGTAAACAAACTTAATGCATCTAAGTCAATAGGTATCATAACAAAGTCCAAAACTGGGACTATTGAATATTGAAAAACTTATTGAGAGCACCTATGAAGACAGTGTTGGGTTCACTCTTGTGTGAACCAAAAATGTATTTTATAGTATTGGCACAAAAGATTCACACAAAACCAAAAGCCCACAATAGTTGAATAGATTGTGTTCAGTAAATCTCAGTGTACCGTGGGAGGAGGAACTCCATCAGTACCAGCAGGGAACAGTGGACATTGTGTAGGGGACAAATGATGAGAAGCGGAAACAAAACAAAACGTCACAGTAAGCAGAGTAGTGTGAGGGTGTGGTAGCTGTGAGTTTTTGGAATTGGTGTGGGTGGGGCACTGCGGTTCAATGTCAAATGTAGCAGGACCGATGTCGGTGTCAGGGTAGCATTAGATTCAGTGCTTCTTTAACTTTACATCGGTGTCCTCTGATAGTCTTGTCCTGTTTACAGTCACTATGGTGATTCAGGGAGTGTTTTGGCATCGGATTAACTCTGAATGAATCAGTTTGAACAAACACTGCAGTATTTCTAGATTCTGTCAACTGTGGTGTGAATCATATTCTTTGGTCACTTTAGATATTTTCTGTGAAATGGTTCTGCACAGGGCAAAGGTGAATTTGCCCACGGCACATTATTGTAGCTGTGAATTGACATTGAGAGCATTGCTTTAATACAAGCTCATAGCATATCCATCTGCCTCACTGTGCTATAAACATATATTCAAATATTTAATGATTTACCTACAGTATCTATGATAATTATACTGTATTTGAATATTAGCTGCCAGTACAGTTTAGTATAGATTCTTTATGTGGCTGTATTGTTGATTTGTCTTTAGCCACTTGTTCTCAGAAATGATTCTAATATTCAGATTTGTGCTCACAAAACATTTATTATTATTATGCTGAAAACAGCTAAGTGGAATTTTCTCAGGTTTCTTTGATGAATAGAGAGTTTAGTAGAACAGCATTTATCTGAAATAGAAATCTTTTGTAACATTATAAATATCTTTATCATCACTTTTGATCAATTTAAGGCATCCTTGCTAAATAAAAATATTAAGACTTCTTGAAAAACATTAAACATCTTACTGTTCAAAAACTTTTGACTGGTAGTGCAAAAATGATCTCGACTCTTTTTTCTTACAGGAAAAAGATGTCAGGAATGGATCAGTGTGCTTCTTTGCTTTACCCTCATGGCCTTCAACTTCTGTTACCTGGTGACATACTTCCACCTGGGACATACCTGGTACATCCTTCTGGGCATCGGTTGGTACAACAAACAAACCCACATGTACACCATATACACGTCAGTGTTTAATTAAGCAGCGGTAGGCAAAACAAAGAAGTTACAAAGTACAACTCGGAAATTCCCAGTATTCAAGAATGCTAGAAGCTGCATGACTTGCAAATACCAAAACTACCTTTTTTTTAATAGGAACTTAAAGACATTTTGGTTTATAATATGATTTAGGGATTGATTTTATACTCAGGTTCTGCTGTGTGTGTGTGTGTGTGTGTGTGTGTGTAGTGGCAGGGATCCTGACAGCAGACTTTGCCTCTGGTTTGGTCCACTGGGGTGCTGACACATGGGGTTCAGTGGATCTGCCCATTGTTGGGAAGGTACAGGAGTGAAACACCCTTTTTTCATGTTATTAATTGTTGCTTAAATACTTTGAAAACAAATAGATATTGACTCAATGGATCACACTGATTTTTAGGACATTTAAAGGGATAGTTGACACAAAAATAAAAACTACCCATGATTTACTCACCCACAAGTCATCCAAGGTGTATATGACTTATTTTTTAAGACGAATATAACCAAAGTTATATTAATTTGTAATAGCATTGAATGGGTGTTGAGAATTTGAAGTCCGATAAAGTGCATCTGTCAATCATAAAAAGTACTCCACATGGCATATTTTTCTTACACAAATGCATTGCTTTGCTTCAGACGGCTTTTATGTTGTGTGGAGTACTTTTTAAGATGGATGGATGCATTTTATTGGACTTCAAAATCTTAACAGCCATTCACCTCCATTATAAGGCTTGGAAGAGCCAAGACATTTTTAAATATAACTCTGATTGCATTCATCTGAAAGAAGAAAGTCATATACACCTAGGATAGCTTGAGGGTGAGTAAATCATGGGGTAAAATATTCTCAACTACTAAACTGTACAAGCATTGTTACTTCGTAAAAAAACAAAACCTTTTCCTCCATCCCAGGCCTTTATTCGTCCGTTTCGAGAACACCACATCGATCCAACAGCTATAACGCGCCATGATTTCATTGAGACAAATGGTGATAACTGTATGTTGACTATCGTCCCTTTGGCTAACATGGCTGCAAACTTCTTGATGCTCTCACCAGGTAAGACATCAGATATATTTTCTGTCTATCGGAGAGGTAAATAATGAACCATGTTCATTTCTGACTCGGTGTCTCATATCGTGCTGTTCTCTTTCTTCAGCGGAGATCTATCGCAACTACCCCTGGTACTGTTACGTCTTCGCTTTAGCCATTTTTGTTACATTGACCAATCAGATTCACAAGTGGTCGCACACATATTTTGGGCTCCCACGCTGGGTGACGTTACTTCAGGACTGTCACATCATTTTACCACGGAAACACCACAGAGTTCACCATGTTTCACCTCATGAAACCTACTTCTGCATTACCACAGGTACATGCACACACACAGTATGTTTGTTTGTAATTGTACTCATATCTTCCTCGCTGGTAACACTTTATAATAAGGTGTCATTTGGTAACATTAGTCACAGGATTTACAATAAATAATACATTTATTACACTATTTATTAATCTTTGTTAATGTTAGTTAATAAAAATACAGTCATTGTTCATATTAGTTCAGAGTGCACTAACTAATGTTAACAAACACAACTTGTGATATTAATAATGCATTAGTTAATTCTGAAATGAATATTAACTACGAATAATGAATGCTGTTGAAGTATTCATTCTTTTTTTCATGTTAACTAATGTAGTTAACTAATGAAACTTATTGTAAAGTGTTACCTCCTCACACTTTCTGTGGCAGCACATATCAGCACTTGTTTATTTTCTATGTACGCTATTGATCTATAGTGTATCTATCACTGAATAAAAATATTAATTTCTTTGAACAAAAGCAAACACGTCCCAAACCTTTTGAACAATTGTGTATTTATATATGTGACCCTGGACCACAAAACCAGTCATATGTAGCACTGGTATATTTGTAGCAATAGCCAAAAATACATCGTATGGGATAAAATTATTGATATTAAGTAAAGGTCATGTTCTATAAAGATAATTTGTAAATTTCCTACTGTAAATATCTCAAAACTTAATTTTTTATTAGTAATATGCATCACTAAGAACTTAATTTGGACAACTTCATAGGTGATTTTTCCCAAAATTTCATTTTTTTTTTTGCACCCTCAGATTCCAGATATTCAATTAGTTTCATCTCTGCCAAATATTGTTCTATCTTAACAAACCATGTCAATGGCTGATGATGGTTCATGCTCATACATGGTTTAATAATATGACATGTTTTTAAAAAGAATTAATCTATGAATTATATACAAAATGCATGTGGTTTGTTCAAAAATTCAAAAATAAAAGTCATGTGATGCAACCAACATGCAGAATTATATCATAAAGTGGATGATTATAGACCCTCATGAGTGTGATATTACCCAAAAATGCTAATAATATTTCTGAAATAAATAATCTGATATTTGTAAAAACAAATTTACCTTGAAAACAACCCTTTTCCCCAAAATAAAATAAAATAAATAATAATAATATTACTTAATAGCGATGAATGTGTACTTTTATTTGTTTTCAAGGTGTAAGAAAAATATTTCAAAGCCTTTAAATTTAAACATTTTTTGAACTTTAATTTTAATCTACTTTTTCAGTTTTCTTTTATCATGGAACCTCAATTATATCCACCTTTTGCTTTAACACAGAAGTAAGCCTATGGGTGAGACTTCTGGTTTATTATCCACTATAAAGGAATAACGAGAAGAATAACAACGTTCAGTAAATGGTAAAATTGTTTGCACTACAAACCAGTATGTTTATAGTTAAGATAATATATTAAAACAACATGGTAAGACAACAATTTGCAATATCAAGCAGCAAAACAACCTGTTTTGTACAGCTAAAATTAGCTGGATGTGGATAAGACTGGAAGACACACCCATAAATATTGACAAATGGTCGCACCCACACTTACGGGAAGAAAAAGGTAATGCCAATTAATGTCAATTATACTGTTATATGTAATTAACTTAAATGTCTTTGTGTGTGCAGGCTGGTTGAACTATCCTCTAGAAAAACTGGGATTCTGGAGAAACCTGGAAGATCTGATCCAGAGCGTGACAGGAGAGAAACCCAGATCAGATGACCTCAGATGGGCCCACAAAACCAAGTAATCTTCCTCTGCCACCAACCCACCTCCCCTACCTCAGACCTGCTTATAGGAGAACAATCTTTCTCCGTCTACTTGTCCTCCCTCAGGCAGAACAAGAGGAACGGCAAGATATCAAAACCCAAATCCGAAAGCCATCAATTCTTCTTCGCAAAAGTTAACAGAAAGGGGGTTGACACAGCGATTGAAAGCAATATCCCTCCCCGCTCACTCAAACCCAAACACCTAAATCCTTGTTGAAAACTTGAGACTTGTGTGACATGTTTAAAACTCTTCAAAGTGCAAAAAACACGCAAATTTAAAATGCCAATACTTGAACAAAGTGGGCTCTTTTCTGGACACCTTCTCATCTTTCAACTGCTCAAAGCTTTGCTGACTAGCTTGTTTCTGAGGGACCGGCCTCTGCTCTTGGGTTCAGCCTTTGGGACTGATATCTCTTGCTCTCACCCTTCTCTTATTTGGGGTTAAAGTGCAGTAAACTCAAGGCATTTTGGCTCTTTGAACACAGAGGGCTGAAAACATGTGTCTTCATCTGTTGCTCGTGTCAGAGCAGCATCATATGCAGTCTTACTTCAGTACGCCTTAAAAGACGAATCACAAGAAACTTGCTTTGCTTGGCCTCATGCTTACACTTCATTCATCTTTTCATTATAATTCTTTCTTTTGAAGCACATTTGCAAATTCAGAGGTGACCAAGTATATTAGAAGTATTTGCATATATAGGTCTTTAGTGTTTCATGTGAATAAGCCATTGGTGTCCTCACTACTCGACACTGAGATAACAAAACCATTAGACACAAAAAGACTCATTTTTTTTTTATTTTGTATTAACTGATGTGAGCTTGACCAGCTAACACTTTCACTCCATTGCTTGAGTTTTGAGTTCGCGTACATTAACAGTTTAATGTTCAAGCATGTTAAATCACAGCTCGTAGTTCTTATTAAATAATAGTATGAGATGTTAAAGGCAGTTACAGCATGATGAAAATGACAGAATCAACATCTAGCTGTCTAGCGACTTACAACTATTTAACTAACTGCTTATTTAATGAGCGTTACATACATTTTCTTTTATAAAGCTGCAATGACAATGGATTAGAAAAAAGATGTATTTACTTGACTTTATATTTAAATACAGCACTAGTCATATTTTGAACTATTAGAAAAATTAAGAAATCTTTCACTAATAGAGATAAAAAAATATCTGCTTTGCTTTAAAAAGTGTTGCTGTTTAAGCAATGTAGTTTAGGCAGTGTTTATCATGTGTGTGGTTACCATTGTAACAGTCGTCTTATAAGAGTGAGGAAATGGAAGATGAAATGAACAATTAATATTTTATATCAAATGTAACAATTGTGATCATTTTTGTTGTGCCATTTTTTTACTTTTATTTTTTGGAATCAGTTTATTTTTCTAACAAACCCTGTTTGCACAGATGATTATCGTTGAAAATCTTTCAGCCCTCCAAAACTCCAAAACTGTAAAAAGGTCAACCGTAATCAAGTTATAGCTTTTAAGTTTTATGCTTGTGTTCAAACTCATGCCAAAATCTTGTTACTGTCAGCAGCAATGTGGCAGTTGTTGTGTTTCAATAGGTCAGTATGGTGATAGTACATGTTTAGAGGTCAGAAAGAGCTCTTTTGTTGTCCTGAGTTGTAAAACTGTTACAAAGGAATCAGCCAGAACTGTAAAAAAGCATATATGAGGTGTTTTGAGCTGATTCATAATGTCATGTGTCGTGTTACATCTTATTTCCTCCTTTTCTGAATTCAGGAAGCTTTGTTTAGTGGAATATTGTAGTATTTTTGAGAGTCGACTAATATCTTCTATATTTCTATGCTGATACAAGATGCCAAACTTATTTTTGCTCAGCTAATAGATCTGTTGTGGTGTGTTTGGTCGGTGTTTATTTGAAGAGGACACTCGAGTGGTGATTTTCAATGTACAGGGAACTGGAGCTCAAACCAATAGTAAAATGTTACATTTGTCATTGGACACTCCACTTAATTTTATATTGTTACGTTTATTCTGACATTTTCTCCTACATTCTACATTGCACAGTGTGGACATATATCATATCATATCTTGTTACATAGCTCTACTTGTTTATACTGATCATGAAGGTCTCCACCAGCTGTAACATTTCTGAGCTTATTTCCTATTGATTTAAAATGGTGGAAGAGTTGAGGTGATCATGATGTGGTGATGCAGTTAAGATTGTGCTTTTGTCTGTTTAAGCTTGTTGTTCTGCAGGGATAATTATTATGTAAACCCACAGAAATGTAGGATTTTGTGTGATTGTATTATCAAACATGCAAGATTTGAGTGTTAAAAACCATTTTTACTTTTAAGGCGCCTTGCTTTCCTTGCTTTGTAAGGAGATTGAACTAATCACATTGTACTTGCTCCCAAATATTGTATTTTCCTTTGAATAACAAAGCAAAGCCAATCCCTTATTGACAGGGGTCATTTGATTGATGACCTTTGGCATTCACACTTGTTACTGAATGTTTGTTCTTACTGATTCATTGGGAAAAGCCTTTAAAACGCAATCTCGGCTGGTTTTGCAATTCACCTCAAAGTCTCACATTCAGTATGTTTTTGTAGGTTGGCTACTTGTTGAAAACTGAAAATAACGCCTTAATGCCTTTTTGTTGTTTCCTGTTTTGAAAACTTTTAAGTCATTGAGTTCATATTTATAATGAAATTAATAAAGAACTGGAAAGACGTGTTGTCTGATTTGTGTTCTTTCTGTTATATTGAGTGAGCTGTACACCATAGCTTGTTGTCAGGTTCAAGGGGTTTAACAAACATTATAACTACATTTCTACATTAAGGACATTTCTATTCAACATTGACTTGCCTCTCCGTGCCAAATGTTTGCTTTCAACAATCCACACATATTTTGGCTAATAATCATCTTAAGTTGACTTATTGGAATGATGCCATTTATTTGGAAAACTGTGAACTCATGTGACACATTCCTTTTGTTCTTTTTCTTTTACCTTTCACCTTCATTCCAAAGTTCGGTCTCTCTCTCTCTCTCTCTCTCTCTCTCTCTCTCTCTCTCTCTCTCTCTCTCTCTCTCTCTCTCTCTCTCTCTCTCTCTCTCTCTCTCTCTCTCTTTTTTTTTTCTTTCTCTATGTCTCACTCACTCTCTCACACACAGACACACCTGTTACAATCCTTGTTATGACTTAACATTATGGCTGAAGCAAAAGAGAAATAAATAGAGGTGGTTAACACCAGAACAGATTGCACCACTTCGTAATGATATATGAAACATTGTTATCAGATTACTTTGATTTATACAAATAAATGCATTTATATTTACAGAAACTGAACCATTTCCTGTGCTAGTTTTGAACCTTTTTTTTTGTTTTCAATAACAAAAGATATTCAAAAGTTTTGGATCAGTAAGAATTTTTTTTTTTTAAAGAAGTTTCTTATGCACATCAAAGCTGTTTATTTGCTGAAAAATACAGAAAAATAACATTTTTCTATTTCAATATACATTAAAACCTAATTTATTCCTGTGATCCAAGCTGAATTTTTAGCATCATAACTCCAGTATTCAGTGTCACATGGTCCTTCAGAAAGTATTTTAATATTCTGATTTATTATCAGTTCTGCAAACAGTTGTGCTGCTTAATATTTTTTTGGAATCTGTGATACTATTTTTTAGATTCGTTAAAATTAAAAAGTTAAAAAGAACAGCATTTATTTCAAATATATATATTTTGTAACAATATACACTACCGTTCAAAAGTTTGGGGCCAGTACATTTAAAAAAAAAAAAAAATACTTTTATTCAGTAAGCAAAGACTTACATTGTTCGAAAAGATTTATATTTTGAATAAATGCTGTTATTTTAAAGTTTTTTTCATCAGAATCCTGAAAAAAGAATCACAGATTCCAAAATGATATTTGGCAGCACAGCTGTTGTCAACCATTCTAATAATAAATCAGTATATTAGAAAGACTTCTGAAGAATCACGAGACACTTTAGATTGGAGTAATGGCTGATAAAAATTCAGCTTTGCATCACAGGAATAAATGATATTGTAAAGTATGTTAAAATAGAAACCATACTTTTGTATTGTAGTAACATTTCACAATATTACTGTTTTTTTAGTATTTATATATATATTACTGATCCCAAACTTTTGAACAGCGGTGTATATTTGTATATATATTTAGACAAATCTGATTGGCTGAGAAGAGTGCCGTTTGTATCATTCCGCTTGTGTTTCTCACAGTGAGTGTCACAGCGGACACCCAAGCCACTAGTGTTTTATAGTAATACTGTTTTTGTGTCACTGAATGTAGTTTTAAAAGTTTTTTAGGAGAGAATGTACGTTGTTGTTTCTTATGTACCGTACTGACCCTTATTATAAGACGACCCCCCTTTTTCAAGAACCAAATCTTTTTGAAAACCAAAACTTGAGTTTTATTAAGACTCATGCTGCTGTAAGCTTTTCTTTTTCTATTGTTTTCACTCACGATGTTCTAATATTACAACACACATTATATACGTATTTCTTGGCACACTTTTACGTTGGCACAACCTATTGTTGTGGGTGTATTATTGACATGTCAAAGTCTAGACCCTGAATATAAGTCGACCGTGTTTTTTCAGATGTATTTCCAAGAAAAAACATAGTCGTTGTCATTACATTTGTCATACATTGTCATAACCGTAATATTCAGGTCAATACGGTATTTACACACTTGTGCTGTCAAACTGTAGTATAAATGCAATATAACATAATATGGATATAAATCAGCATGCTGCGATTAACTTTGCCTGAATCACAGCAGTGCTGATACAGCTATATACACAGCTATGAGTGATATTGCTCTATTATAGTGACTTGACAATCTTGATCTTTGTTTGTCTGATAACTGGTAATCTATGCTCACAATTGTATTCATGCTCTTACAGGTTCTATCTATAAAGACTGATGCCTTTATTTAATAGTTATAAGAAATCTATATTTTTTAGGTACAAGTTCAAAGCCTAATAGGAGCTGTTAATCAGTAATGGGGGTTGTGCATGTAGGTTACACCACAGAATGCTGCATTTATACTGTATGCTGTGCCTGAATGAGCTTTAAAGTAACAATGGCTTTTAATTTGTTAACCTTGAATTTACCTGCTATCAAAAAGAATATAAAAGAAACAGCTATGGCAAGTTTAATGGTTTGTAAAATGTTCAAAGTGTCCTTTTATAAGTGTTCAAAGTTCCACTGAAGACTGACTGTCAAGGAGTCAAGGACTGTAGCTCAAATATTATGTGAATGTGCCTTACATTTATTCATCTCGAAGACAGATATGATTGCTGAATTGGGTCAAAGTACACACAACAATAAGTTCATGATGTTCTGTTCACAATTAAATGATTATGATACATCTCAGAAGCACAACAGGCATATAAATCAAATTTTACTGTTCACTCTCCACTAAAAACTGGGGATGCAAACTTTATATATTGATGTCAATATTTCACAGAAAAACAGGAGCAGCTAAAATGTTTTTTGTGCAGCCTGTCATGTGACAAGAGAGTAATGCACCTCATTAGAGCGTGATGACCTTCATGATAGAGCCAGACCCACCCACACTCATACGCTGAGGTTAAAAATCACATATCACTGTGGACGACTTTAGACAGAGTTGAGAAGTTAACCGATAACAACAGAACAACGGACTGGTCAATGAAAGCCGGTTCTATGACTGAACTGTGCGTATAGCACACACGAATGTCTGTGCAGGAGGAAGAAAGTGTTCAGTCTGGCTCATTGCCTCAGCAGTAATGTGAGTATCGAATTTGTTTAATACTCCTTCAGTGGATGTAACACATAAATCAATCTTTTGTCCTGAGTTACTGGCATTAGATTTTTGCCAGAGCTGAAAAATGCTGACTGAATATTTTTAACATGTCGCTATTGTTGTCATATTGGATGCTGGTTATAATGTTACATTTGTGCAAATGTGGTTTTCTTTAACTTAAGACTGTTAAAGTGTAAGACCACATGGATCTACTAAACAGAATGAACAATTATTAGCATTTTATATTTCACATCTATTTTACTTTTTTTTTTTCAAATTGTATGTAATTATATATTATGTTATTACATATCATTAAATATATATATATATATATATAATTTTTGCAATTAACAAACCATTACACAGCAATTCACATTTTATTGTTGTAATGCCTGTTTATGATCTTTTTATTGCTATGTTGCACTTGTACTTTGTATTCCATAAAATGTTATATAATTAGTTTTAATTTAATACAACTCCATATCTATCTATCTATCTATCTATCTATCTATCTATCTATCTATCTATCTATCTATCTATCTATCTATCTATCTATCTATCTATCTATCTATCTATCTATCTATCTATCTATCTATGTCATCTATTTATCCATCTATCACAGTGGTTCTCAAACTGGGGTATGCAAATTGACGGAGGGGAAATATAATTATATTGCACTCTTAGGGTGTGTTCACACTTGTCATGTTTGATTTGATTAAAACAAACTCTGGTGTGTTTATTAGTGCCATTTATTTGAGTACATGTGAATGCTGCCATCTGAACCCTGGTGCACACCAAATAAGCATTTACAAACTAACTCTGATGTGCTTCAAATGAAATATGACTGCAACACGGACCTAATACTTCTAAACGAATCAAAAACAGGAAGTAATGACAAGATGTGACGCTATGCAAAATGATTTCATGAAGGGAACAAGCAGTGTATCCAAAACAAAATGAGCAAAGGGGAAACGTGGAGCAAGGAGGAGGTAAAGTGCCTTTTATGAGCTCTTTGTGGTGAAAATAAAATCTCATACACACAGCGAGCACACTTAGTCCAGTAAACGGCTTTAGGTGTATTCGACTTAAAGCGGCATTGAGGGTGTATGACCTCAAAAGTACCCATTCACAAATTGGTCTGCTCAGCGCCGCTTTAAGTGGAATCACTATGCCTTTAGGTTCGGTATCTTTAGATTCGCTGTCAAAAATGCCAGTGTGAACGCTAAGCGGCCCAGGACCAAATGTATCATTTTCCTTTTTGTTCTGGACCAAATGAACCAAACAAACCAAACTAAAGGTGTGAACACACCCTTAAACAACATTCAACTGAGCATGTGTTTTTACAGGCAAAATATATTAGTGTGTGCCCCCTCTAGTGTACCAACAAAAAATGGTAGTGCCATAAAAGGTAAAAATCTGTGATTAAATCAAATTGCATATCAAAGTTCTTGAGGCAGGCACAAAGTTTAGATGCCATGTGACATGTGCTCCATTTTGAATGTAAAGAAAGAAAAAATATATAAGGTAAGGTGGCAAATAGGTAAGCTAATAGGATTACAGGAAGTGGTGGGTTGCATTGTCTATTTGCTTTGATCTTAAGGCAGGTAAAAAGTGTTGGGTTAATGGTGAACATTGATCTATTTTCAGCACATCTGCGGCATATGTATATTTCGTGATAGAAGCAGCGCTGCTAGTGTATGACATCAAATTCCCCATTCACTGATCACTGAAGTAAGCTCAGCACCGCTTTGATTCGAATACACCTAATGCTGTCTGCTGAACTAAGCATGCTCATTGTTGCGTGTATATGATTTTATTTTTACCACCTGTGAACTTACAAAGAGCTCATAAAAGGCACTTTACCGCCTCGTTGCTCAATGTTTGCCCTCTGCTTAATTTAAACCGCACCAGAGTTAGTTTGATGCGCACCAGTGTTTGGATGACAGTGTTTACACTTACCTAAGCCAACTGCAATGAACAGAGCTATCGCACCAGAGTTTGTTTTAATTGAACCAAATATGACGAGTGTGAACACATCCTCAGTTTGAAGCAGACCCAAATAAATTAAACTTGCTCTCATCACTAAAGTAAAAGTTGGACCAGTTCTCTGTTTAAACAACATGCCCCTCAGCAAAGGTGAGCTTAGTCTTTTGATTCTCTCTGCTGATAAAAGGCTAAAAGTCAATTTCTTCAGTTGTAAAGAAATTATGTTTTTTGGGGAAAACATTTTAGGATTTCTCTCCATATAGTGGACTTCTATGGTGCCCCCGAGTTGAACTTGCAAAATACAGTTTTAGTGCAGCTTCAAAAGGCTCTAAATAATCCCAGCCGAGGAAGAAGGGTCTTAGGCTGTGTTCACACTTGGTGTCTTTTTTGACAAGAAAAAGTTGACAGGCGCGCTTTTTTAGTTACAAAAAAATCTGGACGCGTTTTGCAGCAGAGGGCGTCTTTTGTTGCTATAACAACAGCAGCAACAGTAGCCTATGTGTGGAGCAGAAATGTCGATAAAAAAGGAAGCTGCCTCTTTTCTTTTTTGACATTTTTGACTTTTATTTGATAGGACAGTATTTAGACAGGAAGAAAAGTGGGAGAGAAAGAGAGGGGACGGGATCGGGAAAGGTCTGAGAGCCGGGACTCGAAAAAGGGACGCCTGAAGCTCAACGGCTCTACTGTACATGTCGATGTGCGGCTCAAGAAGCTAGCAATGCGGCACGTCGGTTTTTGAAGTTAACGGGGAGGCGAATCCGGTTCACAACAATAAATTAAAAGTCTATATAACTGCAACTTTCCCATTTTTCTTGTTGTTATAGAAACAACAGGTCTAGCTGCTCGCTTGTCATTGGTCAGATCTCAAAAAAGCGCTTGACGTAGGGCGTTTTCTTCAGAAAAGTTAAACTTTTTTCAACTTGAAAAGACGCTCTGAGCTGCAGAAAAAGACACCATAATTTCTTTACGACTGAAGAAAGAAAGACATGAACATCTTGGATGACAAGGGGGTGAGTTTTGTTCTGAAAGTGAACTACTCCTTTCATACCAAAAACTGGAAGTATCTGTATGTGTTCTCTGATTTTGATTCAGAGTTTCAAATATCTCATTAAGTTCTTTATACTGTGCTTCAGAATACATTTATGAAGCATCCTTAAAATCTGCCCTTCTACTCCTGTCAGGATAACTTCAAATAGGACTATGCAGTGACCTTGAAATTTAGAAAATTGTAGGTTGTTCTCCAAGGAAGGATGTTAAATGCCTGGGGGTAAGCGACTGAAAGAGTTTGTGAACCACTGATCTATCATATAAAAATATATTTTAACATATTAATTCACAAGGTCCACCAATGGATCCATCTGTCCTTAGTGATGTCACACCATGTTTCAATTGCTAACACGTTTTTCTTTTTTGTTTCTGACGGTAATCTGATGTCATCACCAAGTCAAGATAAGAAGACATCAAAACAGCTGAACTGAATTGGTGTCACACCATATACAATACCAAGTGTCTCACAGTTGAAAGGAGTTGTCTAACATCACATATTTCCTCAACTACTCATTTTGACCATCTGTTCAGCATGCCTCTGTACATCCATGCCTTGGCGTGTGCTTTCGGTCTAGGTTCCTGGGTGTCCATTAATGGCTTGTGGGTGGAGCTTCCTCTGATAGTCAATGTTCTGCCGGAGGGTTGGGATTTGCCCTCGTACCTCACAGTCATCATTCAGTTTGCCAACTTAGGCCCACTGCTGGTGACCCTGGCACACAAATTCTGTCCCGGGCGACTACGTGAACATCTGGTCATCTACGCGGTCCTGTCAATCGGTGTTGTAGCTTGCGCCCTACTTGCTGCGTTTTGGAAGAACACAACCGTGATCCTCGGGAAACCGCGTAGCACAGCATTCTTCATCCTTACGTTTTTTCTCGCTCTAGTCGACTGTACCTCATCCGTAACCTTCTTGCCATTCATGATGCAACTTCCAGCCAAATACATCACCACATACTTCATTGGAGAAGGTCTGAGTGGTCTGGTTCCAGGCCTGGTGGCGCTGGCGCAAGGAGTGGGGATGTCAAAATGCGTCAATGTGTCTTATACGCCAGATAACCTAACAGAGCCCGAACCTCCAATCTTCACCGTGGAGACACAGTACCTCCCTCCCAATTTCTCCACTGAGATCTTCTTCTCCTTCCTAGCCGTAATGACAGCAGTAAGTCTGGGTTCCTTCATCATTTTAAAACGTCTGCCTCGCACTTTTGAACTATCCACTGAAAATCTCGTCCCGGACTCAGATGCTGCCGCAACTGCCTGCAGGGGTTTGGAGGGCCCTATGGATCCCAATCCAAAGGCAAACAGTCTAGAGGAAGAGGAAAAGACGAGAAACACAGTGCTGCTTTCTAAACCGCTGGACTCCAGTTATCAGCTGGCGTTTATCTATTTTATGGTTATATGGGTTAACGGTGCAACAAACGGACTGCTGCCCTCAGTGCAGACGTTCTCCTGTATGCCATATGGAAATATGGCTTATCACCTGTCCGCCACTCTGTCAGCGGTAGCCAATCCGGTGGCCTGCATCATTGCCATGTTTTTCCCCAAACGGTATTTCTTTAATTACAATCACATTTACTAACAATTTTATTACCATTTTGCATTTATTTTGTGTTCTATTAGGTACATTAACTGCTTAAATGGTTAGTTCACAAAAAATGAAAATTCTGTGATTAATTACTCACCCTCATATCGTTCCAGACCCGTAAGATCATCGTTCTTCTTTAGAACACAACGCAATGCAACTGCCAGGTTTAAGGCCCAGAAAGGTAGTAAGGGCATCATTAAAATAGTCCATGTGACATCAGTGGTTCAACCTTCGGTGTGTCGGTCTTCAATGCGTTTTCATGAGAGTCCCGTGACGCATGCATACTCTCATGGACACGTGTCGAAGACCAAAACGGAATAGAAGAAATTGTTGACTAAAGTCGTTATTTTTGTTTTCTTTTTTGTAGCTTCATAACATTACAGTTGAACCACTGATATCACATGGACTATTTTATTGATGTTCTAACTACCTTTTTGGGTCTTGAATGTGGTAGTTCCGTTGCTGACTATGCAGGGTCAGAAAGCTCTTGTATTTCACCAAAAATATCTTAATTTGTGTTCCGAAGATGGGTTTGGAATGACATGAGGGTGAGTAATTAATGACAGAATTGTCTTTTTTGGGTGAACTGTTTCTTTAAAACACATTTCAAAGTTTATAACTGCATTTTGACTAACAGTGAGTATATAATTCTCTTTCAGTTCATTAGTATTTTTGGGCATTCTGTGTCTACTGGGCTCTGGTTTTGGAGGCTACAATATGGCCATGGCTGCCATGAGTCCCTGCCCATTACTCCAAGATACACCTCTAGGGGACGCTCTTATAGTAAGTAAACTTTTAAAGGCACAATATGTAATTTCGCCGCTAGAGGGTGCATATTCAAAACAAAGGCATAGTTTGATGACATTGTGATTAAGTGTGGAATTATGGGAGTTGTAGTATTCATCCCCACAGCCGATGCAATCCGATTGGATTTGGATTTTCCGGTCATGTGCATGTGAGGAAAAACAGCGCTGTTTTATCATAGTATATACTTTTTTTTGGTGTTTCCATCATGTTTGCTACAAAATTGAGGAAATCGAGGGTGTACACTCTTAAAAGTAAAGGTGCTTCAAAAGGTTCTTCACAGGCGATGGCATAAAAGAACCATTTTTGGTTTCACAAAGAACCATTCAATCAAAGGTTCTTTAAAGAACCATCTCTCTCTTACCTTTTTATAATCAGATGTTAAAGGTTCCTTATGGAACCATTTAGACAAAAAGGTTCCTCTATGGCATCGTGAAGCACCTTTATTTTTAGGAGTGTATGACGGCATTGGTAGGTGACACAATGATACGGTCCGTTACACTAAATTGCTTATTTCTCTAGATTTAATCATTCTTAAAAACATTTGGGATAATGTAAGTACACAAGTCAACAAAATATATAACACTGTTCTAGTGTTTTTTTTTATATTTTGATGCAAAAATCTTACATATTGTGCCTTTAATGTAATCAGGTCAAAATGTCTGAATGTCTAAATGGAGAACTAAATGTTTCGCTTTAAATTATACTACTCTTAGTTTCATTCAGAATGAAATCTTAAAGATTAATATAAATGGTTCAGCAAACGTTTTGTTCCTCAGGCTACAAATGAAACAAATGTAAAACAGTCGTAGCTAATACAGGATAAATGGAGGAAAAATTATAATAATTTCTCATAAACACTAACATTCTAAATATGAATGAAACCTAGTGAACATCACAAATGATTAGTGCTGGATTTGAATACTGAAACACTAAAGAAATCCAGAACCATGTGCCAAACAACTCCCTAGTTTCAAAGTCAAGTGTCTGCGTCACTAGTAATGCTGAGTTGAGTAATTCTGGGCTGAGGTAAGATATACTAGTGCTTTCTCAACACCTCTGCATAATTACCCTGATAACTAACCTCTTTAGATCTACTGTAACAGACAAACTGTAACAGTATTTTATGTTATTTAACTTAAATGAGACCTAATATGCCCCTTTTTACAATGTAATATAAGTCTCAGTTGTCACCAGAATGTCTCTGTGAAGTTTAAGCTTAAAATACTCATATAATTTATTATATAATTTTGAAAATGCCTATTTTGAGTGGAAGCAGAAACACGCCGTTTTCATGCATTTCTCTTTAAATGCAAATAGTCTGCTGCTCCCCGCCCCCTTTTCCAGAATAGGGCTGTGCCTTTACAGCTCCTAACTCAGATACTCTGCCAAAAAACATCTGATTTTTTGATTATCATGTCTACCGCACTGAAATCATGTGTTTTAAGCCATATTAGTTTAAACTTCTGATATTCGGTTTTCTGAGCGTACACAGAAAGCGGCTGTCACACGGCATTTGAGTACTAAATTGAGTCTCTTTCATGTCGTATTGCGCTTAAACTGTCATATACTCACAAGTTCATGATAAAAACACAAATGAGTTGCAAAAACAGTCAGTTATGCCTGTGAAGATAAACAGCTGGGAAAGAAGTTGCATGTTTATATAAGATCTGTATGGCAGAAGCGTAATATACAGTAAATAAATCGATAAATCCACACACTTTCTTATCTCCTCTGAGGCTGGGACTCTAAATAGTGTTCTGTGCTCATCTGTGCAGCCAACAACAGAACAGTTAGAATGCTTTGCTCGAACTTTTGCCATGGCTTTAGAACTGGTACACCATCGTTGCTTGTAAAAACAGAATGACAGCATCGTGGGTGGAAACGTGAAACATATTATAATAAGATCTCCTTTCTACGTCACGGAGAGAGTGCAATCTGAGCCGCTTGTTTTTCACATGCTTGCAGAAAATGGCTTATCAAAACAAAGTTACTGCTTTGTCCTTTTTCACGTTTTTTAGGTTGGTATATTACCTTGGGGACCGATTATAACACTTAAACATGGAAAAAATCAGATTTTCATGATATGTCAACTTTTAAATATTTGATTTTAATCTGACAAGCACTGATGTCTGTCTTTTTTGTGTTTTGAACTTATTCCAGGTTTTGTCATGGGTGTTCTTCACTGGTCTGCTGTCCTATGTGAAGGTGATGGTGGGTGTGATTCTAAGGGACCAGAGTCACAGCGCCCTCGTTTGGTGTGGAGCAGCAGTTCAAACAGGCTCTTTGTTGGGCTCTGTCATTATGTTTCCCCTGGTTAACATCTATCACCTCTTCCAATCAGGAGACATTTGCAACACCATATGCCCAATATAAAAAATGTTTAATATGACTAACAGTGGAATTAAACTATCACTTACTGAGTTAATGATGGTGACATGACATATTACAATCATTGGGCACTTTCTTAGAATTGTTGTGATGCACTTCTCTTTTGTTTTCACGTTAACTTAACATTTGTACTTTTTTATTATTGTGGATTATTATTTATGATGTTGTAAGTTCTTGATATTTGGAAATATCCACAAGTGTTGCTGGATCATTTATGTATATTTCCTTCCAATATTATAGCGAAATCTGATGATTATATCATTAAATAATTTTGTATTGTAAATGCTGACTATAAAATGAATGTTTAATGAATGTTCTCAAACAAGTCAAGCACTATCAGATTCTGTGTTGTGTTGTCAGTTTCCACAGATAATAATTTTGGCTCGTCCCTCAATCAGCGCTCACAATAGAAGTCTATAACCTAATGTGGGTGTATTGTTCTTTGTGTAAACATTCCCTTTCTGTTCCTTGCACACATGATGAGAAAGATTCATGCTTTAATGGCTTTACATACTAATGGCAGGAGTTTTTAGATAATTCTAATTTTAACTAGAAGGTTTTGTTAATATACTTTCGAAACTTTTTAAAAACATTACTGCTGTAAAAGCACTGCTGTAAACATGATATTTGTTTGTTTTATTAAAGTGAGTATTTTTTTGTGAACCTGGAACATGTCAACACTCTGTCATCACTAGATGGCGCTCATTTGCTGTATATTTTTATAATGGTACCGCTCTTTTGCAGACAGCCTGAGGTTTTCAGTGTGAACTACTGCAGTAGGATGTTACTGACAGCAGCTCCAAAAATGTAATGTAAAACAAATAAATAAATCAAGTCAAACGCTAGTGATGTTACATTTGACACCAAAGCTCTGAAGCTTCTGTAAAAAAAGCAAAATGTTCATCTGACTATGAAATAACAACTGAAGTCAGAACTAGGGCAAGGTTAAAACAGACAGACTGCAGATTTTATTTATGATTTTTTTTTTTTCCGTTTGAATAATTTCAGTGCCAACAGACCAATTTGATGTTTGCAAACAGTGATGATGGTTTTGTGGGCAAAGCTTATTTGGTGGCAGAAAATGTCAGTTTTTAAGTAGCAGTCATGGAATAAAAGAATAAAAAAGGTAAATTTGATTATACATTTAAAAATTCTCACTCTCGCAATTTTGATTAGAAAAATTTCCACACTTTTGGGTTTTTCTTCCTTAAAATTGACAAACTTGCTATGCTTGAGTTAAATTGAGTTATAAAGTCCAAACTAGGAGCTATAAAATAATAAAAAAAATGTGTCAGAACTGTGAGATAAAATAGGTAAATGTTATGTAAAATGTTAAAGGTTTAAATAATATTTAATGCTGTAACTGTAGGGCTAATGCAACATGTCCCCTATGAACTGCATATGTGAATATTATGTAGACAAACTGTTTAAATCAATTTTATGCTTTAAACGTAGAGTAATCAGCAGGTTTCATCCGTTAGTCTGTCCGTTTAAACGTCTGCATTTAGCTTTAAATTACATCTTTGATGACAATATTCTATAAAAACTAATTACACTGCCATTAGTTTACTTCTAAAATAATAAAAAAAAAAAAACAATAATAATGGAAATGGAGAACTAAATGTGAAGCAGTTGTAATGGAAACAGCAGTTTGGTAGGTGCTATTCAATATTTTGACCACTAGATGGCTACAAGATACACAACGTTGAAAAGCTTTGAGTAATAAATCTTCTTACTACACATTTTGTTTAGGCAGAGGAAAGCCTCAGGTCTTTGCAAAGCTTTTTTTATTCATAACTTCCAAATACTTGCCATTTAGTGGGAACTTTTATTGAGTTTCATCCGAGTAACTTGCAGATATGTAATAACCTTGGATTCAATGTCTTGCTCAAGGGTACAAATTGTGATTGTGATTTCAATAAATCCCCAGGTCTTGAGTTGCACATTTTGGAATCAATCTGGGAACTCTTGAGCTACGTTTTGAATCCTTAGATTTCCACCACCCACAATCCATTTTTGAGTCAACCGACTTCCATCAGTAAGGAGAAATACACACTGATGACAGTCTCTAACCTATTTTGCCTCTTATAGGTTCACTGCAAATTATTTTATTTTTGTCTTGTTTTTCCAGGACAAATAACTAAACATTTTAAAATCAAGATTCATTTACAGAATGAGAAGCAAAATAACTTAAGATATTAGTTTTGTTTTATGAAAAATATATCAAAATTAAGTGAGTTTGTTTAAAACAAGAAAAATATCTGCCAATGGCGTAAAATAAAAAACATACACTACCAGTCAAAAGTTTTTGAACAGTAAGGTTTTTAATGTTTTAAAAGAAGTCTCTTCTGCTCACCAAGCCTGCATTTATTTGATTCAGAGTACAGCAAAAACAGCACAATTCTGAAATATTTTTACTATTTAAAATAACTGTTTTCTATTTGAATATATTTTAAAATGTAATTTATTCCTGTGATCAAAACTAGATTTTCAGCATTATTACTCCAGTCTTCAGTGTCACATGTGACAATGTCACATTTCTATTTCAGATAAATGCTGCTGTTCTGAACTTTCTATTCATCAAAGAATCCTGAAAAAAATCTACTCAGCTGTTTTCAACATAATAATAATAATAAATGTTTTTTGAGCAGCAAATCAGAATATTAGAATGATTTCTAAAGGATCAAGTGACTTGAGTAATGATGCTAAAAAGTCAGCTTTGAAATCACAGGAATAAATTACACTTTAAAATATATTCATATAGAAGACAGTTATTTTAAATAATAAAACTACTTTCAAAATTGTACTGTTTTTTCTGTACTTTGGATCAAATAAATGCAGGCTTGGTGAGCAGAAGGGATTGTTTACTTATTTCTTCTTAATTTTGACATAATTTCAGAAATAGTAGAAAAACGTAATATATTATGTCGTTTTGCTTTTCAAATGAATGAATCTTGATTCAAGAATGTTTATTTGTACTGCAAAACAAGACAAAAACATTGAGTAGGAAAATCATTTTTGCATTGTTTGACTATTTTGGCAAATTTAGTCAAGCTTTCAAATGCCAAAAAGGGCGCTGTACCATTTGTGCCAACCTAAACCACTTTTGCCAGTGACAGTATTTGATTCAACATCCTCAGAGACTAAATACAAAATCCAACAATGCAAATCAGCCCAAACCTGACCTTTGGCTGTGGTAGGTCATACAGTCAAATCTCCTGCTATGCCAGAGTCCTGACTCCCGACAGGTGATCAGACTGCCAGAAATGGTTAACTAATGAAGAGAAACAAAAAAAAAAAGAGCAGTATTATAACACTCGTCCTGAGGGATTCAAGAGAGAGACAAAGAGAGAGACACTGAGAGTAAAGGAGAGAGTGGTGTCAGCTGCTGACCCTGATTCTTGGGCACTCAGGAATGCTTGACTGATCCTAACGGGGCGTAAAAAGCCTAAATTACCCCCTACGCAAAGCCTAAGGGTCAGAGGTCAGGAGATCATGCAGATGCCTTCTTCTCACTGTAGTCAGCATCCTGATTTCCACAAAGAAACATCTGAGGATCATATGGGTCTGTCTGTGAGACAGTTTAAATATTGACAATACGTCATTTGGAGAGAGAGACTATAATCAGTTTTTAGGTTTATTAAAGAAAATCTGATTGTTTTTTTATCCGGTTCCTGTGTGTATAGAGGAAACCCACTGATTCACGCTGTTCAAACACTCACTGTGAGTCACTTTACGAGCTGAAGATGCTCATAAACCACTTTCCGTGCTGGTTTACCCACTTAAGGGCTCGATTGTTCAGCTGTGAAAAATGGGGTAGAAATAGTCGAGTACCAGGATAATTAGCTCAATTTCTTGGATCTATGTCTTTCTGTCGCTCTCTCTGTCCCTTTGTGCTACTATGGTATTGACATGCAAAGTGTTTACTGAGGAGAGTGTATGATTCTCTGGCTGAGTGTCAGATGGTCTTTCACTCTCCCAGCTGGTCCAAGAGCGCATAGCCACCTGGTTTCCTTCTTTTCGGTCACGTGAGAGCTGCAGAGGGTTGAGGGCTCTTTAAAAATCACTGCTGCGAGTTCCATCTGCTCTGGACCAAACTTCAACAACATCAACATGCCCTTAAGTCTCTTAGCCCATCAGCCGAGACTCCGCTCGATGAAACGCACTGCGTGTGAACAGAAAAGTGACACGCTGATGTTCTCCAGCTCAGTGAATGAGAGAACATGGGATGCAAAGGTGGTACGACAATGAGAAGGTTTTCTATGCCAGTCTTTTGAAGACTCATAAGCTCATACTGACTTTGATGGGTTTTGGTATACCAATTTCAATTCAATTAATTACTAAAAGCTTTATGATTCTACAAAGATAGCAATACACATACCACGTTCAAGGCCCAGAAAGGTAGAACATCATCAAAATAGTCCATGTGACATTAGTGGTTCAACTGTAATTTTATGAAGCTCGGAGAATACTGTCAATGACTGACATGGAAAAGAAGGAACTGTTGAATAAAGCCGTTATTTTGGTTTTCTTTGCGCACAAAAAGCATTCTTGTAGCGTTATAAAATTACGGTTAAACCACTGATGTCACATGGACTATTTTATTGATGTCCTTACTACCTTTCTAGGCCTTGAATGAGCTAGTACCATCTATCCAGGGTCAAAAAGCTCTCGGATTTCATCAAAAATATCTTAATTTGTGTTCCGAAGATGAACAAAGGTCGTAAGGGTTTGGAACAACATATGGGTCAGGGCTCCATAGTGTGACCCGATAAGCATATTTGTGTTTGCGCTGAAGTTTCTATGTGTTTTTGCAACATTAAGTAATGTATCACTGTCTAGCTGTAACTCTATAGCCAGACATTGTCTAACTATAACACTATTGCCTGATTTCACAGCAGTGTTTCGTTTATGAATGAACGTGCATTTTTAAACAAATCTAGTGAGTCAATGATTCAATTTCCCATTCATAAAGACAGTCACTTGCTTTATTCCTGAATGAATCAGCCGTTCAAACAAATCAAATTAATTAATTATATAATTCAGTAATTGAATTAGTGACTTGCCGCCACCTACTGGCAGATATAGTTTCATTTTTTATAATATTTTTTTAATTTAATTCATTTAATATTTCTGTATTTAAAATGTTATATTTAAAACATTAATTCATGAATTTGATTGCCTTCATGCCACCTCTGAGCCTCATTAAACATATGAAAATACACCTACAAGCCACTTTTGTGTTCTTCTGTGCCATCTCTGTAGTACAAAAAAGAAAAAAATTTAATACTGATTTCATTTCTTGTTCTACTTGTTCTTATTCCATTGTTTTAATTAGAAATTTTAAAAAGCTTAAAAATATAATAACAAATTGACATAAAAGATCACCTACTTTTAATAAAGTTGCCAAAAATGCCATTACAAAGGTAAAAACAAAATTCCCATATAAATCACTTTAAGAACTCAAATATCACCTCGGAAGGCAAATTTTGATCAGTTTTTTGATTATTGATTAGAAGGTGCGTAGAAGTAAGCAGAGAGCCCTGTGGGTGAGAAATTAATGATAGAATTTTCCTTTTTGGGTGAACTATTCCTTTAATATAACTATACTGTATTATAGTGATAGATGAATTTGCACCAAAATACTGCAGAGTTATAATTTCAAACCTGCAATGTTGGGGTTGTGACCTATTACTTGCAAAACAATAATTCAGAGTGAATTTTCTGTTCCTGTCAGGGGAGAAGTAATTGTAATGATGCAAAACAATACTTTCCCTGCCATCCATTGAAGATATGTTACGAAATCCATCATTATGAAACACTGAAAATGTGTGCTACTGCATCTTCCTCTGCATCCCAATCAGCTGGTCTTCTGAGCTCAGCTGTTTAAGCGTCACGCTAGCATGATCATTGATGACGTTTTAATAAACTGCGCTCTGTGTCATTCACACTGTCTGGCAGATGTAAAATGTTTCCTCCCCTTTATTGTACCGGAGAGGTTCAGCGAGGGTCAACTAAGGCCCCTGGGAACCTTTAGTTGCTGAGGGTGTGTGTTGGGACATATGGGCAGCGTTTAGGATGTGAAACACAGTGAGGAAGTGAGAGGCTGTTAGTCTGTTGTAGTGACTTCATTATTGCTCACTTATGGTTGAAAGTATTTGAGGTCTGTTGCGGTCAGTAAATTTTTGAGGTCAGTAAATCTTCGTTTGACGTGCACTGTGTGAGGATATCCTTGACAGACTTTTCTGGGGGGTTTCAAGATCATTCATTGTGAGAAATGGAGATTTAAAAAGATGGAAGAGATACTGCTTGCTTCTGTCAGTTCACCTGTTATATTTTTTTATTAGTAGCTTTATTTGTCTCTAAGGAGGATTAGAACTAAGAAAAACCCTCCAGGCTGCCTGAATACTAATTAAAACTATGTTAGTGGGTGTAGATGACCTTGACGGCAGTCACATCTGGAGAATAGCGCGTGAACTGTATTAGCATGAGCGTGGCACATTAACGCAACAGAACTTCAGTCGCTCTAGCTGCATTTAGCCATAATCTCTTATGTGAATGCGTTATGAGGCCATTCTAAAGGCCATTTCTCAACAACAGATGGTTTATATATCTGGGTAACAGAATTTTTTTTTTATTTTTTTCTCAGTCTTTTGACCATATTCAATATACATCTTATTGTTTATGTACTTTAATTTAGGGAAGCATTTCTATAACAGCTTGTACAGACATCTGTGACCCTGGACCATAAAACCAGTCATAAGGGTCCATTATCAGCTTTCCACTGATGTATGGTTAGTTAGGATTGGACAATATTTGTCCAAGATACAGCTATTTGAGAATCTGAGTTGCAAAAAAGATCAAAATATTGAGAAAATCGCCTTTAAAGTTGTCCAAATGAAGTTCTTAGCAATGCATATTACTAATCAAAAATTAAGTTTGATATATTTTTGGTAGAAATGTACAAAACATCTTCATAGAACATGATCTTGACTAAATATTCCAATGATATTTGGTATAAAAGAAAAAATTTGACCTATGGCTTGAGGGTGAGTCCAAAATTCTTGGGTGAACTATTACTTTAACAACTACAGCTCACTAACTCTTCAAATAAGCTGAAACACTAGTACAGAGATCTTCTGCATTAGCAGGACCATCACTAGCATTAAAAAAGTTGAACTTCTCAGTCTCCAACTATCCTTTCAATCTTATTTTCCAACGGTTTATTTCTCTCCTTCCATTCCTTCATCTCTTCCTCCATTCTTCTTCTCGTTCCATCTCATCCTGCTGATTTATGATTTTTACCCACGTCTGGAAAGGACACTAGCAGCTTTCACATAATGAAAGGATGGAGAGAGTGTCCATTTGGACCGGAGCCAGCCGAACACTATGAGCTCATCACCATGGTAACCTTCAGAGAGATCCTCACCTTTCCCGAGTCACTTCTGCTGTCATTGAGTTTTATGATGTTCATCTCTCTTTCATGCTTTTCTAAACCTGCACTGTCACAGCACAAGGTAATTTACTAGAAATCAACAAGCTGCCATAAGAGCCCTGACCCCTGAACCATAACAAGTGACTGCAGACCAGTCTGGCGTAGAAAAGTGTATTTCACTTCATTAAAGGTGAAGAGTGTCATTTCTGTGGCCATAAAATTAGCATTTTAAACAGGTGTCCTAAACACCTGTTCTTTCTTATATTCTGCTTAAGTCACATTTAAAGGATTAGTTCACTTCCAGAACAACAATGTACAGGTAATTTACTCACCCCTTGTCATTCAAGATGTTCATGTCTTTCTTTCTTCAGTCGTAAAGAAATTATGTTTATTGAGGAAAACATTTTAGGAATTATCTCCATATAGTGGACTTCAATAGTGCCCTCAAGTTTGAACTTCCAAAAGTTCACAATGAATGAAGCTGCAGTTTAAATGCAGCTTCAAATGGCTCTAAACGATTACAGCTGAGGAAGAAGGGTCTTATCTAGCGAAACAATCTGTCATTTTTTAAACAAATTGACAATTTATATACTTTTTAACCTAAAATGCTCATCTTGTCTCGTCTCTGCAATTCACATGCGTGTAATCCGGGTCAATACACTTATGTCGAAAAACTCCTTTCTTGTATTCTTCTTCAACCTCTAATAGCTCTACATTGTTGTTTTTCTTGCTTGTTTACTTTGCAAACACTGGGTCGGTACTTCTGCAGCGATGTAGGATGATTTTAAAGTTGGGGAAGAAAACAAGATGGGAGTTTTTCGACATACCCTAACTGTCTTGAACTGGAAAAAACAAGAGTTCATGCAGACATAGAAAAGACAAACGTTTGAGGTTAAAAATTATATAAACTGTCAGTTTGTTTCGAAAATGATTGATTGTTTTACTAGATAAGACCTTTTTTCCTCAGCTGGGATCATTTAGAGCCCTTTGAAGCTGCATTTAAACTGCATTTTGGAAGTTTAAACGTGGGGGCACCATTAAAGTCCATTATATGGAGAGAAATCCTGAAATGCTTTCCTCAAGAAACATTAATTGCTTATCGACTGAAGAAAGAAAGTGAAGTGAACTACTCCTTAAATAATAAATGAATGCCACTGCATTAGATAACAAAAATCTAACATTTGCTGTGTAAATTGTATTGTTTATCTTTTTGATCTTCACAAAAAAAATCACAAAATTCTAACCTTTCATTGAAGTAAAACAAGTGAAGGTTGGGGGCAAGTCAAATAATAAAATAAATGCTTTTCTCCAATGCACGTTGGCTACAATTATTGGCATCCCTAGAAATTCCTATGAGTAAAATATCTCTAAAGTATATTCCCTTTCATTTTTAGCACACCAGGGTGAATAGGAGCATGAAATTGTCCAGCCATGAATTCCTGTTTAACAGGATTATAAATATAAGGAACACAAAGGTCAAATTTGGTTAACCATCCATTTCAAGGAGTAAAACCAAAGAATATAATTCTGATCTGCAGAACAATATTAGGAGCAATTCCCCATTTCCACCATCAGGGCAATAATTAAGAAGTTCCAATCAACTAAAGATGTTACAAATCTGCCTGGAAGAGGACGCGTGTCTATATCATCCTAATGCATGGAGAGGAGGAGAGTTTGAGTGGCCAAAGACTCTCCAAGGATCACAGCTGAAGAATTGTTGAGATTAGTTGAGTCTTGGGATCCGAAAGCCTAAAAAAATATCAAACAGCCCCTACATCATCACATGCTGTTTGGTAGGATTTCAAGAAAAATCCTCCTTGTTTATCCAAAAACAAATTCCAGCATATTCAGTTGTCAGACACGACTGGAATGTCAAACGATCAGATCAAACCAAAAAAAGAGCTTTTTGGCAGCAAACCAACCAGATGGGTTTGGTGAAAATGCATAAAAAGTACCCCATGTCCACAGTTTAATATACTGATGGATGGATTTTTAATGTTGTGGGCCTATTTTTCTGCTGGAGGTCCTGGACATCTTGCTCAAATACATGGCATCATGGATTCTATCAAATATCAACAGATAAAAAAATCTAAACCTGACAGACTCTGTTAGAAATCTTATAACAAACATCACTGAGCACAAAATGAAGCTTGTGCCATGGCTTGTCCCAGTTACCTGACCTGAACCCTATAAAAAATGAGTGGGGCGAACCGAGGTAGGAAGCAACAACATGGAACATTCTGTATGAAGGAATGGTTTCTGATCTCTTGATGAGTGTTCTCCAAACTCATCGGGCATTATAGGGGAAAAGAACGTTGCAATAATTGGGTGCCAATAATTTTGGCCAGTGTGAACTAGAGAAAAACATTTATTTCATAATAAGATTTTCCCCTCACTTTCCATTGTTTTACTTCTGAAATGTTAGAAATACATACAGGTTTGGAAAAACTTGAGGGTCAGTAAATGATGCCAGAATTTTCAAAAAGAAATAGAATGCATACATTTCAGGACACCGACAATAGAGATAAGAGATATTTTTACATTTAGTTCAATATTTGCCTCCCGGCTCGATCTCACTGACTGAACCACTGCTGTTTATTCTACCTCACTGCTCTTTTGTCATGCCATAACACCCAAACTCCTCACCTGGAGCCGATGGCTGACAGCACATCACGCTCCCCCACAGGTTTGCGCTCACTGTGAGTCTAAACTTTGCAGTTGGTCATGTTTCTGCTGCACTGGCTGCAGCTTTCACATGTTGCACAAGTCTAGCAGTGTTGTGCAACACTGTTAGATCTGACAACAGCTGTCGTACTCTGCAAGGTCACCCTGAGCCCAAACAGCCGATATTTCAGCTAATGTGCTGAAAAACAATCCAAGTTGTGCAGAAAGACGCACCTTTGAATAAACATGATTAAAGATGCTAAATATTTTTACTCTGAGTGCTGGAAGGCAATCATGCTCATACATATTTATAAAGCTACATTTCCATTTTCATTTCAGAGAAAGAAACAGAGTGACCTTAACTAGATAAGGAGGAAATCTGAGCAGAATACACTAAGCTTGTACCGAGAATATGTGTGTGTGTGTGTGTGTGTGTGTGAGAGAGTGAAAGAGAGTGTCAATGTAGCAGTGCTTGCGAGGTCAAAGTTATTATTTTTTGAGATATTATTATTACTTTTTGTATTTTGAAACTGTTTTGAAAAGCTTTCATTTACTAAGGAAAATAAAATAAATAAATGCAACCACTGATTATGCATATATACAGTGCCTTGCAAAAGTATTCACACCCCTTCATTGTTTTCACTTTGTTATGTTGCTGCCTAATGTTAAACTGCTTTAAATTACTTTTTCCACATCAGTCTACACTCCATACATTATAATGGCAAAGCAAAAAACAGGGTTTAAACGTCTTTTTTTTAATAAAAAATAAAAAATGATTCCATTGCATAAGTATTCAAACCCTTACTTAGCTTGTAGAAGTTACTACAGTTTGAGTGAAGTTAACCTGTGGCAAATTCAATTGAATGGGTATGATTTGGAAAGGCAAACATCTTAATAAAAGGTCTAATAGCATAAAACGAATATCAGAGCAAAAACCATGCCCTGAGGTAAAAAAAAAAAACTGCCTGTAGAGCACAGAAACATGATTGAATCAAGCCACACATCTAGGAAAGAGTTCAGAAAAAAAGGTTACCAAAAAAGATTTGATGCTGTAAAGGTGCATCAACTAAGCACTAAATTAAGGGTATGAGTACTTATGCAATATACTTATTTTTTTATTTTTATTTTTTAATTAATTTACAAAGTTGTGACAATTCTGTTTTTGCTTTGTCATTATGGTGTATGAAGTGTAGATTGATGTGAAAAAATTAATTTAAAGCAGTTTAACATAAGGCACAAACATAAAACGTGAAAACATTAAGGGGTTTGAATACTTTCGCAAAGAACTGTGTGATATATATATATACCTTGAAAAGGCTATTCATTCTGGATTAAGGTTCCGGTCTATTTTTCACAATCACATACTGCAGCTTGTAATGTAACTGCCTAAGGCCTAAAATGCCTCCTTATACAAAGAAATCACACATATGAAAACATTTACAATGGTTGACCTTAATGTTTCATCAGAGGCAGGGAGAGAGAAAAAGTGGCTGAGGGATGGAAAAGAGTTCTGTATAGAGCAGAAATGAGGCACTGACCTTTCTTTCTCCATGCATTCTGAGAAAGCTTTTGAATACTTTGACATATCTAAAATAATGGCTTAATACTTGTTGTTCTTCATCTGTCAATGACTTTACATGGAACATGGAAATATGACTAATAAAGCACTCTAATGTGCTCCCGGGTGGTGCAGTAATTAATCCCATGCCTGGCCAAATCAGTGATGTTTCCAGGGTCATAATCGGGTTCATTTGATCCTGCACACATGTTGCAGTCCCTCAATCACACAGTCAGAATTTGGTGAAAATACTGATGAAAAAGCATAAAAGCACATGTTATAACCTATAAAATGACTAAAGGAACATTCATAAAATTGTCACAGCAGCTAACGGACACATAAATGTTTACAGCAGGGACACTGAGCTTCTGGTCCAACAGGAAGTGTCCTCTGTGTTTTTTTTTACAAGTGCTCAAAAGCCAAATTAATGCTCAAGCTTACTTACAGCCACAAAAACAATACAGCAGGCAGCTGAGGTTTTTTACATGTGCAGCCTTCACTTTACCTCCGGATTAAATTGTTTTAATTTACACACACAGACAAACGCACCAAGCGTTTAACATCAGGCAATCTGTGTGGTGTTTCTCATCCCCTGAACCCCCAGTCTCCCACACTTTCCTCCTCCCTTACTACCCTTTGTTAGGTTCCAGCAGATGGATTTGGGAACAAAGAGTCCCCCTCCTTTGCCACCCTACCCCCATCACACACTCAAACACAACACACACTCATCACATATTCTGCAGGATGCTTCAATTCAGACCGATTTACTAGATAACAGCACTGCTCTCGTCTGCACTCTTACACCATCTTTCTTTCTATTTAGCTCTTTAAGTGTGTGTGTGTGTGTGTGTGTGTGTGTGTGTGTTTTGGGTAGCAGGTGTATAGATCTCTAGGTTCAGTGGGTCAGTCTCCAATAAAATCAAGGAGATTGAAGTCAATTTGCTCATTGACAAGCTGCAAATCAACACCAGAACAAAACTGAGAAGATCAGAACCAGCCCACCGGGTCTCTCTTCTAATCTCAATGTTATACTAGGCACCTAGATTAATATTCCACATCGCACTACATATGTATTTATTCATTTTTTATTAGTAATTATTGACACTGTACAGTCTCAAACTATGATATAAAATGTAAATAAATGCAATTTAATTAAATTGTCACTTTTGATGCACTTAATGCTGAATGCCTAACTTTGAAACAATAGCGTATATTAACTCTACATCAGTACAATTTGAAGAAAAAACATGTTCATGTCAAAATTGGTGACCCCAAATATAAAACATCAAATCTGAACTGATCATGTGGGTTCAAGTTAATTTGGCTTTTATGAGCTGAAGTGCATTGACATTTCTATTTCATAAGGTGTTAAAGGATTAGTTCACTTCCAGAATAGCCTGATAATTTACTCACTCTCATGTCATCCACGATGTTCATGTCTCATTTTCTTTTTAACTGAAGAAAGCAAGGTTATTAAGGAAAACATTTCAGGATTTTTCTCCATATAGTGGACTTCAATGGGACCCAATGGGTTAAAGGTCCAAATTGCAGTTTAAGTGCAGCTTCAATGAGCTCTACACGATTCCAGCTGAGGAAAAACGGTCTTGTCTGGCAAAAGGTCAGTCATTTTCAGAAAAAAACAAAAAACAATTGATATATTTTTAAACCACAAATGCTTGTCTTGCATTTTTTATGAAAATGACCAATCGATTCGCTAGATAAGACCTTTATTCCTTGGCTGGGATTGTTTAGAGCCCTGTAAAGCTGCATTGAAACTGCAATTTGGACCTTCAACCCGTTAGCCACTATTGAAGTCCACTATATGGAGAAAAATCCTGGAATGTTTTCCTCAGAATTTCTTTTCGACTGCAGAAAGAAAGACATGAACATCTTGGATTACATGGGGGTGAGTAAATGATCAGGAAATGTTTATTCTGAAAGTGAACTAATCCTTAAAAAATATTCCAGACCCTGAGGGAGTTCTAGAATGGGAAGAGTGGTTCGGGACTGCGTTGTGGTTCTGCATTCATGGACAGACGCTCTCTTTGCTGGCTGAATAAGCGGAGAGGAATCTCCAGACCCGCCACTGACAGCCTCCAGTTATATTGGAGAACTCAGACACTTAAAGGGATAGTTCACCAAAAATGAAAATATGATGTTTATCTGCTTACCCCCAGGGCATCCAAGATGTAGGTGACTTTGTTTCTTCAGTAGGACACAAACAAAGATTTTTAACTCAGACTGTTGCAGTCTGTCAGTCATATAACGGCTGTCAATGGGACTTTGAGAATCAAAAAAACATATACAAGCAAAACCAATTTAAACCCTGTGGTTTGTGATGATACATAGAGGTCTTAAGACACAAAACAATCAGTCTGTGCAAGAACTTTTGAGCCTGATCAACTGCAGTTGTAGTTTGCTTGCTCTTCGTCACGCCAACTGACTGTTGTAAACGCGCTCAGGACAGTAGGACAGTGGATTAGAGGTAGAAAATTATAGAAATACTGTTCAATTTCTTGCACAGACCAATTGTTTCGTGTCTTAAGACCTCAACGTATCATCACAAAGCACAGGGTTTTGTTTGTATATCCCATAGACTGCCATAATATGTGACCCTGGACCACAAAACCAGTCTTAAGTCGCTGGGGTATATTTGTAGCAATAGCCAAAAATACATAGTATGGGTCAAAATTATAGATTTTTCTTTTATGCCAAAAATCATTAGGAAATTAAGTAAAGATCATGGTCCATGAAGATTTTTTGTAAAATTCCTACTGTAAACATATCAAAATGTAATTTTTGATTAGTAATATGCATTGTTAAGAGCTCAATTTGGACAAATTTAAAGGTGATTTTCTTAGTATTTAGATTTTTTTGCACCCTCAGATTCCAGATTTTCAAATAGTTGTATCTCGGCCAAATATCGTCCTATCCTAACAAACCATACATCAATGGAAAGCTTATTTATTGAGCTTTCATATGATGTATACATCTCAGTTTTGTAAAATTTAACCTTATGTGGTCCAGGGTCACATATGACAGACAGACTGCAACAGTTTAAGTTAAAAATCTTTGTTTGTGTTCTACTGAAGAAAAAAAAAAGTCACCTACATCTTGGATGCCCTAGGGGTAAGCAGAAACATTCAAATTTTCATTTTTGGGTGAACTATTCCTTTAATCTAATGCTTCTGATGGTTCAAAGTCGAAAGAAATTGAAAGAAGTTAAAAGAAGTTAAAAGAAGTAAGACCCAAAGTTGACACGATGAGTAACACCTCAAAACAAAATATTGTGTAAGTGTACAGTTTTGAAAAGCGGAAGGAAATGTGATGAAATGGAGCGTCTAGCTTGTGGGAAGTGTTCGAGTGTCGTCTAAACGGGTTATTCAGGGTTTGGGATTTGAATAGATGGTATTTAACTAAGAGGCCCATTAGACGTGCCATCAAGAGCTTCTGCCTGGTGCTTCTGTTATACATAAAGGCACCTGCGTCCAACACCCCATCATTTAACTCCCTCCCACCCGACTCCAGAGTCCTGTTAAAATATTGAGCAGGTACTTAAGTGTAATTTGGCTGAGTGCAGGCATTGCTGAAGGGTCCTTCATTCTCTGAAGACGTTTTGAGTAGGAACTAACGCCATCAATTATGTATGTTCCTATTTGACATCTCAGACCAAACATGAAAAAAGGAGCCGAATCAGCTGCATTTTTGTTGTTTACCAGGATGTCAGAAAATGTGAACGGTAGTTGTTAGCTTACTTTGTGAATGACTTCAATAAAAAAATTCACTGACAATACAAGAAACAAGCTGTTATTCTTTCATTTTATTATTATAGTATATATTTATATAGTATATAACCTCTTCTACAAGAATACATTTACATAATTTTGTATTATTATTATTTTGTAATTGTAATTGTTCATTTATGTATACACTACCATTCAAAAGTTTTTGAACAGTAAGATTTTTAATGTTTTTTAAAGAAGTCTCTTCTTCTCACCAAGCCTGCATTTTATTTAATCCAAAGTACAACAAAAACAGCACAATTCTGAAATATTTTCATTATTTAAAACAACTTTTTTCTATTTGAATAAAAAGTAATTTATTCCTGCGTTTTGAAAGCAGTGTTGTTTTCGTCAACGATGACGATGACGAAATCATTTCGTTGACGCCACTTTTTTTCATGACGATAACGAGACGATGACGAGATAAAAATGGCTCGTTGATGACTAAAACATGACGAGACGTGTGTGAGTTTTCGTTGACGAGACGAGAATAGACGAAAATGTTAGTGGGTGGTCCGTCAGACGTTTAAAATGCATGACATTTCCGCTTATTGTGCATGCCAATTAAAACTTAAAAAGTATCTGACGCTATGGCAAGCCGTTTTAGCATTAAATACTCTTTGCTATACTAGTATGGCAAGCCGTTTTAGCATTCCATTCTTGTTTGTCTTTTATGTTCTAAAACATTCCTTCATTATTGTAATTATTGGTGAAAATAGTCGATCCGGAAGCTCACATTGTGTTGAACTATAGATCTGCTATTTTCAGAACTTATAAGTGACACTACCCAACAGCAAAATATTTACTGACCTACATTAATTTGTTAAAAGACTACTTTTTTCCTTTTTTTTGACTAAAACTAGACTAAAACCTTTTTGACTTTTCGTCGACTAAAACTAGACTAAAACCTTTTTGACTTTTCGTCGACTAAAATTGGACTAAAACTATCACATATAGAAGTGACTAAAATTTGACTAAAACTAAGAAGCATTTTAGTCCAAAAGACTAAGACTAAGACTAAATCTAAGATGGTTGTCAAAAACAACACTGTTTGAAAGCTGAATTTTTTGCATCATTACTTCAGTCACATGATCCCTCAGAAATCATTCTAATATTCTGATTTGCTGCCCAAAAAGTAGAATTTTTTCAAGTTTCCTTGTTGAATAGAAAGTTCAGAAGAACGGCATTTATCTGAAATAGAGCATTCATTTCGGTAATTATCTGATGACTGGAGTAATGCAGGAATAAATTACATTTTAAAATATATTCAAATAGAAAACAGTTATTTTAAATAGTAAAAATATTTCAAAATGTTACTGTTTTTGCTGTACTTTGGATCAAATAAATGCAGGCTTGGTGAGCAGAAGAGACTTTTTTTTTTTTTTTTGAAATCTTACTGTTCAAAAACTTTTGACTGGTAGTGTATGAGCCTGAATTATGACCAAAAAGCATTCTGTTAAAAGTAACAGAAAAAGTTGCATACAAAGTAAATGAGAATTATTTTAATTCCTTTCACCTGTTGATTTGCTTTGAAACCCTAGAGTTTCGACTAGTTAGATGATGGACATGATGCTGTCAAAGACCTTTGCCTTTAAGTGTTCTACAAGCGAAAAATATGAAAATCAATATTACACGCTTTTGTTGACCAGATGCAGCCTAAGAGCAGAAACTCTCTAAACTGTGTTAGTACTGACAGAGAATAAAGAAGGAGAGATGGAGGACGACGTAGAGGAAAAAAAAGAGCAATAGAGGTAGAAAGAGGGAACTTGAATCTTGAGAGAGAAAGAAGGAGGGTAATTATGTGGAAATGAGCAGTCTCCCAGCATGCTTCTCTCCCTCAGCGATGCAGACAGGAGCCATTTGTCATCTGGCCCAAAATGGCATCTCTGGAGCCTGTTTTAGAGACTGAGGGATTGAGGGACGCTTTCTTTCTCTAATATCCACACTGAGTCCTGGACTTATAGACTCTCTCTCTTTATCTTTAAACCCCTGTGCTCGTATCTCTCGGCCCCAGAGAGGCTCTACTATCCTCCACGACTGAGCGAAACACAGAGAATGTGACGTGATTAGAGGTAAAACACTTCCACAGGTGTCAATTCTTCTTCACCGGTGACCTCTCCTTCACACAAAGATAAATTATTTCTGTCATCCCATGCTATTATAATAATTCAAACTCCTCCAGCACTTTCATGTTTGAGTATAATGTTCATATTTGTAACAGCAAGCATACTGCATACTGTTTTCAGTTTGCACAAACAGAAATATGAGGTTATTAGACCTAAACGATTGAAAAGGTGCAATTTGGATCATGGTGAAGAAGCAGAGAAAGCAGTAGACGTTAAAACAGCTAGCCTGCACTTTACTTTTTATGCTCAAGATGATGAAAGACCAAAGAAAGAGCTTTCATAAAGTCTTGATCTCTTACTGCTCAACAGGAAAAATATTGCAATTATAAGGAGGAAGAAAACCTAATCCAGTTTATCATTAAGAAACATTCAAAAGAAACCTTGCTGTTTTATGAATTACAAAGTCACAAACAACGAGAGAATGCAGGATGTAACGTATGAACATGAGAGGGAGAGAGACAGTAATGAGAAGGAGGAAAGCGAAGAAGAGCATCTCCCACCGTGGGTTTTGTGTTTCTCCTTTGAGCAGGGCAAGAAGAACCTTCCGGATAAATGAAACCACAACGGAGGCAAAGAGAATCAGACACCTGCAATCAGAGAAACAGGAAGCATTCCAGAAAGAGTGATGGAGGAGTAAACAGGGATAGAGAGAGATAAAGAGAGGGATGGAGCAAGAGAGAGAGAGAGAGAGAAAGTAGCCTCATGTGAGGATGAGATAGATGGAGATACTGAGTAAATCCCCCCAAACAATAATCACTGGATGAAACCCAAAGCCTTTCATAGCACGCAGCAGGCAGACCTGATCTGGCCCTCTGGCCCGCAGGCGCTGAGGTGGGGGTGGGGGTGTGTAGGGAACCGCCTGTCCTGGGGCACTGACCAGATGCTCAAATGAAAGATTGGGATTTTTTCTCTTTGTGTGAACGAGGTTGGGGGGTCATGCACACAACCTGTAACATTTCACTTGTTGATAATTTCAGTGATTTTGACAGATTATTAAAATTTTTACAACAAATGGTTGACCATATAAATATTAATATATTTTTACAGAAATTAACAATTATCTATAAACATTCTATATGCAAACCACTATAGTATTTCTATGAGATATTGTATTTATATTCAGAATATTATAATATGCTGATTTGCTGTTCAAGAAACATATTTTATTAATATTATCAATATTTATATATTTTTTTGATTAATTTTCCTCACTATACCATTCAAAAGCTTAGAGCCAGTATAATTTCTATACTTTCTATTCATCAAGGAAACCAGAAATAATAATAATAATAAATGTTTTTTGAGCAGCACTGAAGATTCATGTGACTGGAGTAATGATGCAAAAAAAATCAGCTTTCAAATCACAGGAATAAATTACATTTTTAAATATATTCAAATAAAAAGCAGTTATTTTAAATAAAAATATTTCAAATCATTACTGTTTTTGCTGTACTTTGGATCAAATAAATGCAGGCTTGGTGAGTAGAAGAAACTTCTTTAAAAAAACATTAAAAATCTATTTTATATATATATTAGGGGTGGGCATAGATAATTTTTTTTAAAATCTAGATTAATCTAGATTAAATCTTGGAATTAATCTAGATTAAAATGGCTAATTTGAATTCTGCTGAAGGCATTTTCAGAATATGTGTGCTAACGTTACTTAAATAATGACTAAAAGTAAGTCTTTGAGAACGGGTTTCTCAAGTCAGGTGGCGCATTAGACCAGGCGCTCATCTCCTGTTTCCAAAATGCATCACAAACTGCTTGACAATTGCATTTACAACATAATTAACTATACAAACTTGTGTAACCAAGTACTTCTGCGCAAAAGGCTGCACGACGTGCGTGTTGCCGTTAAATACACAGACGCGCACGCGCATGGATTTCTGCGTGCATAGTCTTCCATTAAACTGCGTTGCTTTTAGAAGCGTCAATTCAGTTGTTGCATATAGTTTAATGTCTTTATTTCGGGATTATCAAAGTAAATTATAACTCAAATTTGAGATTTTACTGGGGCACAGCAGATTTTCAATGGGGCACGTGCCCCAGTAAAAAGGGTCTAGCAACGCACCTGCCCTGAAGCGGCTTCATAACTGCATCCATGTTTGCACGTCTCATTTGATGTGGTAATTTCACAGAAGTTGAAGACTCTTTCTCGCCCCCTACAGTGCAATTCGACTAGGTATACGCAAGCGGCAACCTCCCGCTCTCTCTATTGAAACCAACACGGAAGTGACTTAAACTGCAATTCATCGACTGGCCGCTAGAGACTGGCTGCAAAAGGGAGTCAGTCCCATTGACTCCCCATGTTAAAATGCCCAACTTTACAGCAGAAAAAAAGTATGTTTACAGCCTGGTTCAAAAAATGATTTTGGTCTATATAGCTAGTTTTGCCCTTAATGTCAACTGTGAGGGGGGTGATTTTTTTTTTTATAACTCATCCGTTTAAGTTATATTAAGCCTTAAAGTTCAGCATAATTAAGGGCGTAGCCACTTGAGTGACAGGGGGATTGCCGCTGCTGTCACCACTGTCGCGCTAGGCGGGCGTGGTTTCAGCAACCAGCTCCACCCACGTCCCGCCTTTTTGCCCATTTTTGATTATCCGGGTGTGACGCGCGGTGACGCGATTCCAAGATGGCGACGGCCGACTCCCGCCCACTATGAGCTTCAAAATAGCGCTTCAGAATCCTACGGGTGACGTCATGGATACTACGTCCATATTTTTTACAGTCTATGGGTATACGTCATCCGCGCTAAAATATCAAGGTGAAAGTCATCATAGCTTACGTAGTTTAGACCCAGCTCCCAACCCAACTTTGAGAATAGATTAACGGCGATATTTTTTTTATCGCCCGATAAGAGTCTCACGTTAACGCCGATAACGGCCCACCACTAATATATATACAATTATATATAACAATTGTATATAAACATTCTATATATGCAAACCATTATTATGTATTGCATATGTAGAATGTTTATACATAATTGTTCATTTATTTTATATAATTAAATATATAAAGTATATACAGATGTACATAATTATATGAAAGTTGATAATAGCGCACACACACACACACACACACACACACACACATATACTTTCTGTGTGTGTGTGTATATATATATATATATATATATATAACATTAATGTGATGCAATAATTTGAATGTAATGTAACATTTCACACATAATAAATTATAATAAAATACTAATAAAATAATAAAAAAAATATTTTAGAATAGTTTACATTGCTTTTAAATCTTACATTATTTAATATTTTCAATGCATGTGCATATGTGACCCTAGACCACAAAACCAGTCATAAGTAGCACGTGTATATTTGTAGCAATAGCCAACAATACATATCATGGGCCAAAATGATTGATTTTTCTTTTATGCCAAAAATCTTTAGGATATTAAGTAAAGATCGTGTTTCATGCAGATATTTTGTAAGTTTACAACTGTAAATATATTAAAACTTCATTTTTGATAAGTAACATGCATTGCTAAGAACTTCAATTTTTTAAAAAATTGACCCTTGTGACTGGTTTTGTAGTCCAGGGTCACATATACAAAATATGATAATAAATAATATAAATAAAATTCTGACAATCTGAAACAATATCCACAAAACGATAAAAATGATCCTAAATATATCGAACGTGTTTGCATAATAATTATTTTAGACAACTGCTCAGAGGGAGAGAAAGAGAGAGCAAGAGTGGCGTGTGGTGTATTCAGACACTTCATTAAGTGAATGGGGGGCCGGTTTGAGAGACTCCCACTTGCTTTACATGCGAGCACAAAGACATAAAGAACATAAAGGGTGCAGCATGCAGGCAGATGCCGACATCATCCTGTCCTATGAAGCTCCATTCATAGTAACTGTGGCCTGCACTTATCATCACTGTGCACACTGAGAATGTGTGTGTGTGTATTGTCTGCAAAGCTGCGTTGATTCATAAAGTCTAACGTTTCTCCACAGTTATCAGTGTTTATTAGTTCAAGAATCTGAACTCGAGAAGAAGAATTGTTAAACAAAGTCGTAATTTGTATGTTGTAGTTTACAAAAAGTATTCCCATAGCTTGATTAAACAGCGGTTGAACCACTGATGTCACATGGAGCAATTCATTAAAGCTATATGTGACCCTGGACCACAAAACCGTCTTAAGTAGCAATGGTATATTTGTAGAAATAGGCAAAAATACATTGCATAGGTCAAAATTATAGATTTTTCTTTTAAGTCATGTTCCATGAAGATATTTTGTCAAATTTCTACCGTAAATATATAAAAAAATATTTTTTTATAGTTTAGTAATATGCATTGCTAAGAACACTAATAGAAATTACAAAAATAATAATAAAAGCTAGCATCGAGTTAAATGTATAATAATGGTGTTTGTGATGGCAAGTTCATGGGTTCGAAACCCAGAAAACACACATAAGCACTGTATGCTGCTTTCTGCCAAATGCATATAAACATAAACACAGACGAGTTCTAGTTGACACTGCAGATTTACAGAAGAAAAGCGAAGCGACTACAGCTTGCCAGCGTTTGACGCGACTGTCAACGAAACAGACGGGACAGAAGACGTGGAACAGAACCGAACAGAATGTACGCTGGTTGTTGTATCAACTCATGTTAAGATTGTGTGACATTTCAGGCCTTTCCTTCTCCTTTTCTCTTTCTCTCTCTCACAGAATGGGGGTGTTCGGAAAGGGGAGGGAGCGTATCAGAGGGGGGTCTGTCTGTCTGCGTGTGTGAAGGCACAGACGGTTCAGTAGTAATGTGATGTGTGTCCCGAGGGATGTTTGATGGATTAATGCTGAGCAGCTCCATTGCGATGTACCACCTGATCTCACTCCCACCGTCTGCCTCTATAAAACCTGCCTGACTGCTGATCTCAGCTAGTCTCTCAGTCTCTCCTCTCTGTCTGTCTGTCTCTCTTTCTCTCTCTCTCCCTCTCTCTCTGTCTTCTCTATCTCTTCCTCCTCTCAGCCGCCTCCGCTGCAGGCCAGGAGCTATCCAGTGCTGAACAAGTGAATTTTTTTCTTTTTTTTTCACCAGCGTAAGCGGGTGTGTGTGTGTACAGTAGCAGGCAGACACACACACAGTACCATCAGACATCTCTCTTTTCTTCTGCGTGCTCTTCATTTTTCCGTTATCTAGTCACTCTTTTGTTGAGTTCCTGGGACGTGGATGTTTTTTTAACAGTGGATTTCATTCGGGACGATTTTCGCCAGGGCTTTTTGGCGTGTGTGTGTGTGTCCGTCTGCGGCCGATGTGAAGGATTTCTGGTGCGTCTGTGCGCGTGCGACCGTGTGTGAACCATGCCTCGCTCATTTCTGGTGAAGAAGATCAAACTGGATGATTTCTCCTCGTCTCCTGTGTCAGCGTCTAATCATCATCACCATCACCATCTCGATGACTCCTTTACACGCTCTCGCTCCAGCCTGGGCGTCCGGCTTTGCGAAAATGGTGAGTGTGATACCTAAATAGATTTTTAAATACAAATCTGTGTTTTGTGCGTAGAGTCCAACAGATGTTACATAAAGCCTCCCGTTCTGTCGCAAACTAATCCGTAAAACCCTCCATCCTTTCACCCCCAGCCCTGTCCTCCATTGTGCCCCCCGGACTTTGTTTGTTTTTGTTTTTTTTTGACTCATGCCGACACAAATCAGGTCACGCAGCGCGATCAGCTTATGCGAATAAAGCCGTACGAAGTTTGTTGTGTGTAACAGCTAATGCTAACGCTAACACGCTGCTTTGTGATGCTGATGTGTTTGTCCTTAGCTGATACTGCCCTTGAGTTTCGGTCCAAACCCTCCCCCCCCTCCCAGCAGCACTCTCTCTTTCTCGCTCTCCTCCCCCATCCGCCTTTTCTGCCTCATCTCACTATTTCTCTTTTTCACTCTCCTGCTTCCGGGTACATGAATCTAAGTGGTGGAGGGGGAGGTAGGGTTTCAGCCATCGTTGACGCCACTGGAGACATCCGAGGACTGTACTGTACAGCTCGAAGGAGAACGAGGGAGATGAAAAGAAAGACGAGCTTGAGGCAGCGCTGACTTTTGTCACATGATGCAGCAGCACGCACACACGCACAATAGGGCAAATAGCATCACGCACACAGAGCAAAGCCCAGCATCCCTGAGCGGACATGATGGGACAGGCTGAGCTAAACTGAGCTATTCTAGAGAGACTAAAGCGAGTCCAGAGAGCTCTGTGTCCTCACAGACAGATTTTGGCAGCAGATGTGTGGCTCTCATTGCCCTACTATGGTGTTTTTCGCAGATAAGCGCGATAAGACATCAGGGATATCTTCCCACCTGTTACAAAAAAACACAACAGGCTGTTAATCTGTTTTTGGGTCATTGTAAGATTACATGAATTTATAAGCTGTGCTGCTCCTTTTATGCATTTATCACAAACACTCATTCATTATTTATGGTTCTGTAAAATATTTTGCATGCATTTTCTGTCATTAAGTATTTTATAAACATTTTTGCTCCGCTTTGAAGGTCGAGCATCAGGACTCCCTAAACAAAGGACAAACAACGAATAATTAAAATTTCATAGTTACTGCAACTATTGTTGATTCTATAAAATCATTACTTAATATTAATATTAATATAGAATATTAGCAAATTTTGGATTGCTTCTTATATTATCAGTTACATTATAATTGTATTTACAATATTATTTAATTCTATCTAGTTAATTTTTATTCATATCTATTATTTTAAACTTGCTCCTGTATAATTATAAAATACTGATGATGTTAATATATTAGGAATATTGTATTATTGAATTACTTTTTATTATATGTTATTGATTGTATTGCTATATGCGACCCTAGACCACCATACCACTCTCAAGTAGCACAGGTATATTTGTAGCAATAGATAACAATACACTGTATGGGTCAAAATTATCAATTTTTCTTTTATGCCAAAAATCTTTAGGATATTAAGTACAGATCATGTTTCATGAATCTATTTTGTAAATTTTATATCGTAAATATATCAAAATTTCATTTTTTGCTTAGTAATATGCATTGCTAAGAACTTTTTTGGACAACTTTAAAGTTGATTTTCAATATTTTCATTTTTTGCACCCTCAGATTCCAGATTTTCAAATAGTTGTCTCGGCCAAATATTGTCCTATCCAAACAAACCATACATCAATGGAAATCTTATTTATTTAGCATATTTAGATGTATAAATCTTAATTTCAAATCTCCAAACATTGACCCTTTTTTGGTCCAGGGTCAGATATTATAGTGTAAGGTACTTTCATGGCTAATACCGCAGTCTGTAGCCAGACAGAAAATATGATTATGAAAAATCCTTAAGCTTGGACAATGTGTGGACAATGCAGTTATGTATGCCGAAAAACATCCTCTCAATCTCTCGACTGATCCTGTTTATCTTTTTCCTGGCCAGCGTCATCCTTATTGCTCATTGCTGTATTCAGTCTCACTGTATAACTAGCTTACACAGATACCGCACTGCATTAAATGCCTTTTGGGTTTCCCTTTTAGCACACAGATTTAATTATAAACATTTTGTTGAAGACATGGCACCTTGGAAGGTGTATTATGTCTGTGGAATTCCAATGGCAATAAACGCGTCTGAGCCCCACGGCTGCCAGAAATCCTTTTAGCAGCTCCTGAATGACCCTCACGATGCATTAAGACTCGCTCTTCATGGTCAGAGGGCTCTATAATCAGTTTAGAGAAGTTAGGAGGGAGTTTATTTGCTTCAGCAGCTAGAAAGGTAATAAGATGTCCTGTATTGGGAAATACATTTGTAATATTCTTAAATACTTGGAACAATTTCACTGTTTTGAAATCTGGGGAAAAGCTTTGAGTTCTCTTCTGAGAGAAGTGAAAGTGTTTTGTAAATTCCAGATTTTCTTAAAAAATGGTTTAAATCTATCCATGTCAACCTCTCTTTACTTCTACTTTTAACAGAGTATGCTGTGCATAATGGATAAATAAACACTAAACTCTACAGAAGCCCTTGGATAATCTTATGAAAGCAAAAGAGAGGCTGAGTGGCTTCTTCATCTCAAGGAGAGAAAGAGAGACACTTGTGCTTCCACCACAGTTAACCTGCTTAATTAGCCATTAACCATGTTAAAACCCTTTGGGTCACACACACACACACACACACACACACACACACACACACACACACACACACACACACACACACACACACACACACACACACATGTTGGGTTTACATGTTTTATGGGGACATTCCATAGGCGTAATGGTTTTTATACTGTACAAACCGTACTTTCTATCGCCCTACACCTACCCTACACCTAAACCTAGCCCTCACAGGAGATTGTGCACACTTTTACTTCCTCAAAAAAACTCATTGTGCATGATTTATAAGCCTGTTTCCTCATGGGGACCTGAGAAATGTCCCCACAAGGTCAAAATCTACTGGTATTCCTATCCTTGTGGGGACATTTGGTCCCCACAACGTGATGAATACCAGGTACACACACACACACACACACATACATACATGAATGCAGTATGCAGTAGTCCTCTATCAGCCACCAGAGACTATAGAAGCCTGTTTGAATCTCATAGTAAAAAATAATTACCGTAAGTTTAAAATCTGAAATAATATTACAACTGTAAGATATAAAGCCAAACTATGAAATATAAACTCTCAACTGAGATATAAAGTCAAATTGTGAGCTATGAGCTCATACTGAGAAAACAAATTCGCAATGTTGAGATAAGTAAAAAAAAAAAAAAAAAAAAAAATCATAAGCAGAAATGGACTTCATACAGAACAGCACCACAATATAGTCAAAATGATTTCCACCATATAAACTATATCACTGAAACAGGGTTTTATACTTCGAAAAGGGGAACATTTGCAGCGATGCCACAGAACCACCATTTTGGGTTCCTGAAATAACCTTTTAGTGATCTGTGCCTAAAAAAAACATTTTTTCTTTGTTTAAAGAACATTTCAATAATCTAAATAACTTTTTTTGGGGTGTGCACTGTTAAAAATAAAAGTTCCAAAAGGATGTTTTTGCAGTGATGCCAAGGAAGAGTACACTCTTAAAAATAAAGGTTCTTTATTGACATCAGTGGTTCCACAAAGAACCTTGAACATCCATGAAACCTTTCAAATGCAGAAAAGGATGATTATAGTTTAAAATGATCTTCAAAATGATTCTTTTAAGAACGGATGCCAATAAAGAACCTTTATTTTTAAGAGTGTGCTCTAATAAATAAAGGTTCTTTATTGGCATTGATGGTTCCACAATAGGGGTGGGCGGTACACCGGTATCATAGTTAACACCGGTGTGGCATTGCGCCACGACATGGATTTTCTAATACCGTCAATACCGTAATAAATCTATTATGTGCCTTGAACGGCTGCATTTACATCAACAATAGCTCATTCTAAATAATAAGGCACTAAAGTTTAATTTGCCTGCGACTGGTTGTCAATTGCATGCGCACATACAGTCAGTGCGTTCACACCAAACGTCAAGCGAGCATGCGCATCCCGTCACTCACTCTAGTTTATCCGCGGGAGGTTTCCCCATCACTCGCGCGAATAACAACACGGCGCGATTGACATGGCGGAGATAAATACGATCGCTGCTTTGTTCCTGTTGTGCAAGTTCTAAATGCACCGAAAAGCCAAACGCCGAAGTGTCTAGGCTCACAGCAAAGTAATGTATCAGAGACATATCTCATACCTCATTCCTTCTATAAACAAAGTGTAGATAGTATAAGTAAGAGATTGATCGCAGTACAGAGAGTGTCGTTGATTATAATAGAGCTTTGTGATATCGCAAACTAAGATGAGGAACAGCTTTTAATATTTTTATGGGAGTTTTTAAATGAGATATTAATTTAATACAGCTGTTAAATAAACGAGACGTTATTATTAAGTGACTTAGATTGTCTGAGAATAACACTATGCCCGATTTTGGTCTGTTTCGTAGTCAAAATTTATTCTGGAACAAGACACACTGCTGTGTTTAAATGAAGATGCGCCGTTCTCCAGTCAAACACAGCGGTGTTTCCTTTATAAGTGAACATGCGTTTTAAACTAATCTAGTGAAATGATTCAATTTCCCATTCATAATGAGAGTCACTTGAATGAACCATGTGTTCTAACGAATCAAATGAACAATACGATTCAGTAAATAATTTCAGTGTCTTGCCGCCACCTGCTGACAGATCCTTTCAGTTATTGAAATCTTAAATACTTGTGGATTCCAAATTTTATTTTAAAAACACTAATCTCAACATGAATTTATAGATTTAATTGCACTCATGGCACCTCTGAGCCTCATTTTCATGGACGACACTATAAAAATTAAGACAGAAATCTTGCTGATCATTATTACTTGCTGAACTATTACTAGCACTACCTCATAGGGGTTTCAGTTCAATTAACAAATTGACTTGACTGGAGAAGCCACATCTCAGTGGCTCTTATTCATCAGCATTGAAGGGCCTGAGTTGGACCGTTTCAATGGCCAGAAGGTAGTTGAAGTGTTGCACTCACACACAGCAATGGCTTTGAGAGTATCGCTCTAGAACAGAGACAATATTTGTGATCTTCTTAACAAGACCAGGAACATAATACCGTGATATTATACCGGCACCGTTCAAAAGATGAAAAATACCGTGATATAAATTTTAGGTCATATCGCCCACCCCTATTCCACAAAGAACCTTTAACATCCATGGAACCTTTCAAATGCAGAAAAGGTTCTTTATAGTTTAAAATGCTCTTTAAAATGGTTCTTTTAGGAACTGATGCCAATAAAGAACCTTTATTTTTAAGTGTACTCTTAAAAATCAGGTTCTTTATTGGCACATATGGTTCGATGAAGAACCTTGAACATCCATGAAAACTTTCAAATGCAGAAAAGGTTCTTTACAGTTTAAAATGTTCTTTAAAAAGGTTATTTTAAGAACTGTTTACTAAAAAGTTCTTCTATGGCATCACTGCAAAAACACCCCTTTGGAGCCTTTATTTTTAAGAGTGATATGGAAAGGTTCCATGGATGTTAAAGGCTCTTCATTGAAATACAGTTGCTCTTGTTGTACTTCTATTCTGCTGTCTCTGACATTGACATTGTGTCTGTAGTGTACTTCATCTGTGTCTTTAATTGCTTTACACCTGAAGTTCAATGTAGAATTGAAAGGTCAATGAGTTAATAACCTATTCATGTTCTCTTTCCTGCTGCAGGCTACATCCAGGATTACATCAGCTCTTCTGAATACACAGAGGAGAAGCAGGCCGACATGAAGCTGAGCTCAGATCCGCTGTACTCCCCAGTCAGCAGTGGAGGAGGGGAGTACTGCCAACCGGATCTGGAGCACCCCGACAGCCCTCAGTCCGGCCTCACGGCTCGTGGATACTTCAGCAGCGAGAGCGAATCTCTCAGCGAGGGCTACACCATGGATGCGTTCTTCATATCAGACGGCCGCTCAAGAAGGAAGGGAGAGGTCGCGGAAGCAAGGAAAGACGACGTTGAAGAGAAAGAAGTGGCTGTGGTGAACAACGGAGGTCCAAGGCACACTTGCAACGAGTGCGGAAAGACCTACGCCACTTCATCCAACCTGAGCCGACACAAGCAGACCCACCGCAGCCTTGACAGCAAGATGGCACGCAAGTGTCCCACCTGCGACAAGGTTTACGTGTCCATGCCGGCGCTTGCCATGCACATCCTCACTCACGACCTTAAGCACAAATGTCACGTGTGCAGCAAAGCCTTCAGTCGGCCTTGGCTGCTTCAGGGGCACATGCGATCACATACGGGAGAAAAGCCCTTCGCCTGCGCCCACTGCGGGAAAGCATTCGCCGACCGGTCCAACCTACGAGCGCACATGCAGACGCATTCGGCCTTCAAACACTACCGGTGCAAGCGCTGCAATAAGACCTTCGCGCTCAAGTCCTACCTGAACAAGCACTACGAATCCGCCTGCTTCAGAGGTTCTGGAGACGAGGATGAGTCTGGTTCTGAGAATTAATAAACGAGAAATGATGAAGATGAGCTAACGCTCTGAAAAATCCCCCACAGACTTCCTTCACAGACCCCACTTTCCCTTTTTTAGAAAGCAATATTTTCACCAAGAAAAAAACCAAACCAACCCAATAATGAATAGATGCTGGATTTTTTTCTTCGGTAAAAAAAAAGACCCTCTCATATAGACATGTACAATTATGAGGCCTGGCATGCAAATTTTTATGAACATAAAACTATTAATAACGATAGTAATAATATTTAGATTCCTGATGTTTTATAGCAAATCATAAAAAAAAGACATAAAAAAAGACAGCAACAGGTTTGTGCTTTTTGAGAAATGAAATCAATTTGTATTTTTATGCTGCTCTTTTATTTTCAATTCTTTTGCAACTGCCAACATGAACTTTTTATGAAAATGTGAATAATGACAGTATTTGCAAAAAAAAAAAAAAAAGATTGTAGACCTCTGAAAAGGTACAAACTTTTGTTACACTTTTGGTATTTGATTTATAATTGTTATTTTTATATTCAAAGTTTCCTGCAGTTCCATTATTTATTTGTTTATTTATTTATTTATTGTGCCAATCATGTCCTGTAACTATTCGAGCAGAGCGACCATCACTCTGTGTTTACCATATGGAGGAAACAGCACTCAAGACTAAACATTTCAACGATCTCCAAACATTCGAAACACGGACGACAGGGACTTTTCAACAACATCTCTGCTCGCTCTGCTGGGCTTCCTCACACTAAAACAGACTGCATGTGCTTCAGACGCCTGGAGCTCCACCCTTTGTCTTCCTGCTCCATGATTACCTCACCCAGAGGCAGGTATGACCTCTAACCTCTGCTCTGTCCACGCTCTCAAAGCGCCCATCACACAAACCTCATTTCTACCATTCCAGTATTGTTGTTGAGTATTTATGTATTTATTTATGCACTATTTTCATTTCCTTATTTATTTCATGTGTATTTATTTATTTATGTACCTATCTATCTATCTATCTATCTATCTATCTATTTATTTATTTATTTGGTTGATTATTCTCTGTGTTATTGGATACTGAACTGCCGTTGACCTTTTAAGATGCTGCTCTTTAATGAAAATCTTTATATGCATGATTCAGCTGTAGAGGGATTTTATTCTTTTTTGAGAGGGACGGTATGCAGTGTTTGAAAGCAGATGAATTCAGGTGATGATGCTTTGTTTTAATGGGCAATAATTCTTCTTAGGTACAGCAACTTGTATAATCACAGCTGTCCTGTTAGCAGTCAATGTAGGGCAATAAACAAAAACCTCCTTATTATCTCAAAGGTCATTCTCTCCATTTCGTCGTTTCTAGAAATTCATTTCCTGCTAAGACCATCAGAATGTCTATATATGGTGTGTGTGTGTGTGTGTGTGTGACTCCACCCACATTTGTGACATCACAATTCATCTCATTGCCAAACGCCAAACGATTTGTGACCCTGGACCACAAAACCAGTCATAAGTAGCATACTATATACTTGTAGCAAAAGCCAACAAAATTATCGATTTTTCTGTTATGCCAAAAATCTTTAGGATATTAAGTAAAGATGATGTTCCATCAAGATATTTTATAAAGTTCCTACCATAAATATATCAAAACTTAATTTTTGATTGGTAATATGCATCTCTAAGAACTTCATTTGGACAACTTTAAAGGTGATTTTCTCAATATTCCAGATTTTCAAATAGTTGTATCTCAGCCAGGTATTGTCCTAACAAACCATACATCAATGGAAAGCTTATTTATTCAGTTTTCAGATGATGTACAAATTTCAATTTCAAAAATTGACCCTTATGGCTGGTTTTGTGGTCCATCTGAACACCAACAAAAGCATACATTAATCCCTGAAAGTGCAAATCGAACTCGACAGATGCTTGTTCTTTTTTGTACTTGCAAATTTAAACACTTTAATAAGAAAATCAGCAGCAATAAGCCTTTTTCTAGAATTTTTACTATTATTATTATTATCATCACAGACTTAATATAACTGTTTTACGTATCAGCAATAGTTTTTAATGCAATTTTAAAACGACTAACCCACAGCATGACATATTTCATGAATTTGGCTTTAGCTGTCCAAATAAATCCCATCATAAGCTGTGGCTGCCAGACAATGACATGAATATGACAGAGTTTCAGTGACATGTGAAATAGGAGTCCCAAATCCTAGACCCAGAAATAATGACCCCCCCTGAATGGCCAATCAGGATGGATTATTCAGTGTTTGGGTGAAAGGAGTGCTGCGTTCAGGACAGAGATGAAACAAAATAGAGGCTTAATGGCAGCATTGATGGAAATAGCTGAGCATATGGCGCCAATGTGCCGCTGCCTGTATAATAAAGATCTGAAAGATGTTTGGAGATGAAAGGATGAGAAGTGCATTCAGAATGCGACAGTGTAAATCAGCTGCCGCTGTCTCTCCTATGCAGCAGAAAAAGCGGAACTGCTAATTTGATAGCAAAAATAAATTTAGCACCATCATGAAAATTTGCATAGGACAATATGCATCAGCATATATGATGCAGCTCATGTCAAAGTGAATAGAAGCTGTGTTCACTCCCCTAAAGGGTTAACAGGTGTTGGTGGACAGACAGTAGTCTGAGAGCATAATTGAGTCTGAGTTTGACCTTGTGAGGAAGGTCGAGCAGCACCAGCCAAAGGCTCTGTCAGCGTTTTGCATATTGTAAAAAGGACGGCACAATCTCAGTAATGGGCCAAAACCTGTGGGGAATAGATAATGAGTTTCTCCTCCCACTTTTCTTCTGCTCTTCGCCTCTTTTCCACCCATTCCTGACCTCGTACATTGGCACGCTGTCTCTCAACGTGTCCTAGCAGCATTCTGCATGGTATTTCGCACTCATTGCTGATGGATATCAGTGTCAGAAATATAATAACAACTATTAAAATTAAAATGTACCCTCTGGAAATGTTTTTAAGGACATTTGTGACCCTGGACCACAAAACCAGTCTTAAGTAGCAAGGGTATATTTGTAGCAATAGCCAAAAATGCATTTTGTATGGGTCAAAATGATCGATTTTACTTTACCAAAAATCATTAGGATATTAAGTAAAGATCATGTTCCATGAAGATATTTTGTCAATTTCCTATCAAAAATATATCAAAACTTAATTTTTGATTAGTAAAATGCATTGCTAAGAACTTCATTTGGACAACTTTAAAAGCAATTTTCTCAATATTTTGATTTGTTGGCATTTTGGCCCAATATTGTCCTATCCTAGCAAACCATACATCAATGGAAAGCTTATTTATTCAGCTTTCAGATGATGTACACAATCTCAATTTAAAAAAAATATACCCTTATGACTAGTTTTGTGGTCTATGGTCACATTTTTAATTAAAAATGATACACAATCACTAATATAAGGACAATAGTGATCACTATTTAAAATGTTAACATGAAAATATTACATGTTAAAGTATAATTTTTTTTTAAATATATAAGATAGCACTTCACATATTTCATAGTTCCTTATTCTAGACTAGATAAGCAAAGAATAGAATATTATGAAATGTATACACTACCATTCAAAGGTTTGGGGTTTAAACTAATTCAATTGATAAAAGGTGATAGTAAAGACATCTATAATTTTATAAAAGATTTCTATTTCAAATAAACAAGCTATCTATTTATCAAAGAATCCAGAAAGGCTTCAACAAGAGTATTAAAAAGCAATATTAACTTTATTCAACATTAATAATAGTAAGAAATGTTTCTTGAGCATCAAATCTCAATTTTGGAATAAAGGACTTGACATTCAAAAATATATTAAATTGAAAACAGCTATTTTAAACTGCAATAATATTTCACAATAAATGGTTTTGTTGATCAATGCAGCCTTTAAAGACATTACAAAGTCTTACTTTTGAATGGTAGCGTATATGAAAAACATACAGACATATTATGTTAAATATCTGGAGTACATTTGGTGTTTTTTTTTGCTCCAAATCCTAATTCATTTCTGACCCTAATGGACATTCATCCTGCTTTTATTCCTAAATCATCCCCTCATATTTCTGACACACCCACAGCTGTGAAGAATCAACAGACTATCTGTTTTGAATATCCATCTGGATATTTTCCATTGTAATAAGGCTTGAATTCAGAGTCAATTCTAATTATGCAAAGCTTGATTTAATGTAGATGAGCTCTTTCAAAGACTATTCCAAAGGACTACCACCCTCTCTTTGTTATCAGACAAATCATTTTTCCACAAATGTTCAGAAATGTGAGATAACTGAAGAGACTGAGGAAGTGAATGCTTTTTTGTGTTTTTTCCTGAAACAAGTGTAAATATGTGTGTATATAGATCTCAGCAATAATGAGACACCGCATGCGAAGCGATCCCTTTGCTTTTACCTTTTCTGAGCCGTTTAACCCTGGACAGGCTGAACAGGATCAGGGACTTCATTAGCTCATTACCTGCTGTAGCTACCAGCAATATTAACAATACTAATCATTCTCTCTCTGTTCACCAGGATCTACCCATTTTCTTTGTCTCAGTCCCTCTTTTTCTCTCCTGTTTTTTTTTTTCTTTCTTTTGTGGAAGTGCCCAGCCTGGCTGAACAATAATATGAAGTGCCAAAAAAATAAAGAGTTATTTCCATGACAAAAGCCTTCAGCATATGGTAGGCAACTCACAGCCCTCCATATGGTCCTTGAGAGATTTCAAATTGTCTCTCTTCTTTTCCCTTGCCTTCTCTCTCTATCTTCCTGCCTCCCTGTGTAAAAACGTAAAGATTTTTCCACTTCTGATATTACATTTTGCCTGTTATGAAGGGTAAAGCCAATAGTGATGTTTATGAACAATAAAATCAATAGCACAAGCAGTCTGTTGCCTCTTTTTTTATTGACTAAATGTTTTACTTCCATTTCTCTCAAACACAAAACCTGAAGCGTACGCTTTTAGATGCTTTTAAAGCTTTTAGATCCCACTCACAGACCTCTGACCCTAGTTTAAAACTCCTGCATTAGTAGAACTGTATGTTCCGGTGTAGTCTAGCTTCTTACTGTTGTGCAGACATCAATTCTGATCACAAACAGACTAGAGTCACAAATCAGAATGAATGAACGACTTCTTCCTGTGGTCCTCCCTTACAACGCCTACCCATTACAGCAATGGTGCCCCTGATCTAGGATCAGCTTTTCCTACAAGCATCAGTGCTGTAACTCTCATCTGAACTGTAATCAAGTCAGCAGCTAAAGTCACTCTGAAGCCTGACGCACATGCATCTGTCCTGGTGCTGTTAAGCCAGTCCAAGTCATTAAATGTTAATGAAACATTGATTTTATGTTACACTCTGGCCTTACCAAGATGCAGCACTCAGAGCTGAATGAGACTGATTACTGATGCTGAGGGAGAGAGACTGATGTCCAAGAAACCGGAAACGCGAGTTGACCATTATGTCCTTCACTGTCCTACAGTGTTTTAGTACAGCTTCGGTTTCTGCCTGACCGATTGATTTAATGGATGCCACTGCTGTAATCATTAACTGGTGCTTCTAAAAATGTAAATACAGGATAAGTTTGGCTTTTGGTTTACTACTTTCATGTGCCGGCAGAGTCATAACTTTCATAAACATTGGAGAAAAGAAGAAAAAGAACAGTTAGTATGGTCGGTCATCAATTCGTTTTTTTTTTTTGTTTTTTTTTATCGATTTGGTCCTGGACAATCTCAAATACTTGGCTAAAAACTGTTACAGTTAGTTAGAACAAAATGAACCATCCCTGATCACATTTAGTAAAGATTTTACCTTACATGTGACCCTGGACCATATTTAGATTTTTTTTGCGCCCTCAGATTCCAGATTTACAAATAGCTGTATCTCAGCCAAATATGGTCCTATCCCAACATCCCAACCATACACCAATGGAAATCTTATTTATTCAGCTTTCAGATGATAAAGGACTGATGATGATAAATGATAAATCTCAATTTTAAAAAATATACCCTTATGACTAATTTTTATGACTGTATTTTTTAAAGCAGAGTTTTAAAGCATTTTATTGGTGTAACAAAACCATATTTGTTTTATAAAATCGGTTTTATAGAATGTAAATAATCTTGAGCTAAGTTAGGCCCTTTCTTTCTTCCTTAATTCCTAAATAGCTTACCATAATTTAGGAATACTAAATACTAACATAAGTTCGTTTTTTTGGGTACCAGAAACTATTTTTTTGTGAGTGAATCCTCATAGTATATTTTAATTGAGACTTAACTATAATTAAACTATTGCTGTTAATAACTCATTTAAATAACTAATTAATTGCACATTTTTGTGAAATTAATCACAATTAATCCCACTTAACTTTAAAGTTTTGATGACTAAAGGTAAGCATCACTGATACGAATATTACTGATGTCTCTAGGAAATTGTTCTTTCTTTCCTAATATTTAACCATTGACTATAGCCATTCAACAAAACAGTATAACCAAGAGCTATCTATTTTAACATTTATTAGACTTTAAAATATAAAAACTTCTAATTAAAGTGAATTTAAAACAATCTTCACATAAACCCTTTGTTTACCTGTGCCCTTCAGCTAGTAGGAAATATAGAGAAATTGGATAAAGCCCCGGTCAGACTACACGATTTTAGCCCGATTTTGCCACGATTTGCTTGTCGTAGGGTGTCGTGGAGAATCGTATACGACAATGGGCGTCGGGACATAAGATTCGAACGTTTCATATCGTGTAGTGTGACATAGTTCACGACATGTCTGCGATGCTCCACGACGTCTACACAGAAAGACTAGCATGTTTAATATTTTTCCGGCCCTCCACGACGAATTCCCTACACATGGGTGACGTTGACCAATAGGAGCACAGAACCTCTTCCATGCACAGCTTTTAAACATGGCGAAACGAAAGAGAGATGACTTTGCTACTAGGTGAACCTATGAATTGGAAGAAAGCTTTGTGGAGCTATGGCAACAGTATGATTGCCTTTTTGATGTGTCATCAAGGGACTACCACGACAGAATTAAAAAAAGACAAGTGTTGGCGATCAATAGCAGAGGAGCATCAGCAACCTGGTAACTCATAATGATTCTCATTCACAATAAGTGTTTCCCATACATATTTGGTTTATTTGCGGCCACACAGGATTTTTTTTATACAAATGCATCTATGAAGATAACCTATAAAGACGCGATGTAAATAAAGTTTAGAGAGCTGTATTAATTATAACGGAATTTTGTGAGGTCTTTATGAACTAAGATTTGTGACGATTTCAGTAATGCACTTTCCAGGCTTTAATTCATTCAGAACTTGCATGAAACTTTCGTTTTTCGGCACATGCACGCTGATATGTTTTCGGAGTGACATTAGCCTATTTACGATGCTTATTCTCGAAATAATGGTGAAGCAATAGACGGGACAAAAATATATTTTCCCTTCTACAAAAACAACTTACTGTTTCAGCTATAAAATAGTCCAGTTTGGCATGTAATGGCATAGTGTTTATATTTAGTTTCGTTTTTAGTTTAGCTAATTTAGAAAAACGTTTGGAGCATTTTTTATTTGTTGAATATAATTTTTTTTTGCTTGTTTGTTTTTACCAAACAGCGCACAGTGGAAGATTGATCATAGTCTGTTTCATCAGTTTGCCTTCTCAAATCATCACGACTTGCCTAAAATTAAATCTATAGATATAAAACAGTTCAAGTATAAAACAATGGTAGTTTAAACTTTACAGATAAATGTGTGCTATAGGCGCATAGTTTGTGCATAAAGTGGAAGCTAAAGAAACGTTACAGCATTTTTATAAGATAAAGAAAACAAAAATTATGTGCTTTCTGCCATCTGGTTCTTGAACAGGAGTGCTTAACAAAATGAAGCGAAATGCATGACTTACAGACATAATAAATATATTTATAGAAAGCTTTAAATTATTACTTAACGAAATGAAACAAATTGAAAAAAAAAACCCTCTTTCATGCAATTTGTAAAGATGAATTTCTCTCTAAAAAATTAGATTGCGAGTCAGGATCTTTGCGACACTGACTGAGAATACACAAATTTATTAATAAATAATTATGTCCTTACTCTTTCCTCGACCCATTCATTGTTATTTTTTCTCTTTTTTTTTTCTTTTTTGCTGGTGCTTGGGGCGAGTTTTAGCCTATTGTGTGCGCTTGAACGCGGATTCAGCTGCGCAGAATTAGCACACTAAACGGCGTCCGAGTCTGTCTCGAAAGTGAAGTTTCGTGTTGTTTCCACCAGCGCGGAATTTTTTTCTTCACCATAATTGATGGATGTCTAAATTATAAAAATAAGGAGAAGCCTAAAAAAAGTCAGGGCCCCTCTGCCCAGGCTGAAGTGCAGCTTTGATGCGACTTGTCGTAGACGTCACGCAATGATTGGTCGCTAAGCGTCCTGTAGTGTGACATGTTTGGTACCCACGACACGACAAGATTTTAACCTGTCAAAATCGCATAGTCTGACACAGTGACTGTCGTAACCGACAAAAAAATCGTGTAGTCTGACCGGGGCTTAAAGTTATCAAACACTAAATTAAATATAGATGAATCCTTAAAGCTACAAAAGTTATTGATTTCCCCTTTTTTCTTTTGTTCTTTGATTAAAGGAACCAAATAATTTTGCTAAAAAGAACATTGTTTTGTGCATTTGGTTTAATGCAATGTGTTTACACGGTTTAAGGTTAAAAGTACATTATTTTTCACACACTGTAGATTATTGTTGCTACTATTGTTGTTACAAAGCTCATCATTCTGAAAAACGAGGTGTGCTCTGATAAGGCAGCTATCTAGTGCACTGTGATTGACTGAATACTTCAAGTGTGTAACAGAAAAGTTACGCCCCATACCATGTTGTGATGCCGTATCCCAGGGCAACAAGAAAAAAAACAATAAAACCCATTATAAACGAGGCATTTGTTGCATTCAGTAAGACATAATTACTGATTATAATGACTTTTACTGTCTTTTTACGACAAACAACAAGCACTACTCTACACTGCGCAAAATTTGCTATATTTTTTATATGAATACATACTTACAGGTTGTGAGTCAAAAAAATGCGCTTTGCACACTCAAATATTTGCGTTGTACTGTTCTGGAACAGTGTTGTAAAATAAAGTAACCACTGATTTCTAGTTGTGTACTCATTTGGAAAGCCAAACAAAGTGGTTTCACTTTTGCAACAAAACACACAGCACCTTCCAACACAGTAGGAAGGCCAGGCTGTGTCTTAATTTTTTATAAAGAAAATCTCTTTGGGTTTGAGACTTTAATCTTCGCAACTTAAAAAATCTTACATATGTACAAATGGAAAAAACATGGAATCGTATCATATGACCGCTTTAATAGACAGCACAGCAGCTGGGTTATTTAGGTTATTTAGCTGCTATTACTTTAAGAGCTGCCGCTGCTGAACATGACGCATATCTAACACACATGCTTGTAGTTTCATTGGCGTTTGATGTGATCATAAAGACGGTCTGCAATTAAATAAATGCACTTGTCAAGAAAAAAAACAGCAGTTGTGAGTGGGGTGGCCAACCCTAGCCCGGCCCCTGCGTTAACCTTGGTAAATATTTTTAACGCCCTTAAACTTGAAAAATGAATTAACAGGCTAATTTTGACAGCACTAATTTAAACTGCAATGTTATGTAAAACCTACAAAATGATTATTTCACTCATTACGTCATATATTTTACTCTTATATCTTAAACATAGTCAGAGGCCTATATTTTGTACATATGCACATACTTTCCTTATGAAAGATTATAACATTGCTCCAGGTTGAGTATCACTGTGAATAAAGAGGTCAGTGTAACTGAAGTCTCAGTTTGGTGATGCTACCATTAGATTTCATAAGAATCAATTATTAAACAACATCATCTGCAATATTGAACATGCAACCCTAAACCACTCAACTCTCAGTGAAGAGTCCTGACAACACACTGTCCTACTGAGCTTTACCCTTTACCGGCACATGATGCAGAGGTTTAATTTGCTATCACTGATCCTAATTACAAGAAACAAGAACAATGTCAAAAGAGGGAATGTCAGTGGTTAAGCGTCTTCATATGATGAAATCGATGTGGTTTCAACAGTATATGTAAATGTGTGTGCACGTGCTCTGGCCATGGACGCCTTTAGTAAGCTACAGTAGTTACTGATTACCCTTTAAGACAGGGGTCCCCAAACTAAGGCCCGCGGGTCGAATGCGGCCCGCCCCCACATTTGGACCGGCCCTCTGAGCAATGGCAGAAAAATGAAAAATGAAAAATTTGAAATATATGTTTTACTTATATCATATCGGTATTTGATTACAAAGGTTGGCTTCCAAACAAAAAATTCCTTTAGTTATTAACACAGCCTACTTATTTGTTAAATTCACCAACACAATGGTACATTCAACATCACATGTCATCGCAATCGAACAGGTGAAAATTCAGAGTGATGACAAAATGACTCAATAGCATTTGAGGTGAAACTAGCACTGCTTGTGGGACAGGTGCGAAAGCAAGACTTCACTCATCTCCCAGTTACCCAAAGTTTTTCAGCTGAGAAAGTCTGAGAAGTCTGTGGAAGTGAAAATGATGAAGGCAGAGTTGATGGGATTCAAAAAACACAGTTTTTTTAATTTTGCTTGACAAGCCTCTCAAGGCTGCGGTCCTCTTGGTTGTTTGTGCATATTTTTCTTCTACATTTTTTCCTTCCACTCAATTTTCTGTTAACATGCTTGGATACAGCACTCTGAACAGCCAGCTTCTTTGGCAATGAATGTTTGTGGCTTACCCTCCTTGTGAAGGGTGTCAATGCTTGTCTTCTGGACAACTGTCAGATCAGTAGTCTTCCCCATGATTGTGTAGCCTAGTGAACCAAACTGAAAGACCATTTTGACGGCTCAGGAAACCTTTGCAGGTGTTTTGAGTTGATAATCTGATCAACATGTCACCATATTCTAATTTGTTGAGATAGTGAATTGGTGGGTTTTTGTTAAATGTGAGCCAAATCATCTCAATTAAAAGAACCAAAGAATTAAACTACTTCAGTCTGTGCATTAAATGTATTTAATACACAAGTTTCACAATTTGAGTTTAATTACTGAAATAAATTAACTTTTCCGTGACATTCTAATTTACTGAGATGCACCCGTATATCTTTTGAAAATAAATGATCAGTCTGTGTGGTGCATAACAAAATAAACTATTCTAGCATTAAAAGGTAGACTAAATACAGGTAAAATCAAAATAAAATAATAATACTACTACTAGTAGTCAGTCCGGCCCATGGTATTTTCTTTTATAAACCGACCCGGCCCCCCCATTAAAGAAAAGAAAATTATGTGGCCCTCTCAGAAAAAAGTTTGGGGACCCCTGCTTTAAGAGATAAGAGCAGGTAATCCTTCCCCTGACTCTCCCTCACTTGTAGATGTGGAAATTGATCCACACAATGATACTGCTCAGGGTTTCTCAATCCTGCTCCCAGAGGTCTCCCCACTTCACATTTTAGAATGTTATTTGAAACAACTCATTAGTAAAGTGCTCCATCAAACAGTCCCTGGTGGTGAGATACTGTAACTACACCAGTCTGTTGGCAAAGAGCATATTTCCTGTACCCTTATTGCATTTCTGGGGTTCTTGGAAGCAGAAGTTATCTTATAGTTTAGAAAGGATGGAAGCTACAACAAATTTACTCTTTGTGTTCCCATTGATTCCTATTCTTTTTTTAAGAGATTTGTGGTAATGCCATCATTTTCTGCTCATAAATGTGATGTGTACGACTGTACCACAGCATCACATTTGTGCCGCATATTCAGATGTCAGTACTTACTTGGTATTGTCCTATGCTTGCAAAACTTCATTGTTATGTGGTTCTGATACCTCGATCTTAACAGGATTCTGACATTTGCCTGCCATCTGCTGGTTATTATATTTCACTGCAGTCAGATCACAATTTCACAGAATATCCTACAATCGAGAGTAACAATATTAGTCTCTACTGAAGCATCATGTAAAAAAAAAAAGAATATATAAGTACTGACCAAAAATTTGGTAAAGTAGGCATGAATTAAATCTATTTTCCAAATGATTGTTACTGATACTATTGTGAACAATTCTTTCATTCAGTTTTCATTTTTTGACCTCATAATTACTTGATGATTTAATAACTTAATTATTTAGTCCACTTAAACTCACCTCCGTCTAGTAACTGATGAAGTCTCTGCCCTACAAGTATTTATCTTTTTCAATAATCTGTTTCATCGGCTATACAGAAGAAAATATCTGTCACTTCCATTTCATTGTGATTTTAAATCTATTTTTAAACAATTAAATTGTTATTTCTTTTAAACCACTATATACATACAACCTGATGGTATTCATAGAACAATTAAGATAAGAAAATGTCACTAAATTTTATTAGTGAACCCACCATATGGCTTTGTAACTATGGAGTTGAACTCTAAACGGAGTGGACGGTTTGTCTTCTCACAGGACAAAGTGAATTATCATCTCCTGCTAGCAGTGCCTCATTATCCAGACTTTCTCTCCTTAGCTGATTCTTCTATGTGTGCCAGCCTGACTGCTCTTGATGTTTTCTGTTGTTTGTGTGAAAACCCATCTGTCTGTTGCAGCCTGCTGGCAGTAGGTCCAAACGTCCCTTCTGCTCCTGTCAGAAGAATCAGTTCACAGCATTTAGAGATCCAAATGTTCATTTTCTTTTCCATTAATGATCCACAGTGAGAGACAGAGTGAGCCAAGATCTAAAAAATCTCACCTACTGTAGACAGATCTCATTCCTCATCACGCCAAACGTCCAGCGTACTGCAGAGATAAATTTGTTGTAGATTTTCTTGGCGTATGGCAATGGTTATGTTTTCAGGCCAGCTTTTGACACAAATGATTGATCATTTCTGGGAAGACTTTTTTGGCTAGCTTAGAAATAAAACCAATAATAGCAGAACAAGGATGCAGACATCAGACACTATAGGTGAGAAGTATGTTTTTTGTAAATATCTTCACATCGAAAAAAGAGAGAAATATCTAGATTCTGCATTATTAATGTTATTTAAAAAACAAGTCCCATGCGCACATGCTATGTACAAAGTACTAATATTCAATAAGTGACCCTGGACCACAAAACCAGTCTTAAGTAGCACAGGTATATTTGTAGCAATAGCCAAAAATACATTATCTGGGTCAAAATTATAATTTTTTATGCCAAAAATCATTAGGATATTAAGGTGAGACACTGGCGGTGAATAGGGTAAAAAATTAACAAATAATTATGACTTTACTTACCCAGTTGATTGATTACATTTATAACGGCAAACATTTTTTTTGTATTACAAGTTTTCTAAAATGTTAGATTTAAATATGGAAATGAGGAATTATTTAATGAAATATGTGCTAATTTGCATACATTTCTAGCACAAAAATCTAAAGACTGGATGAAGCCAGTTTTTTTAAATTCTTGTTTCATTCACAGCGGGGATTTGGGTATCTCATTTCATCACTCCATTATTCAGAAAAACTTTCTGAATACACACAGGAAATATTTTTTTTTACCATTTTTTGAGCAATACAATGTTGTATAAAATCAAGCAAATTTTATTTGAACACATCCCTCTGTAAAAACCTGCAGGATATAGACAGGAATAAAAATGTAATGTTTGGTGTTTGCGAGTCCTACTGAAGTGGAGATTTATGGATCAGTGTAGAAGAAAAAACTCATTTTGAGAAAAACGGCCTTTAAATTTGTGTACTGTAATTGAAATCTATTGACACAAATAGATAAAGTGCTATAAAAGAAACACTTAACAGTGTCTTTTGGATGATTTCTTCCCACTAGTCTAAAAAACACTTTATGAAAAAACCCGAAGCCCAAATGCCCAAAATCTCAAATTTGACAGGTGCATGAAAAAACTTTCTGCCTGCAGTGTCTTCCCTTAAGTTAAGATCATATTCCATTAAGATATTTGGTAAATTTCCTACTGTAAATATATCAAAATTACATTTTTGATTAGTAATATGCACTACTAAGAACTTCATTTGGACACCTTTAAAGGCGATTTTCTCAATATTTCGATTTTTTTTTTTTGTACCCTCAGCTTCCAAATGTTCAAATAGTTTCACATGCATTATATGTAACAATTAGCATTTTTTCATAGCTAAAAAGTTTCCCAACTCTGTCTGAGAAAGTAAAGAGGTGTTTGTGTATGTTTGAGGACAGAGAGATCCTTCTCTATCGTTTATTTTTAGCTGTATATCATATTTAATCAATAATACACGAGCGACGGGGCTGAGGTAATCACAGCCGTTTTGATATTAAATTGCGATATGGGTTTTATGCAACAACTTAAACAAACAAGAAGTTAATATTAACCAACTTACATTTCAGACACAATATCATGGGTACTTTGTCCATTTTAGCTCCACCAACCAAAATAATTCATCGAAGAATCTGCGAGGTCGACCGTTGAACCACGTTTGTTTTACTGTTTTGAATCAGTAAAATGAATCAATTTGAATGAATCGTTTGAGTGAACGATTCAGATTCAGTGACCGTCGCTTGTTTCTTGACTGATTTAGTGGCTCATTTTGTTTGTTTGTTTTCATAAAGTAATGCAAGTTTTTTTAAATTAATTAACTAGTGAAATAACAAATATAAATACAATATAATAAAACATCGAGAAATATTACAAATAACATAGATAACAGCAAAGACTATAGAATACCCTTAAAGGGACTTTGAAAACAGCCAGTGGAAAGAAAACTCAATTATAACCTAAATAAAGTGATACATAAAAGGATAATAAATAATCAACACAAAATTAACATATAATGACAATAATAAAACAGATAATAGAAAAATCAAATAAGCAAATGAATGAATGAATAAATATACAAGTAAATAAATAAATACAAAGGAATAATTTTACAATCCTGAAAAAGGCAAAAATTCGTGTTCTCCTCGCTTTAGTATTTTCCAATACAGCGAGCTTTTTCAAAACAACTCACTAAAAACACCTAAAAATGGGCTTAATATTGGAGAATTCACACTTGTGGATATGCTATTTGGTTAGGATAAGTAATAGATTTATACGATAAAATTAATTAATGGCTCATTCATAAAATGACTCGTTTCGTTACATCACGTCATTGAATCGGCTGAATCAATAATGTGATCATTGACATGATTCACTCATAAAGACAGTCACTTGTCGCCACCTGCTGGCGTAATGATGTAACCTGCAGAAAAAGTAAATAATTGACAGCCTGTCTGGAATAGTTAAAAGGTACAGGATAGTACTCTTGTATATCTAACGGTATACTATATACTAACACTATTAATATTAATATAATAATATGATGATAACAATATGATGCACCGACTATTATTTTGGTCTGTTAATAATACGGAAGGGAAGAGGAAAACAAGGCAGGATTACTCGCGCATGCGCAGACACAGTACTTCCCTACTGTGGTGAAACTACTACTAGTGATGTTCCAAACTCTCAGCGGTGTTTTCCCAAAGCACATCGGCACCGCAAGAGTGAATCCACTCGGAGTTTTCATTCGAAAAATGGGCAGTTTAGGCAATGAAAACCGCTCCATCCATTCAGACAACATCCAGGACGTTCATAACATCCCAATGGATGTGATCATTCGACCCATTCCGTCTGTTCTAGATGAGCAGAAGGTCCAAAGCCTCATGACCAGCATTCAGGTAACCATTAATTGACTATTGACTACATTTAACGTTTAAATATACTTATTCAGTGTGACGTGCCTTACAAAAATTAAACAAAGACTATAGAATACCCTGCCTTAAAGGGACTTTGAATTAAACATGGTTTTACTATTATAAAAATGTAATATATGTTTTTTGCCGTATTGGTTACTGTTTGTGTTTACTACAAATACTATGGTTAAACTATGGTTAGAGTAGCAAAACCATGGTTAATTTGTGGTTACTATAGTAACCATGGCTTTTAGTTTTTTTTATTTGTGGTAAAACCGCAGATCAAGTAGCACGAGTGTATTTATAGCAATAGCCAAAAACTACATTGTATGTGTCAAAATGATCGATTTTTCTTTATGCCAAAAATCATTAGTAGATTAAGTAAAGATCATGTTCCATGAAGATATTTTGTAAATTTCCTACAGTAAATATATCAAAACTTGATTTGTGATTAGTAATATGCATTGCTAAGATCTTCATTTGGACAACTTTAGAGACAATTTTTAGATTTTTTTGCACCCTCAGATTCCTGATTTTCAAATAGTTGTATCTCGACCAAATATTGTCCTATCCCAGCAAACCATACATCAATGGAAAGCTTATTTATTCAGATTTTAGATGATGTATAAATCTCAATTTTTACAAAATTGTCCCCAAAGACTGTGTTTGTGGTCCAGGGTCACATTTCTGACCATGTTGCTTTTTTCCAGGAGGGCGTACATATCTCAGTTGTGCCTCCAATAGACGTGCTTTGGATCACTGGAGAAAATGGGGGCAATTATTACTATTCTTTTGGAGGATGTCATCGATTTGCTGCCTATCAGAGGTTAAAGATGAAATCCATACCAGCCAAGATCATCAAATCTAACATCTCAGACCTGCGTACCTACTTGGGAGCATCTACGCCGAATCTACAGTGATCCAACATACATAAGAGACACACTAAGGTGGTAAACCTGCACTGCCAGACATCTAGATGATGTTCAGGCACATGTATCCTGTGTATGATTGTGTTTATTATGACACTGATAAAGAATGTAGACTTTTAATTTTGAAAATGGCACTTTGATGTTCCTGGAGAAATAATAATAAGTCAGTTCCTCTTCTCAGGTTCTATCTGTAAAGATGTTTCATTCTTATGAAACAGAGCTTTGAATCATCCAAAACAACTGTAACCTGACATATTCATATATTTTGCTCAACATCATTTTTCCTTGGTCACAATTTGATTCAAGTCATGATGACTAAACAGATCTCTCTTCATCTGTTAGGTCATAGTCTGACCACTAGATGGCAGCATTACAACACTGATTGGTTAAAGAAGTGATTCCCAAATTTTTTTGTCAGCCAAAACACTTTAGTTTGCCCTAAATATAAACTTGAAGTACCCTGTGAGATTTTAAACACTTTATCTTAATTTTACTTTTTCAGTTAGTTATTAGCTGTTCATCAACTCTCGGACCCTCCGTAGTTCACTGCATTGTGAGAAAAAAAATTGCAAAAATGGTACCTTTAGGAGTACAACAGCTTGTCACTGGGACATTGCCCTTAAAGGCCACTTTTGTACTTTCTTTAACCCTAGAGGATTCATAATAGTGCCACAGAGTACATATTACTACCACATGGGTATATAAGGTACTAATATTCACTCTTTAGAGCCGACTTGAAATGCTAATTCACTTTATGAAAATACAGATTTTAATATATTATGTGACCCTGGACCACAAAACCAGTCACAGGTGTCAATTTTTTGAAATTGAGATTTATAGATAATCTGAAAGCTAAATAAATAAGCTTTCCATTGATGGTTTGTTAAGATAGGACAATATTTATCTAAGATTTAAAATCTGGAATCTGAGGGTGCAAAAAAATCAAAATATTGAGAAAACTGCCTTTAAAGTTGACCAAATCAAGTTCTTAGCAATGCATATTAGCAATCACAAATTAGGTTTTGATATATTTATGGTAGGAAATGTACAAAATATCTTCATGGAACATGATATTTACTTCATATCCTAAAGTTTTTGGCATAAAAGAAAAATCAATAATTTTGACCCATACAGTGTATTTTTGGCTATCGCTACAACTTAATCAACTGAATGTTTTTCTTTTGTATTCTGTAGTCAATTGTTCTATTTTGTGAATGGTGAATGATTAATGTAATGTGTTTTGCTTAAAAAAAGATGATGTATTATAGGCTTATCTGACCTTTGATGATATTATGACATTTCATTCAGATTTCTATGCCAAAACACAACATGCACATCCACAGGATGACCACAGGCATGTGCTGATCTGGTGACCATTGGACTTGGTTATGGACCACAAGCTTTGAGAATGAGTCTCTCGGGTGGACTGGTACAGCCATATCCATAAAGATTTTAATCCTGTATTGTGTCCAGATCTGCTTTGAGTATTTTGCACAACATAATCATTACATTTTAATAATCACTGCAAACTTTGTGCCTTGTGTGTGTGTTTTACATATGCACAGTGTTTTTAAACATAAAAATTATTATTTTTATGTGCCAGTGGAGGGGCATGAGAATTGTAGGACATTCTCTGAAGCTCATCCATAATGGCAGGACATGTCGGGGGTCATGTGTCATGAGAACTGGCCAGCGTTCTTCTCCTCTGCAGGCTGGAGTGAAGAAAAGGAATGAATACAGCAGCTCAGTTTTATTACACTGCTATATATAGATGGATTGAGGCTCGCAGTCAGACTAATATAGAGGAAATACAGTGGAACCACCGAATCTGACATGAAAGCTGCTCTCACAGTCATTTTTGCTCTCAGCTGTTGTCTAGAGGAGATCAGAAGACGGGCACCTCGGATTTCTTCATGTTACGGCATTTCACTTCCCTTTGACCTTTAACTTTGTCCTAATATCCATAGCAAAAGGCCTCTCAGACTTTACAACAACGCTGACTGGCGCTTGTGAACCCAGATTCTCTGACAGCAAAGACTGCAGGTGGCTCAGTCAATAATAGTACAATAAAAAGTACAACGAACAAATCTTTTGGATTTGTAGGAATTTTATGAGAATTTTAATATGTGTTTCTAAACATTGCTACAGTTTGTATGGTATGACTACACAAATAAAATCACTTGCTTTTAAAGTGACCCATGCACTTAATGTTATTTTTGTACTCCAAAAAAATGAAATAAAGTCATACAGGTTTGGAACGGCACAAGGGTGATTTATGGGTAAACTGTCCCTTTAAGAGATGTGGAATCTTTATAGCAACAGAGCTTAGCTGGACACCAGCAGCTGCTGATTGCAGGACTCCTGTCTTTACAGCCACGTCCTTTGATCGTGAAGGAAGGTACAGGCCTGTGATTGTCGATTACTACCTTGTAGATCTCTGCTGGAAGATAACAGAGTTTCTCCATTGGCGATATACGAGTCCCTGGGGTGCTGACCCTGATCTTGGCCTCCCTTTGGGGCCCCTCAGGAAGTGAAGAGGGGGCCCCGGGCCTCGGCGGAACAAACCTGCCCGACTGTAAATTTCTGGCAAAAGAATGGTCGCGTGTGAGAAGACTTCCTGTGGCTTCCACACGGTCTGGAAAAAATGTATCCTTAGAAGTCTCCTGACACGCAAAACGCCTGATTGAGGAGACACAAAGAAAGAGAGACAGACACACACCCAAATTGGGAAGTGTGGGCTGCACCTGCTGCTTTTTGGGGAAATGAAGGAAGCTGTAAGATTGTCTCCTACATCCCCCAAATTTTTCTTCCTAAGTAAGAGGGGAGAGACACAAAGAATGACGGATGGTGGGAAAAGAACAGGATCCAGGTACTTGAGGCAACACTTTGAAAGTCTCATGAATATTTCAGCCTCACAAGCACCTGTCATTGAACTGATGTAATTCTACTACTGTGCTTTTGACAGGCATGAGAAATCATCTCTTTTAGACAAATCCAGTCTGTCTGAGGATCATGAGGGCACAAGACACGGGATTTGACCTGGATGCAGGTTTTTCTTCCTCTTGTTCAGATTATAAATGATATTTTGTAGAAATTGTTATATATACGCACAACTTAATGTATGTTTTTGACAATGTCATTCTCTGTATTGGCTTGTAACAAACTTTGATAATAATATTCATCTAATAATTTACACACTTCAATTTATTGGTTGCTTGGATAGAGGCTCTGAATGTGAACTTGCTGTTGATTGTAGGAAAGTCTGTTGTTTCATCATACGATTGAGTTATGACATTTTTAATAAAAATCACAAGGTCAAAAATATAAAAAATCAAATACATATAGTTGAAGTCAAAAGTTTACATACACCTTGCAGAATCTGCAAAATGTTAATTATTTGACGAAAATTAGAGAGATCATACAAAAAGCATGTTTTTTTTATTTAGTACTGACATGAATAAGATATTTCACATGAAAGACATTTACATATAGTCCACAAAATAAAATAAAATAATGGTTTATAAAAATGACCCTGTTCAAAAGTTTACATACACTTGATTCTTAATATTGTGTTGTTACCTGAATGATCCACAGCTGTGTTTTTTTGTTTAGTGATAGTTGTTTGTGAGTCCCTTGTTTGTCCTGAACAGTTAAACTGCCCGCTGTTCTTTAGAAAAATCCTTCAGGTCCGACAAATTCTTTGGTTTTTCAGCATTTTTGTGTATTTGAACCCTTTCCAACAATGATTATATGATTGAGATCCATCTTTTTACACTGAGGGACTCATGCAACTATTACAGAAGGTTCAGACGCTTACTGATGCTTCAGAAGGAAACACAATGCAATAACAGCCGAGGGGTGAAAAGTTAAATTGTACTTATTTTGTCTTCTGGGAAACATGTAGGTATCTTCTGTAGCTTCTAAAGAGCAGTACTAAATGAAAAAAAAAAAAAATATATATATATATATATATATATATATATATATATATATATATATATAGGCAAAATAAGAAAAATGTACACATTCTCATTCTGTTCAAAAGTTTACACCCCTGGCTCTTAATGCATTGTGTTTCCTTTTGAGGCATCAGTAAGTTTAAACCTTCTGTAATTGTTGCATCAGTCGTCCTCAGTGTGAATAAATGGATCTCAAAATCATACAGTCATTGTTGGAAAGGGTTCAAATACACAAAATGCTGAAAAACCAAAGAATCTGTGGGACCTGAAGGATTTTTTCTGAAGAACAGTTGCAGATTAACTGTTCAGGACAAACAAGGTACTCATGAACAACTGTCAGTACACAAAACAAACAAACAAAACAGCTGTAGATCATTCAGGTAACAACACAAGTGTATGTAAACTTTTGAACATTTTGAGTCATTTTTATAAATTCAACTATTATTTCTCTTTTGGACTATATTACATATATTAAGTGAAATCTTATTCAGGTCAATACTAAATAAAAAATAAAATGGATTTTGTATGATCACTCTTATTTTGGTAAAATAAGTATCTTTTAACAGATTCTGCAAGGTGTATGTAAACTTTTGACTTAAACTGTACATGGATGAATCGTTCATAATAAGACAGTAAGTTCAATAACATTCATAGAAGAACACTAGAAGAATTGATAAGCCTAGTATTAGTGAGAACATGATACAGAATTTCATCATACTGGTTTAGTCATTTAACATCCATTATTGAATCACAATCTAGGTGTGAAATTGAACTTTCTTACCTCAAAATATGGTAACACTTTGCAATAAGGCGTCATTTGTTTACAGTTAATGCATTAACTAACATGAATGAACAATATTACACTATTAAACTTTGTTAATGTTAGTTAATAAGTATACAGTCGTTTGTTGTTTGTTCATGTTAGTTCACAGTGCATTAAAAGAGAAGTTCACTTCCAGAAAACAAATTTACAGATAATGTACTCACTCCCTGTACTCATCCAAGATGTTCATGTCTTTCTTTCTTTCAGTCGTAAAGTAATGATGTTTTTGGAGGAAAACATTTCAGGATTTTCTATGGTGCCCCGAAATGTGCTTGTAAATGATCCCAGCTGAGGAAGAAGGGTCTTATCTATGGTCGAGAAACTCCCATCTCATTTTCTCCCTCAAATTTGCTGTTTTACCTTTGTTTGTTAAGGGTGTTTAATCTTCTTTGCATATTCGTTTTGCAAACACTGTGTTTCTGCAGCGATGTAGGATGATTTTGAAATGATTTTTGAAGTTGAGGGAGAAAATAAGACAGGAATTTTTCTACATACCCTAACTGTCTCGAACCAGAAAAAACTGAGTTCAGGCAGAGCGTTTGAGGTTATAAAGTATATAAATTGTAATTTAAAAAATTAAAAATAAATAACCAATCCTTTCGCTAGATAAGACCCTTCTTCCTTGGCTGGGATTATTAACAAACCGCATTTGGGTTTGTTTGAAGCTTTGGAAGTTCAAACTCGGGGCACCATAGAAAACCACTATATGGAGAGAAATCCTGAAATGTTTTCCTCAAAAAAAGATTTTTTAACATAATTACGACTGAAGAAAGAAAGACATGAACATCCTGGATGACAAGGAGGTGAGTACATTATCTGTAAATTTTTGTTCTGGAAGTAAACTGCTATTTAACTAAAATTAACAAACATTTAATTGAATGTATCAAATGACTCAGGAATGTTTTTTTTTATATACAATAGCATATGTGACCCTGGACCACAAAACCAGTCATAAGGTAAAATTTTACAAAACTGAGATGTATACATCACATGAAAGCTCAATAAATAAGCTTTCTATTGATGTATGGTTTGTTAGGATAGGACAATATTTGGCCGAGATACATCTATTTGAAAATTTGGAATCTGAGGGTGCAAAAAAATCAAAATACTGAGAAAATCACCTTTAAAGTTGTCCAAATTAAGCTCTTAACAATGCATATTACTAATCAAAAATTACATTTTGATATATTTACAATAGGAATTTTACAAAAAATCTTAATGAAACATGATCTTTACTTAATTTCCTAATGATTTTTGGCATAAAAGAAAAAACAATAATTTTGACCCATACCATGTATTTTTGGCTATTGCTACAAATATACCCCAGCGACTTTAGACTGGTTTTGTGGTCCAGGGTCACATATGACAGTAAAATCTTTCACATCTCTAGTTATTTATAATTGACAAAACTGGTGAAACTTGCTGCATTACAACATGGTCAGCTTATATTTCAGAGGTCGGTGCAGTTGAGCACTAGTTTAATTTTCCAGGACTACTGTAGCTGGATTCCGCATTAACGTCTGTATATTAGGAAATTTAGATAATTGTTTCTAAACACACTACAAATGTTAAATTTGTATTTCTGAAAACACGTTACAAACTGTGTGAAACTATGAGGTACTGAATGTAGAATGGAGCTAGACCGTTAAACAGTTTTTTACCATTTTTGTGTTCAGGATTTCTTGGACGGGCCTGAAATCATGTCTCGAAGATACACTGGAGCCTGAGCATGGCCCCCTATACCACAATTGAAGATTTGCACTTAGGTCACCTTTTGGTCAGTTACCTAGATGCATGGCCATTTTGGAGATACTCGGATGTAAACAACAGCATGGATTATATGGTTAATATACTCCTAAATACATTGTTCTGCTAATGTATGCTGTCTAAACCACAAAAAAGTGTGGAAGCTGCTAAATCATATAGAAAAGGACTTAGTAAGCAGGAAAGGGAGCAATATTTTGACGAACAAAAGTGGTAAAGAAATGTGCAAGCAGTATTAATTAAGATATTAGCCTTAAATTTCACCTACCTGACAGGAAATGATAAGAACAAACACGAATGTTGTCAAGATTCTTGTCCTGGAAATCCTGCTTCAGTTTGTAAAACCACAAACGTCTTTTGTTCCTCAGACAGTTTTTTGCACTCTTCTCCTTGATTTACTCTGGATTACTCTAAATGTTTTTCCTGGTCCGACCAATTAGTACAGCCCAAAACATGATATTAACTGACCATTTTCAGCAGCAATAATCAGCAAAATATTCAAGTTTTGTTCGGTTCAGTGGTATTGTTTACGTTCAGTGCCACCAATATGGCCGACTGATGATGCGTCTTGCAAAAACTCTATAATAACTAGAGCACATTAGGATTTTTCTGTGGTGCGAGAAACTCAGAACACATATTTAATATTGATTTACACTGACTGTATTAGAAGTGCAGAAGATTTTCCATTCACAGACTCGATTGTGTGTTTGAATACTGTATCATCAGACACCAGAACATTGACGTAGACTCTCTGTTCTCTGTTCTGAAGTGTCCGTTAAGTGTGTGTGTTGGTGCTCCTTCTGTATGGTCTTGTTTTGTATGTCAGAGTCCAAGAGTTATGGAGCAATAGGACATGAATAGACTTCCTTTTCCTGTACAGCTTTTGGCAGGATCCTACCATTGACCCTTACCTGCAGGGGTCAGTCAACATTTCCCTGAATAGCGTCTGATTTCACACTGTGGCTCTGTGTGCTGTATGAATCCCCTGCTGACACTGCAGTGCGGGGCGGGGGGGGGTGGGGGGGGATGACATGATGACAAAATAATGATATATATTTGCACACTCACACAGGGAAATTTACCAAACCATTTCGGCATATTTGTGGAGTTACATGCAAATGAATAATGGACTTCTCATCCCCTCTGAATAGATGTACATTAGCTGTGAAGAATTAGCTGTCCTGAAAACACGTTTTCCTCCTTCCTCTTTCTCACACACACCTCCATCACATGTGGCCTCAATATGAGTTATTAGACACTAACTCATAAAGCTGATGTACTGCACCACAACACAACATTATATACAATGATAAACTCATTCTAATGTCCATTCACCCATATGCACTCTCCATCCTCAAAATGCATGCTATAAACAGTATTTATGACTTAGAATGAGTCCAAATGTGTAATTCTCAGTGAAAGCAGCTTATTAAGGGAATATTACGGTTGAGCTCAGTTGACAGCATTTACGGAATAATGCTGATTACCACAAAAATAAATTTTCAGCTGTTTCTGCTTTAAAAAAATACAAACATCTGGGTTACAGTGAGGCACTTACAATGGAAGTAAATAGTGACATCTCATCTTCTGAACACAAATTAAGATATTTTTGATGAAAAACGAGAGCTTTCTGACCCTGCATAGACAGCAACACAACTGATACGTTCAAAGCCCAGAAAGGAAGTAAGGACATCGTTAAAATAGTTAATGTGACATCAGTGCTTCAACCAAAATTTTATGAAGCTACAAGAACACTTTTTGTGTGCAAATTTACTCAACAATTTCTCAATTTCTTGCTTGCAAACAAAGCATAGCACATCTATGTTGTACGTAAGAACGCCAGCTCCTGCATCAGCAGCACCACTTGCATGCTTCATGGTACTCTCGTGAATGTGTGTTGAAGACTGACACATAAGAGAAGAAACAATATGTATTGTCGTAGCTTCATAAAATTAATGAAAATTCATATTCAAAAAAATTCAGTTGAACCACTGATGTCACATGGACTATTTAACAATGTACATACTACCTTTCTGGGCCTTGAACATGTCAGTTGCTTTGCTGTCTAGGTTCAGAAAGCTCTCGGATTTCATCAAAAATATCTTGATTTGAATTCTGAAGATAAACAAAGGTCTCACGGGTTTGGAACGACACATGGGTGAGAAATACATGACAGAATTTACATTTTTGGGTGAACTATCCCTTTAATGATGGATTTGTTTACCACAAACATGGTTTTTCACTTCACAAGACATTAATTGATGAACTACATTTGTGTTGATTACTTGCAAATTATTGTTTTTACCAGGCTCATTCTGAAACTTCTTCAAATCTCTTCTGATTAAGAAACAAACTCATCTCTTGGATGACGTGGGTGAGTAAATTTCACTTATTAGACGCAAAAGACGCAAAATGTACATGCACACCGTCTAACACTGTCTAACACTAAAAGTGTCCACTGGAGTGGCACTAAAAGAGTGTTAGTTTTTTCCTCCGGAATAGATGAACGTACATATACTAAATTTTATGTGACGTTGGTTTTGTATGAGTAGTAAGTTCTGACTTGAATGTCCGTTGAGTGGCGCTATTATATAATGCTCTGTGACGTTTTAAACGTAAAGTACCATCTGCACAAACCTAAACCTACCTGATAGTATAAACAAAAGCAAATGTGATATAAAAACGCAAACACAAACATGCTGTTTTAGCTAGTGTTTTGACCCTTTCAGCTCTTTCATTGTGAGTCATGTTTTTCAAGGGATTCGTACCCAAGTATTATACATTCGGAAAGCGAAACATATGGAGCTGTGATCATAACTGTGTACAAAAACGATTACAAGTGCTCGCTGTTTTACTGCCTTTAGTGTTCATTTCTGTTAAAAACTGCAGTTATATGTACTTATTGGTATGTATTTCATGTCTTGCGAAAAAGTTCCCACAGGTACGTTTTCATCATGAGATCAGGTTGCAACCCCATTTTCAGCAAATTTCCGTTTTTTGATAAACTATTTGTTTAATGTTAGATTAATTTTCCATAACTAGCTGGATTCACCATTAAAGTTTGTGTAAAGCCAATTTCAGTGTTGGGGGAAACACATTACTTACTTTTTCAAATAAAAAACAGACTCAGTAGGGGAGAGTGGGGTGATTCGTGCCAGTGGGGAAGTTGTGCCACCCCTTGTTTCTAGGAAACTATAGAAAAAATTGGTCATGTGACCACATACGTTTGAAAAGCCATCCAATTTACCCATCCCTCAAAGACAAGAGACACATGGCATGAGGGCTAAGCACATTTTAGCTAAAAAACAGTTTTTTGCCTTTCAAAGTAAAATTTATATGGTCAAGGTTTTTTGATTGTTGCGTCTGAACAATTATAGACAAATTTGAAAATATTTCACACGTTTTAGTGCTTTAGTAGGCTACACAGTGAGTCTATACAGTTAGCATTATGTTAGCTCTAAACTGGGGGATCATGCTAGTCTTTCAAAATTGTCGGTCTGGGGTAATTTGTGCCAAAGGGGCAGGGTTAAGTTGTGCCAGTGGGATGTTAAGTAATAGTCCGGATCTAGACCAGGGCTGACTAACTCTGTTCCTGGAGATCTACCTACCTGCAGACTTTAGTTCCAGTCCTGCTCCAACACAGCTGTCTGTAATTATCACCTGATACCTAAGAGATGAATTAGCTGGTTCAGGGGTGTTTGATTAGGGTTGGAGCTGAACTTTGTAGGATGTTAGATCCCCAGGAACAGGGTTGGGCATCCATGATCTAGACCTACATACCCACAGGGGATAATCTGTGTGAAAAGATGAGCGTACCTAATCAGTGTTTGATTTACCTGCCGTGTTGGCAGGTAAATGTTCAGAAATGTTCATAAGAAAGTAACTTCTTTCCTATATGTTACATAATTGACAGACAGTGTTTTGTTAACAGGTAGCATTGTGATTATTCCCAAATATCATATATTGTGTATTTGACTTTTTTTGTGTTTTACGAAAAAGTAGAAAATATGACATAGCAATAGTTTAGTAGGGTAAGGATATCTAAATAAACCTTAAATTAGCAATTTTGTATTGAATTTGTCTTGATTTTATGTAGCATTACAGTTCATGACATTAAAATGTACTTTTTAACTTAAATAATCACTGGCACAATTTACTCCCCTGTATTCTCCCCAAAGGCACAACTTACCCCGCACCGGGGGCAAGTTGTGCCACGAGACCACTTTTTTTCTGAAAGCTATAATTCTGAATCAGTTTATTTCAGATCCAAAGTTATTGTTCCCAGAGATGCACCACATCCTGAAATATATGTACATACTTAAATTGGAGGGATTACTGTCATGGCTTCACTATAAAGTCACTTTGAGTAAAAACTGGCACAACTCACCCCACTTTCCCCTATTCATCAAAATGAATAAAAATAGTGAAATGCAACTCGGAATGTGATGCAAGTCTGCAATAATTAAATAATTAAATATGTTAAATAATACAAATATATTTTGTGTGTTTATTACGTTTATTAACCAACGCCTCTGCTGCTGATTTCCAGTGATCCAGTACAGTAATACTAATAAGCAAAAATTGCTCAAGATAAACCAACATTTGTTCTTTTTTTTATTGCTGAAGTGTTAAACTTTCTTCTCCGTTCTACTGTACAGACGTGAATTTACTTTTCCTTCAGCCTGAGGCTTTTTTGGTGTAAGAGGGCTTTTACATTTGCCAAAAATAAAACTTTTTATACTAAAAACAAGCAAGCCCTGTCCAGATTTAAAAAGTAAAGCAAAAGTAATGTAACACATTACTTTCTATAAAAAGTAACTAAGTAACGTAATTAGTTACTTTTTTAGGGAGTATAACACAATATTGTAATGCATTACTTTTAAAAGTAGCTTTTCCCAACACTGGGCAATTTAGAAAATTGTTTCTAAACACATTATAAATGTTAGAAATGTATTGCTGAAAACACTGTACATGTAGTACCGAACTGTAGAGTTAAACAATTTTTGTATTTTATGGGCAGGCCTGAAATCACGTTTCAATGACGCACTGGAGCCACTGAGCATGGGCCCTCCCCTAATAACTAGAGCGCATTAGCATCAGTCGTTCGCCCACTCAGTTGCGACTTAATTACTACAGCCTAGATTGCTAGCAAGCTATGCCTTCGACACGTAAATGCATATTACCTGTTGTGCAATTTACAAAACAGCTTTGTCTTTGAAATGTATTTGTATTTCACACAGGGTTGCCAGGTTTTCACAACAAAACCCACCCAATTGCTACTCAAAACTAGCCCAATCTTCAAAGGGGGTCCACTGGTACAAATTGCATTCCAGGGGGTAAAATACACATTTTTGGCAGGGGTCCCCTGGTAAAATTCACATTCCAGGGGCTAAATACCACGTTATTGGGGTCGCTTCAACAAGCGGACATGAAAAACAACCTATTGCTCTATAACTCTTGTTACATCCAGAAAGTAAAATATATAAATATGTGACCCTGGACCACAAAACCAGTCTTAAGTCGCTGGGGTATATTTGTAGCAATAGCCAAAAATACATAGTATGGGTCAAAATTCTAGATTTTTCTTTTATGCCAAAAATCATTAGGATATTAAGTAAAGATCATGTTCCAAGAAGATTTTTTGTAAAATTCCTACTATAAATATATCAAAATGTAATTTTTGATTAGTAATATGCATTGTTAAGAACTTAATTTGGACAACTTTAAAGGTGATTTTCTCAGTATTTTGATTTTTTTGCACTCTCAGATTCCAGATTTTCAAATAGATGTATCTCGGCCAAATATTGTCCTATCCTAACAAACCATATATCAATAGAAAGCTTATTTATTGAGCTTTCATATGTTGTATACATCTCAGTTTTGTAAAATTTAACCTTATGACTGGTTTTGTGGTCCAGGGTCACATATACTTTATAAATTTATATTAAATATATATATGAAATATATGGAGCTGTAATTAACTGTATGAAAATAATTACAAGTGCTCACTGTTTTACCGCTTCTAATGTTAATTTCTGTTGGAAACTGCAGTGATATGTACTTACTGGTACGTATTTCACGTCTTGCGAAAAAGTTCCCACAGGTACATTTTTGTCATTAGTTCAGGTTGTAACCATTTTCAGCAAATTTTCATTTTTTGATAATTATTCCTTAAATGTTAGTGCTTTTATTAAATTCTAAGCTACAAAATTCTGCTTTCAAATACTCCTACGTTTACTTTAACTGTTTATTTTAAAAAGAAAATGACACAAGTCTAAATTATTTTTGTGGTAATCACCATTACGCCACAAATGCTGTTGATTGAGCTTAGCTTGAACATCAAATAATTCAACACAGTACCACAGATAGTGGGTTGCATTATAGAGGGAAAGTTCTTATAGTGTAGTCTACCCCCTCTTCCCATAACACACACACACCTGTTCTTCTCACTCAAAAGTGTGAACCCTACAGTTTCTATGTATGAGCCCCTCTCTCCTTCCTACTAAACAAGCCTGTCTATTTCTCTCTGAAATTATGTTATTGGCCCTGTAAATCTGTGTATTCAGCTGCAGTCTTACCTCACTAACTCGTCCCATCCAACACATATGAGAACACTGAGTCTGTCATTGCATGATAAATAACTAACTAGCAAAAAATTGGTGAGACATTACATTTATTAACATAAGTTCATGCAGCTAAACCTAAAATTCAAATAAAGGAATAAATTAAGAAATAAACATGAACTAAGACTAATAAATGTTTAATTAGTAATTGGTTTGAACATCTACATTATTGTATGGATCAACATAGCTTCTTTGATTATTGCCCACCAGGCTTGTAAAAACAGCATGCAGGTGTTTTGAAAATGTCGTAGGTGTCGTAGATGTTGGAAGGGGGTTGTTGGTGCAGCTGAGGGGACAGAAAGTCTTAGGTTTAAGTGACACTGGCATGTTTGTGAAAGCTGCTCAAAGTGACATATTACGGGCCATGGAAACACAGAGAAAATAAATGAGAGGGTCTGGAAACCATTTGCCACTGTCTCACTCTCTCTTTCTTAGATCATTCTTAACATCTGCCTCATGTTTATTTACCCAACACCCTTTTCTGGCTATAAACAAAGCATCTCTGCGTGAGCTCAGCCCCAGCAGAAGCTCATAGACTCAAGCAGAACCTCTGACCCTCGGCTTCAAACCAACAGTCGAGAGATCAACAAACACAATTATGTCAAATTAATCTTATTTTCTTGCTAATTACATAACCTGAGTTAAAGAAACCTGCTTTTATCTTCTTGTCAAAACAAGATTCAGTTGAAAATGCCCAGAAATATACATTTCCATAATAAAATCTTTGTTCCAATGAAGAATTTAGTTATGCATATTGCAACTAAGCGATTAATGGACAAAATGAGGATGACCACATTGCTTGAGCACATAAGCTGAGGTCAAAGATGAGAGGTCACAGGTTAGTGAGTTTGGTCACATATGCCCATATGGCTGATTTAAAGGCTTTCGTTCCTTTGAATTGAAACAGAAACTTAGTCAGAGCATGATCGTGAAGCAGTGAGACAAGTTATTCTTATATGACAAGGTCAGTCGTGAATTATGACAGGAAGGAAAGTGAAAACTTAAATGTGTGAGTGTGAAGCAGAGGAATCAAATGTAGGACATAAGAATGAAAGCGGACAAATCTGTCTGTGTAGGCTATTAAAAATAAAAACAGACTAGTGTGGGTGTATCAGAGAAGAAAAGAAAACAAAAAAGTGAGAAAAATAAAAGGGTTGAGAGAGAGAGACCCCTACTGTTCTTTATCGTGCTCTCGCGTTTTTTGAGCCACTGAATGAAAACAAACCACAGTGGGTTTCTTACTTAACTCTCACTTAACAAAATCAGTAATACCCAATGTGACTCAGCGAATATTAGGACCCTATTTAATAGTAAATATACACACTAGAGCAGTTCCGTTTGGAAACCCCGAATGAATGAGAATGACATTTGAATTCTTTATTTGTTTTTCTAACATTTACTGACGGTAAGTGCTTCTGTAAATAAACATATTTATCTTCGCGCCATTACAGTGCGTTTGCCAGCGTGTTTGTTACGCGTTCATTATAGGCTCGGTGTTGTTTTAAACGCCTCGCTGTCAAATGGCCGAGCAATAAAAGCAGTAAATTCAGAGGATAATCACCGGCCGAGAGCTACTTGCAGGTGCAGCTTCTGTTTTTCCCAGTGAAGGGTCGTATTACTCGACGAACTCTTGTATTTAAAAGTTAAAAGTTTCTTCATTTGCACATTGCACAATGATAATAATAAATAAATTCTAAGTCTAAAAAATGCAATTAACTTACATGGTTGTCATTTCAATATTTAAACATGTAAAGCAGCAATTAAACTTACTTTTTTTACAGTACATCTGATAGAGACAAAAGCAAAGTAGAATAGGAATTAATAGGAAACAATCTTGCAACAAGAAACATACAAACGACATGAAACACAATTGCAGTATTTCATCAGCAACAATAATAGGCCTATAACACGAGGAATAATAAACTAATTAAATCATTAATACAATATATCGTAATAAAATATATTAGAAATTATAAATACAGTCAAACCAAAAATTATTCAGAGACCAGGTATATTTTTTGATATTTAATTTTACTGCACAAGTTAATTTATGTAAGTGAGGATAGCAAAATAAACTGTGATATTATACCCAAAAAAATCTTCATACTGTGGTTTACCAGTAAAATTGATACAAATCTGGCACCAAAATTATTCAGAAACTTTGACCTGACCATGTTTTGCTTAAGTACTTTTTCTTTAATTGTAAATGTGACATTTTTACACTACAGACTGAACAAAATTAAGCATTGCTTGGTAAGTATTGATAGTTGTGTAAATATTGTCATACTAACAGTTGTCTACATTTTTGGTTGATTGTAATCCATTACATAGCATTTCTATCTAAGTTATATGACATTATCAAGATAAATTTGTTCTGACACAGTTTAACTCTGAGTTCTTGTCATATTTTATTAGCATTTTCTAAACTATAGAGAATAAACCGTGATAATGTGAAACATGTTGAAGGTGTCTGAATAAATTTTGTTTTAACTATACATCTATTAAACATAAAGTAGCGTTACATTACTGTGGCAGTACCATGATACGGATGGGACAAAAGGCAATACCAAGTTACTATAGAATTGAAACTCAATCTATTTACACAAAAAAGGTACAAAAGCTATCACTGAAGCATACCTTTTAGGTACTAAATATGCAGGCTTTAGGTACCCCAATGACAGCTTTTGTACCTTTTTTCCTAGGAGTGCATGGTATATGAATGCCATACTGCCATGCATGCTCCAAAAACATACCTTTTAGTATTTTTATGTGAATGCATAACTTTATTTTTCAGTTCACTTTCAAAAATAAAGTTAGCCTACAAAAGATGTAACTTTTCAAAAGGTACATGTTTGTACCTAAAGGGTCAATTTTGGTACCTTAAAGGTAGGCTACATAGGTAAGCCTACACTGTAAAAAAAAAAAAAAATCCCCAGTTTACTTAAAAATTTAAGTTTAGCAGCTGCCTTAAAATTTTAAGTTAAATTAACCTAAAACTACAAGTTATTTCAACTCACGACAATAAAATGAGTTAAAATGACTTGTACTTTTAAGTTGATTTAACTTAAAATTTTAAGGCAGCTGCTAAACTTAAGTTTATAAGTTGAAACTGGGGATTTCTTTTTACAGTGTAATAGGTACAAAAGTGTACCTTTTGAAAAGGTACCATCCCAGTGACAGCTTTTGTACCTTTATTTCTGAGTGTTCTTAATGCTTTTCTTTATCCCTGCATGTATTTTCATTTGTTAGCAACTAATAAGTATATAAAAAATAGTTATTTTGTACTCAAATATGATTTAGCTAGTCTGTTAAACTGTAGCTTTGGTTATTTGCATATCAGTGACCGCTCCTCCCTGATCCTATAAGAACGCGCACGCTGCTCCTGCTTCAGCTGCTCTCGCATGGAATGACTGTAAGGACGCACATCAAGAGGATCTTTACCATGTGATGAGATTGATCAACTGCTGAAACACACACATCAGGGTTTGGCGATGCAGTGTTTGCGTGGCTAGTGCTTGACAACAAGACAACGTTTCATTTTGGATACTTTCATCAAAAAAGAGATCGGAGTCCAAAGAATTTTTTCAGTGATGGCATTTGCCATGCTGCGGCCCATGGCCACTCATCTAGCGTACCCGGATGTTGCCATGATGTCTGAGGATGAGGAAAACCGCAGCGAGAGCGACGGCAGCTCGGAGCAGAGCTACGGCTGCTGTCCCAGTGAGGAGAAGCGGCGGCGGATGTCGCGCAAATCCACGGTGGGCAGTGTGGTTATTGTAAAGCAACGGAACGCAGCGAACGCGCGGGAACGCGACAGGACGCAGAGCGTCAACACTGCCTTCACAGCGTTACGGACTCTTATTCCCACCGAGCCGGTGGACAGAAAGCTGTCAAAGATTGAGACTCTGCGCTTAGCCTCCAGTTACATCTCACATCTGGCCAATGTGCTCCTGATAGGGGACGGAGGAGAGGACGCGCAGCCGTGCATCAGCGCCGTTTACAGCGCGCAAGGGGACAGTGGAGGAAAGCAGCCGCGCACCATATGTACTTTCTGCCTCAGCAGCCAGAGAAAAGGGGTAAGACTAGAGAATGTTAAAATGATGCATTTGGATATAGACACGGTCTATAGAAATAGTAATAAACATTTATCTTTGTAATAGTAAACATTTATGAATGGCAAATGGGCAGGATGTGCAAATAAACGCACCTCATAAATTGTGAAGGACCTTAATACGGGCTGTTAAAGAGAGCAATTTTAAGAATAAAGCACTATGTATACACAAATTAGATTTAAGAGCTTAAAAAAAAAAAAAAAAAACAAAACACATTGTTATTAGTTGTAATTAAGCCATATTCAATGACAGCTTTTTTAACTTTTAACATTTGATCTTCTGAAAGGCCTAATGTATTTGGACACATGTGTGCCAGATAATAATTAAAAAGAAGTTTTAAATATTCTAACTTTATTTCTACATAATAGTTTACTCAGTCCCTGTCATACATTAAAAACTTTATCAAGGCCTAAACTGCCTGCGTGAGCTGATTCCCAACATTTATAAACTCGTGACTAAAAATAAAAACAAAGTTCATGGCATCTCTAAGCGTCGAATAAAGCAAAAATGGCGTGAAAAGACAGAATTTATAGGCCATAATCACAGAAAGATAGCCTAAATCATATATTTGTGTATATATATATATATGACATGAAATTAATAACCTTTTGTTTTGTCTGTGTGTTTTCGCAGATAAAGGACGGATCTGACTGTGTCCGTATGCGGGGAATCGCTTCATTGCGTGTAACGCGCCGGTAGCAGCAGCAGCAGCGAAGATGAAGAAGATGTAGATGAAGCCGCAACTCAGGGAGCGCGAGAGGTGAGCGAGACTCCTCGCAACGGAGATTTTCAGAAGACTCGCCATTCAAAACAAGAGTTGATTTTGAGTTTTTGTACTTTTTCTCTGTGTGTTTTACTGTTTTGTATAGAGATGTGAACGTTTAAAATGCAGTGCATACATATTTGTTTTCTTTGTCGTTTTCTTTTTTGTTAAAGAGAATTTATACATTTTATACAAAAAATTGTGAAAACACCATGGTGAAATAAAATATATTTTTGCAAATTTCAAATGTCCTCTTTCAGTTATGCGTGGATGGCACATGAAAAAATAAGCACTTTTTGGAGGGATGTTTTGGGTTGAACGTTCATTTAATTTCACATTCTATTACACCAATAAATCTGTAAACCAAACGTTTTCATATTTTTTTTTTTATAGAAAAACTAAATAATGATGATGAGTAAGCACAAAATTAGGTGTGCAATGGGACGTCGTTATAACGTTTATATATGTGACCCTAGACCACAAAACCTAATTTTTCTTTTATGGCAAAAATCATTAGGATATTAGTTAAAGATCATGTTCATGAAGATATCTGATAAATTTTCTTACTGTAAATATATCAAAATGTAATTTTTGATTAGTAATATGCATTGCTAAGAATGTTTGGACAACTTGGCGATTTTCTCAATATTTAAATTTTTTTGCTCCCTCAGATTCCAGATTTTAAAATAGTTGTATCTCAGCCGAATATTGACCTATCCTAACAAACCATACATCCTAGAAAGCTTATTTATTCAGTTTTCAGATGTATAAAGATGTATTCAGATGTGTGTCCATTTTAAGAAATTATGACTGGTTTTGTAATCCAGGGTCACATATATAATAACTATAGATGATTCAGCTTCTGTAATGTGTAATTTGAACTTTATTTAAAAACTGATTTTAAACTTATTTTTGAAACTGCGCAACTGAAGTTACAAATAGTGATTTTTGTTGGCTTAATTTTTTGCTGGGTTTGTATCCTTTTCTTTGAGGGATAAACCCCAAACATGGCCAGGAAAATACAACCAAGAGCTGGAAGAGCTGTTCAGGGCTCAGGGGATTTAGGCAGAGTTTCAAATCAATCTGTCATTTGAAAATAAACATTAATTTAATTTCAGGACTGAATCGAATTGCTTCACCTTGATTTTTCATATTCTTTTATACATATCTTTCTCATTCTGTCTCCATGTGTTTTTGAGATCTGGGATGTATTAGTCACGGTAAATACTACCCTTCGGTCAGCATGGGGACCTGCCGCAGCTGTGCATCTGTGAGCTGCATAAATCACCATCGGGGTCAGTTTGGAAGGTGGGGTGGGGTAATATAGAGCAAGAGAGAGTGTAAGAGGGGGTTTGATAAAGAGAAAGCAGGGTCGAAGGTCTGGGTGAAGATTAAGCATCCAAGCTCTCGAAATGCTTGGATGAAGGTCAGAGGTTACTGTATATACAAGCTGAGTGGGTGTTTTAAAATTGCGATCAAAAAGGATCTGCAAAATTGTCAATACCCTAATATATTCTGTGAACTTTATGTAGTTCGTAAAAATAAGATTAACCCTGGGTGAACTGGATGAGAAAGGAAAACCTTAAATAACCCAGGAGACAGCAAATATGTTGTGTCAGATCTCTACTCTTTGGTTTTAAAGCGGTTGTTCCATCCCACATGCAACGATCAGACCGGAGACAGAGACATTCATTCCACTAGAGTTACGAGGAATGCATGTTTCTCCTATGAATCAGTCCACGATTGTGTTTTTTTTGTAATTGTATTTAGGATCTGCTCGGAAAATTATGGCTGTTAGGGGTCAGTCCCGGATTTATCAGAGAAAATGTGATGATTGAATTAATGACTGGGATTTAATAAATTAAAATATGTGTGTATTATAAAATATAATCATTTTTAAAAAACAGTATAAAAAGGTATCTGAATATATAATGAATAAATAGTATTTAGTCTAATCACAGGCCAGGTTTATCTGAGAAATCATGATGATTGAATTAATGATTGAGATTTAAAATATTGAAATGGGTTTTTATTATAAAATATGATAAAAAGTACAAAAGTTATCTGAATATATAATAAAATACTTATTATTTAGTCTAATCACAGCCCAGATGTATCTGAAAAATCATGATGATTCAATAATTGAGATTTAATATATTAAAATATATATTATTAATTATAATAATTAAAAAAATTATATAAAAAAGTATCTGAATAATGATAAAATGATAAATGATAAAATATTTTTTATCACAGCCCAGATTTATCTGAGATCTGAATCATTATAATTGAATTAATGATTGTGAGTTAATACATTAAATATGCGTGTATCATAAAATATGATCATTTAAAAAATAGTATAAAAAGGTATCTGAATATATAATGATAAAAGACTTATTATATGTGACCCTGGACCACAAAACCAGTCATAAGGTTAAATTTGACAAAACTGAGATTTATACATCACATGAAAGCTCAATAAATAAGCTTTCTATTGATGTATGGTTTGTTAGGATAGGACAATATTTGACTGAGATACATCTATTTGAAATCAGAAATCTGTGGATGCAAAAAAATCAAGACTGAGAAAATCACCTTTAAAGTTGTCCAAATTAGGTTCTTAACAATGCATATTACAAATCAAAAATTACATTTTGATATGTTTACAGTAAGAATTTTACAAAAAATCTTCATGGAACATGAACTTTACTTAATTTCTTAATGATTTTTGGCATAAAATAAAAATCAAAAATTTTGACCCATGTAATGTATTTTTGGCTTTTGCTACAAATATACCCCAGCGACTTAAGACTGGTTTTGTGGTCCAGGGTCACATATAGTCTAATTACAGCCTAGATTTATCTGAGAAATCAGGATGATTTAATTATTGCCTGAGATTTAATACATTAGATATGTATTTTAAAATGCCATAATTTAAAAATAATATAAGGTATCTGAATATATAATAATAAAATACTTATTTAGTCTAATCATCCAGATTTATCTAAGAAATCATTATAATTGACTTAATGATTATATGAATATATGTATTATAAAACAGAATAATTAAAAAAATAATATACAAAGGTATCTGAATATAATGATGAAATACTTATTATTTAGTCTAATCACAGCCCAGATTTATCTGAGAAATCATGATGATTGACTTAATGATTAAGATTTAAAATGAATCATCAATCATATTAAAACATGTTTGTATTATAAAGTATAATAATAATAAAAAATAATATAAAAAGGTATCTGAATATATACTTATGAAATACTTATTATTTAATCTAATCACAACCCAGATTTATCTGAGAAATTATGATAGTTGAATTAATGATTGAGGTGATTGAGAACAGCTATGCATTATTAAATATAATAATACATCAAGAGTTATCTCAGTATATATTGTTAAAATATTTATCTAATTAATGTCTCAAATATATATGAGTAAAATTAAGGATTGGTATTTCATATACTGAGATTTAATATATTTTAAAATAGATGTTAATATGCATTATAATATATTTTACAAAATGTTTAAAAACCTGTTGATAATCATCAAATTAATTATTGAGATTTAATATAATAAAATAGATATGTATTATAAAACATAATATTCATAAAAAAAGTTATGAATATATAATTGTACAGTATTTATCTAATCAAAGCCCCAAATGTATCTGAGAAATATTATTGATGATTGGGATTTGTTATGGTGAGATTTCATATTTAAAAATATATATGTATTATAATATATTTTATAAAATATAAAACAAACTGTTGATAAAAATAGTTATGTATTTTAAAATATAATCATTAAAAATATTTGTGTTATATACAGTGCATTGGAATATATTTTATTTAAAATATTTAAAAACCTGCTGACATTAAATATTTTGTAATGAAGATAAAAAAAAAATTTAACCACAAGGCTTCATGTCAGGATGTGCAATTTCTCATATTTTTGGGCTCCTAGTTGCCATGTGTGTTTTGAAGCCGTTTATATATTACATATTCATTGTTGCTTTACTGGTTAAGTTTGACTAAAAAGCCTGTAACAGACAACTTGTCCCACTATCGACTATTGGGGCATGTTGTCACAAGCATAAATGTCTGTTTAATGAACTGTACTATTCCTCCTGAACAATACTAGTGGATTATAGTGGATTATAGCCAAGACTTTGAGGTTTGTGCCTATACAAAAAATGGACTACCCTAAGAAATATTATCTGGAATTAAAAATGTGACATTTACAATTTGTAATGAAAAGATTTATATTAAATTAGAGACACATTTTCACAAGTGCACTCAGGCTGTTGAACCTCACTGTATATGTTTTATGATAATGAATTGGTTCAGCCGTGTAGCGATAGTCCTTCAATGTTTTGGCAGCTGGTTGTGTCTGAATTCCCCTCATACGTTGCCGATCCGCGGTGTCTAAAGTGTGACTGATGTCTCCCAGCCGTATGTACTGCAGCCTAATCTTCCTCTCACTGCTGTGATTTCATCATTTCACAGCAGATTCTATAGGATTAACTATGATATTTGGAGCTTCATAAATCGGGTTTGATTTGGTCTCTTTGGGTCTTTCACTTGGCTTATTAGAAGCATTTCATAACAAAACCCAACAACCTCTTTCCGCTCAGACCCCAAACTTTGACACTCGTTTACTAATGACTAAGTGGTTGCCTAGTGACTCTCGTCCCAAAAGGAAACTCCCTCCTCTGAGTTCTGGCAAAGTCTACAACCAGTGTATGGATCCAGGCACGCACACACACACACACACACACACACACACACACACACACACACACACACACACACACACACACACACACACACACACACACACACACACACACACACACACACACACACACACACATGTTGGGTTTACATGTTTTATGGGGACATTCCATAGGCGTAATGGTTTTTATACTGTACAGACCGTATTTTCTATCGCCCTAACCCTACCCTACACCTAAACCTAGCCCTCACAGGAGATTGTGCACACTTTTACTTCATCAAAAAAACTCATTGTGCATGATTTATAAGCCTGTTTCCTCATGGGGACCTGAGAAATGTCCCCACAAGGTCAAAATTTACTGGTATTCCTATCCTTGTGGGGACATTTGGTCCCCACAACGTGATGAATACCAGGTACACACATACACACACACACACACACACACACACACACACACACACACACACACACACACACACACACACACACACACACACACACACATGTATGCACACAAGTTTTGACAGACTTTGAGCAGACAGGTCAGTAAATGCTTAAAGACCTGAGGAAGACTCCCTGGTGCTTGTGTCTTTATGGAAACTCCATTGCCATTTATGAATAGACAAGAACTGTCTTTTTCCGGTGTGTGCAGTTCTGGCTCATATGTCCGATGTGAGATGGCTCCCTGAGGTTTTTGTTCTGCAGGAAGTTGTCACGGGCACACAGGAAAGCAAAACATGCATGTCCAACCCCACCGTGACTGTTTCACCGTGTCTGACACACACACACACACACACACACACACACACACACACACACACACACACACACACACACACTGACACCTCACTGCTGTTTAGCTCCACCAGCCCAGCAAATGGATGATTCCCAGACACCATAATTCACTGACAGGACTGTATCCGGCCAGCAGAGAACTCTGACCTCCATGGCAATTATATTAATATTGAAATAAAAACACTATGTGTTTCAAACGAATTCTACCTTGGGACCCTTTAAACTGCACTGAGGGTAAGTAAAAGACAGTTGATTTAGAAACCCATGGATTAGAGTTCACAGAGGAATTTAAGAACCACACACAGACTATGAGAGAATTCCATACAGTGTAAAGGTGAATATATGTTTGAAATATACTTTTGACATTATTATTTGCACAACAAAGACTTGAGTTGATAAAAGACAGCAACATGTTTAAAGTCTAGCTTTATGTCACTGTACCATGTAGAAAGTGCTAAGATGTATTATTGTATTATTCTATAATAATATTATATTATTATTATAGAATATACATTGCCCTCCAAAAGTTTTGAAACGCCCTAGAAAAGTGGGGTTTTGGACAATATTTTATTACATAAACAGTTTATACATAGAAAAAACAAGTTTTCGATTCATCCAAATATTCACCATTAGCAGCTATTACAGCTCTGAATAATCTGGGCATCCGAGCTGTTGGTTTATTCAAACATTGACTTGATAAATTACTCCAAGCCTCCTAAAGGATTGCCCAAAGATGATTCACACAATGCTAATATAGTCCAAATCCAAACTTTGCCAGAGGTGTTTCCAAACTTTTGGAGGGCAGTGTAATAATAATTATATAATTAGCAGCTTCGCTGCTTATCTTTTTGATGAATAATAATAAAAAATAATAATAAAAAATATGATTGCCAGTGTTTAGTTTTCCTTTTCCTTTTTTTTTTTTTTTTTTTCATATTTTTAAACTTATTTTTTTTATATAATTTATAAAAACTATTTTTTAAAAGCTCTCTCAATTAAATTTTTATGAGCTGCTTTTTACAAACAAATTCTCATCGCAACATACAGTTGAGGTCAAAAGTTTACATACACCTTGCAGAATCTGCAAAATGTTAATTATTTTACTAAAATAAGACGGATCATACAAAATGCATATAAAAGACATTTACATATAGTCCACAAGAGAAAATATTAGCTGAATTTATAAAAATGACCCCATTCAAAAGTTTACATACACTTGATTCTTAACACTGTGTTGATACCTGAATGATCCACAGCTGCTTTTTTTATTTAGTGATAGTTGTTCATGAGTCCCTTGTTTGTCATGAACAGTTAAACTGTCTGCTGTTCTTCAGAAAAATCCTTCAGGTCCCACAAATTCTTTTGTTTTTCAGCATTTTTGTGTATTTCAGGTCAAACAAGGGACTCATGAACTAAACAAAACAAACAAACAACAACAACAAAAACAGCTGTAAGTAACAACAATATTAGGAATCAAGTGTATGGAAACTTTTGAACGGGGTCATTTTTGTAAATTCATCTATTATTTTCTCTTGTGGACTATATGCAAATGTCTTTTATGTGAAATATTTTATACAAGGTCAGTACTAAATAAAAAATAACATGCATTTTGTATGATGATTTGTATGAACATTTAGCAGATTCTGCAATGTGTATATAAACGTTTGACCTCTGTATGTGACTGTAGTTTTGTATATGCACAAAACTATATACAGTACAGACCAAAAGTTTGGACACACCTTCTCATTCAGGTGTGTCCAAACTTCTGGTCTGTACTGTAGATATGAATTCAACTGAAAAAAACTTGTGAAAAAATATCTTTCAGGTGGTCAAATAGCAAATAGCAAATAGTGGAGCTCTGCAGCCACCTACTGGTAAAAGTTATTTGTAGTTGTTTTGTTTACTTTTAAAACTGGATTTTCCAAAAGATGGGCAAAAATCTTACACTAAACCATGTGAAATTATCCATGTCATCCCCATTAATTAAAGTTAGAAATGTGGGTCTTTTATAAAGTGAATTTTAAATAAAAAAAAGCAGTTTTTGTATAAAAACCCATTTAAAAATATTTATTTATTAATTTATATATATTTAAAAAATATCACTAACTCACTGAAAACTGCACAAATGTAGAGTAAAAACTTTAATAAACAGAAAAATATACAGTACAGACCAAAAGTTTGGACACACCTTCCCATTCATTTGAATGAGAAGGTGTGTCCAAACTTTTGGTATGTACTGTATAACTGTATATATTTTGGCAATTCAGTCAACATGCATTCTATGCTAATGACTGAAAGGGGTCATGACAGAAGAAACCAAATTTCCCTTGATCTTTTGACAGAGAAGAGGTCTTTGTATGCTTAATGCACCCTTCAAATGCAAGTCCTCATCATCTTTAAAAAAGCATTTATGTAATAACCCTTAGAAATTGGCTTGTTTGAATCCGAGGTGTCAGGTGACGTCACCTGGAGCCAGTCGTTTGCATAAACACCGCCTCCAGAGCAAGACATGAATAGTCATATTCTCACTATAGGCTCCGCCCACTGGCATTAAAGGCTGACACTTAAATATGCTGCATGCCAGTGTCGCATCGCATCAAAAGCAAATAGAAATTACAATCACTGCCACTATCTTGTCAACACTGGATACAGTATACAGATGCGCATTCGCTTTCTGACACAGTCCATGCACTTCTGTCTGTCGTCAATAGGACAAATGAAGTGAAAGAATGTTCGCTTTGATGCTTTTGGTTTAAATCTCATTCGCATCTTTGTACAGATATCAGAAGGATCCCAGTGTTTTGTTTTGTAAACGAAGCACAGTGTCATAGAGAGTTCCCAAAGAAACATTTGTTGAATGATAAAGCGGTACTAGATCTGACTGCAGCTGCATCACAAATGATAAGTAAATTATTTAATAATGCTTAGTCTGGTAATGACTGGAAATTTTATTTATGATCATGTTGTCAAAACACTGCAATAGCGGGGGGCATTAATACTGTTTCCAATGCAATGACTTTAGCCAATCTTAACAGTGGCTGATTACTGACAAGCCGTAAAGGACCTGCCCTTTTAAAAAAAATCATTTATCCACATATTTATTTATTTATTTATTTTTTTTGTGTGCACTTTATTAACATTATAACCTCAAGGAACATAAAATATAAAAAAAAAAAATCATGAAATGTCAACATGTCATGATCCCATTCAACTTTTAGGTACTATTTCTCTCAATTGTTTTAAAGGCAAAATATTAAACTCATCTCAAACATTTACAACACTTCACCCCTCAAGCTTTGAGAAGGAAGGAGGAAGCATCATTAATACGCACGCTTGCTGCCTCACATTCTCAGTCTCTCACTCACACAAACTCATTGTTTTTGTTCAGTGTTCAGGAGTCTGGAAGCGGAATTCCCCGAGTTGGGAATTGCTGGACAATGTAAACGCTCCACAGCTATCAGCGCGGAATGCCGTCAAGCAGAAGATGTGACCCTCCCAGACATGAACCGTACAGGGGTGGCGAGCTCAGGGTGAGGGGTCACTTTCGGTATCGTGCTAGCGACGCTTCCGAAAGAAAACAATCAAACAATAAGACACCCACACAGCAGGAGGGGTGCAGAAGGGAGACAGGCCATCATAATTATTATCATCAAGCATCATCAAAGTATTTTTAATAAGGACCATAACAAAACTGGGTCAGTGGAAGCAGCTCTAAGCCAAAACACAGCACAGCACACACACACAAGTCAAGGGTGAAGGTCTCAATGCCAGAATAATGTCTTTAAACTTTATGTCTTCAAGACTTCTAACATGCATATGAGCAAAATCTATTATTGCAAAACCATAGTCACGCAATTCAAAATTAATCAGAGAAAGTTTTTTGTCTTCTTAGAAAGGAATTTGTTATTGTCAAACACAACTGAAATAAACACATTATTACCATTATGTTTATTACGTCACTGGTGTGTGTCTCAGTGTGTACGAGTGCATTTTTGTACTGTGTTTTCGCATGGGAAAATCTCCCAGCTGTGGAGGCTTTGAGAGTCTGCTGTGTATTGATGGAACATTTGGGGCGTTCCTCTATGTCTGTGTGTCTGTGTGTGTGTGCAGAGGTAACGATCATCTAGAGGAAATCCTCAATCAGACGCCAGAAAGAGCGCTCTGAACAAGCTTACTGACAGAAACATGGGCCTTCACACACACACACACACACACACACACACACACACACAGCTGTGGCTGCTAACAACCTTGGGGACCTGCTGCCGACTGCACAAAACACACACCCACACAGATACATATGCACATTAATGTCTGGATAGTTGAAATGAATAATATAATACATCTCCATGACTACCAAAACATTTCTAAGAAACCTGCAAACAAGTGTAGTAGTAATGGTACTAATGCATTTGAGTTTTTTGGAGTTTATTCTTAAATTAATTCTTGCTTAATTCATTCAGTCAGTTGTCACTATGGTGGAACCTTTTCATAAAGTACTAACATGTACACTTTAGGTACTAATATGTACTTTTAAGATATTCATATGTATTTTAAGGTGCTATTGTGTACCAATTAGGAGTCAATAAGGTAGTAAATTTTAGCTTTTTGTACATAATAACAGCACTGATTGCACGGTTAATGTACTACTTAAAGGAGCAGTTCACTTTCAGAACAAAAATTTACAGATAATGTACTCACCCCTTTGTCATCCAAGATGTTCATGACTTTCTTTCTTCAGTTGTAAAGAAATTGTGTTTTTTGAAGAAAGCATTTCAGAATTTCTCTCCATATAGTGGACTTCTGTGGTGCCCCCAAGTTTAAACTTCTGAAATGAAGTTTAAATGCAGCTTCAAAGGGCTCTAAATGATCCCAGCTGAGGAACAAGTATCTTATCTAGTGAAACGATTGGTTATTTTCTAGAAACATTTAAAACTTATACTTTTAATCTCAAACGCTCGTCTTGCCGAGCTAGACAAGACGAGCATTTGAGGTTAAAAAGTATATAAATTGTAATATTTTTTAGAAAATAACCGATCATTTGGTTATATAAGACCCTTCTTTCCTCGACTGTGATCGTTTAGATGCCTTTGAAGCTGCATTTTGGAAATTCAAACTCGGGGGCACCATAGAAGCTCATTATATGGAGAGAAATCCTGAAATGTTTTCCTCAAAAAACAATTTCTTTACGACTGATGAAAGAAAGACATGAACATCTTGGATGACAAGGGGGTGAGTAGGCCTACATTATCTGTACATTTTTGTTCTGAAAGTGAACTACTCCTTCAATATGTCATTCTGCTAATTTATGCTGTCTAAAATAACAGGAAAACATGTGTGGAAGCTGCTAAATCATGTAGAGAAAGACTTAGTAAGCAGGAAAGGGTGCAACATTTTGACAAACCAAAGTTAACAGGTGGTAAAGATACATACAAGCTGTATTAATTAAGATATTAGCCTAATATTTCACCTACCTGACCGGAAATGATAAGAACAAACACAAAAGTTGTCTAAGATTCTTGCTGTGGAAATCCTGGTTCAGTTTGGCCAACCAAACTGAAAAAAAGTTAGTCTTTTGTTCCTCAGTTTATTGCACTCTTCTCCTTGATTTGTTAAAACGTTTGGCAGTCTATACTCCAAATGATTAGTACAACCCAAAACATGACAATAATTGGCCATTCCGCAGCAATAATTAGCAAAATAAGCAAGTTTTGTTCGGTTCAGTGGCATTGTTTACATTTAGTGCCGCCAATATGACCAAATGAAATGTAGTGAAAACCCTCTAGTCTTGTACTATATTATATCCATAGAACATGTTGCTAATCTTGATGGACTCATAAATGTAATCATAATTTGTATCTTACGTTATATATGACAATATCGTAAAGGATGGGGTGTTATCCTGTTGTGGTGAAGTTTGTATAAGTTACCATAATTTTATGTAAAAATATTAAGTTTAAGATTAAGTTTAATCACTACAAAACAAGTAACTAAAGTGCTAACAAAAACAAGCACAGAAAACGCAGAATAATATATATATATATATATATATATATATATATATATATATATATATATATATATATATATATATATATATATATATATATATATATATATATATATATATATATATATATATATATATATATATATATATATATATATATATATATATATATATATATATATATAT
>NC_133375.1:21703026-21893492 GCF_049309525.1 Garra rufa | reverse complement strand
ATATATATATATATATATATATATATATATATATATATATATATATATATATATATATATATATATATATATATATATATATATATATATATATATATATATATATATATATATATATATATATATATATATATATATATATATATTTAAAAAGCAAATTTATTAATGAACCAGAACATTTTGAGAACGCACGTCATTATACTATTGTTAAATTAGTTGAATAAAAATTGATATTCTTGTTTTTTATGTTTTTGAAATTGTAATTAATAATAAATAAACGTAATCTTACGACAACCTTGAATTAATGCCTGTAGCTTTGCTTGCTGTCCAGTAGCCTATCATATTGGACTGCGATTTGCTTTGACGTTGTGTGCATGCGCTGAAACAGCCGTTCTTATGTCGTATTATATTATAAGTCACATACGTTTTTTCGAGAAAAAAAGGTAAGTTTAAAAGTCCACCCTTAAACGTGACTATCAGTGGAGCGTAAGCAGTTTGTACGAAAACGTACAAATGAGAATGGGTTGCAGACAGACTGTTTCTCAAATATGCAAGACTCTCATATCATATCATGCATCTGTCGCTATTTAGTGTGTAGACACAGTATGCAGTTGTCGTAATTGTAGAACTACTGCTGTAAATATTGTATGCAGTTGTCATGTAAATTACTCTGTTGTCAAAATGTAGCCTGTAATTTCCCACAAAATTTACAAGCAGATGCTATTTAACCAAATATCAAATGACTAAAACTTTTGGTTAGAGAGGACAAACTACAAACTAGAATGTGTAATAATCTTTATGTATGCATAGTTTGTGCATGAAGCAGAGGCTCTCCTCCTTTCTCATTTCCCCTTGCTGTCCTCTCATTTATTGTGTCCGTCCTGAAGTAGCCCAGGCATTGTTTAATCCAGATGGCGTAATCACAACCCCTCTCTCTGTGTCTTCCTCTTCCTATTCATACAGCCTCCTATTAATATCCTGATCCCTCACTATCCTGTCAGCAAGTAAGTCTCAAGCAAACACTGGGACAAATAGAGGGCAAGAAGGAGGGAAGAAAAAGGAAAAAAGTGGGGGATCCCCAACATGAAGAACAACAGGATGGAGGAGAGCATGTCATATGGTCAATTACGGGCAGGAGGATCTCTGCGTCCAGAGAGAGAGGAGAGGAGAGGAGAGGGTCGAGTTCCGGACTGAGGAAAAGCAAGTCAACCACTTTCACAGACGCCTTATTTACTGCAGTGGAAGAGCAGCTTTACGGCTCTGTGATTCAGCCATTTGTGACTGCAGATGGCACTCAAAGGAAAACAAAGACTTCCAAAGAGCAAGACAACGTGAGTGAGAGAGAAACAGGAGAAGATAGTTGTGTAACCTTTTGTTGAAATATTTCTAATGTCCACAACAGTAGCAGGTGGCTTCTTCATGTCAAACATTAAAATACATTACAAATGTTTAAATAATACTTTCAAATGATCATAAATAACACTATTTCAACATAATGGTGACGTTAATGTTCTGTTATGATAAACCACAAGTGCAAAACACTACATCAATGACTAACACAAATTGAGTTTTTTTCCAGTCACCTTTTATTAAACTGAACAACAGTAATTTTTTCCATTTTGCGTCAGTTTCTATTCTGGCAGTATTTCCAGTATATTACATTATATTTAACAGAAATGAGACGTCAAACATGCAACATCTATCTCTATAAAAGTGATCAATTCGGTTTCACTATAGTGCAAACATATTTTTGAATCTTATGAATGAAGTTGTCCTGTGTTTAATATATATATATATTTTTAATTTTCTGCCAGTTGTTGTAGGTTTAAACATCAACTTTCAGTGGCTGGCTGTGGTAACACTGTGAGGCTATAATGGGGCCAAAACCTTAGGAGAGAGATAAGGTATAGTGTGTTTCTATACGTCTTGAATACAAGTAAATAAAAGTGTTTTAACATAGGTAATTAAGCATTATGAGCATAACATAAAGATACGCTTTTATACGAAGTAAAATAGATGTTAAAATATTTATGCATATATGAGTTAAAGATGTTAAGATGTCCACATCAAAGCAAATTTACAAAAGTGATTTTATGTCCATAGAAAGCACATTAAATGTAAGTAAAATGTCTACTTTTAATGTTTCAAATAGGTTTTTGAAGAAAAATATGTCACAATTTGGTTGAAATAATGTTACTTTGTCATTCAGTGTAACACAATGTTTATGTAAAAATTCAAACAACATGGTTATTCTGACTTGTACATATTAAAATATATTAAAGAATAAGGGAGCATTTTAAATTGTATTGTGTTTTAAAAACTCTTACTGACAAATGGACAAAACCTAGGATAGTGGCAAATTTTAAAAATTTAGAATTACAACTAATTAGTATTTGGTTTTAAAGTAATTTGACATAAATTGATTTTTGTTGTAAATATCCATTGTCATACCCCTTCATTTTTTTACATTTTGTTTTGTTGCAGCATTATGTTAAACTGCTTTAAATTCGTTTTTCCCCACATCAATTTACACTCCATACACCATAATAATGACAAAGCAAAAACCAGATTTGCAAATTTTACAAATTTATTAAAAATAAAACGCTGAAATAAGTACATTGCATAAGTATTCATACCCTTAACTCAGTACATAGTTGAAGCACCTTTATAGCCTCAAGTCTTTGATGTGTCAAGCTTTGCACATCTGCATTTGGCAATTATCTGCCATTCCTTGCCTCACCTTTTCACCTCTCAAGCTCTGTCAGCTTGGATGGGGGCTGGCAGACATTTTCTAGAGTCCTAGTTGTTCCAATCGTCTTCCATTAGGGATAATGGAGGCTACATGCTTCTGTGAACCTTCAATGCAGCAGATTTGTTTCTGAACTCTTCCCTAGATCATTGCCTTAACACAAGTCTGTCACTGAGCTCTACAGGCAGTTATCTTGACCTCAGGACTTTTTTGCTCTGATATGCATTTTCAGCTGTTAGACCTTTTCTGAGAGGTGTGTGCCTTTCTAAATCATACTCATTCAAATGAATTTGCCAGTTTAACTCCACTCGAGGTGTAGTAACATCTAGAAGCAATATGAATGCTCCTGAGCTAAATTTCAAGTGTCCCAGAAAAGCGTATGACGGGATCTTTTCAGTTGCACATTAGTTTAAAATCGATAACTACAATACTGTTGCAATTAACAAACAAAGAATTAGCCACAATTTGTTTTTAATCTGAGGTATTACTTATTTGACTATTAATTAATTTTGTAATACTAATATCATTTAGTTTTTTTTTTATACCAGCACTGTTTCTGATTCTGCAACATATTAAAAATATCTGTCTTGTCCAATATTTTGGTCCAAAGTCAGTGAAAAGTCAAATATGCATAGCATGAAAGTCAATGATTAAGTTAAAAACTAAAAAAACAAGCAAACAACAAACGAAAAGAAATTAAGTCAGTTATCATTTTCATATTGTGTTTTATGTACAACTTTCTGTTTATCATCATGTCCCACTCACACCAGAGGGCAGAATTGAGACATGCATGAGATTGTGAGACAGTTTCACTTTTCCCCAAGCAGCATTTTAATCTTTTTGATGACTTACTTTCCTACTGTCTGTAGATTAAGAATGACAAGAAACAGCTGTTGCCACTGATGGCTGTGTTTTACTCACTGTAAAAAACTCAGAATGAGAAATCTGAAGATTTCAGGTGAGTAAACATCAGACTTGATTTCATAAAAATTGACTTTTAACATATTGAAGCTTAATGATCAAACTTTTATCTTTCAAACCCTCCTACTTTAAAAATACTGTAAATATATCTAATATATATGATATTATATTGAACTTAAGCATTAGGTTTACAGAAATTGGTTTGTGTGGTCATTTTGAGTGCTTCCTGTATGCTGCATTTAAACTGATTCAAAATGGTTCGATGTAAAAAAAAAAAAATGGCTTAAATAGAGATACACAAGCGAAAATATTTTCACTTTAGTCTTATTCCATTTGATCTCTTTTCGTAACTTCTCTGTTCTGTTAAATAGAGAAATGAGTTTGAGGTTAGAGAAGGGAAATTTGACAAAAATCGTGCAATCGTACAGTTAAAGCGAGTGAATGTGAGGATGTATGCCAGACAGTTTTCTTTATTTTAGTTGTCGTAACAAACGAGCAAGCAAGTCACTTGTCTTACAAGTCTTGTTTCAGTTTTTTCATATTTTACATTCCCAAAATGAATCATTAATACATCAGTGTAGTCAATGTAATGATTGTAGAATATGGACAATCTGAACTTCCTCTCTTTTTCATCAAAACTATTTTGTACATACTTTCAGATCTGTGAATGAGCTTTCATGGTAATTTAAAAGTCTTAACTTCAAATACATAACTATCTTTTTATGAATACTATTGTCTCAATCACTAGAACAATATATTTTTTTCTTGTTTGACATATGCACTGTACCTTAAAATATGGTGATTTATTACGTTTATACCTCATTTGACTTCATAGGAAGCCATTAATTTTGTGTGTGATGTTTTTACTGACTGTTCAAAGATTTATTTGAGCTGTGTCAGGTCAGTTGTATGAAATAACCAATATGTGGCCCATTCTACAGAATTGGTTCAAAGTTGGAAATGTCACTACCGAAACACAGTAATATATCATTTAATAAGAAGGGTTATATCGACCTATTAAGATTTGACTTACATCTTCCTTGTTAATATGTATTTTTTTCTATTTCATTTAAACATTTTCAGAGGTAAATCAATATTTAAAGTGTGATTTATGAGATTAGTTTATTTTGATTCCAATTTTTCTTTGTAAAAGGCAAAAAGTTGGTCATACAGAATTCAAAATTAAATATTCATTAGTTTGAATATACATTGAACCAAACACTATCATAACATCATAGTTGATAATTCAGTATACTTTATTTTTGACAAAACATCCCATGTTTCGGTTGTGACTTCACATTTTCGTTAGTGACAGTAACGTTTTGGTAGTGACCACATCACATTGCAGAATTTCAACCCACATACTAAAGTGCTAAAAAAATTGTTTAAAAATTGTTTATATTGTTTATTTGTTTATTTTATTTATTAAATAACATCCAAAATAAAATAAAAAAAATGTTACTACAGAAACCTTATCAAATGTTTCAGTCTTGACATGTTTCGGTAGTGACAATTTTAGATACTTTTAAGCCTAGCTCAAAGATGCTAATGAGCGCATGGTTAGATAGCACAGTTTTGAACAGTTGTACACATATAAAAACTAAATGTTATAGAATAACTTAAAATTTTTAAAATAATTATAGATAAATGTTCGGTAGTGATGTTCCTTAAAGTTACACACAGATTTTTCATACTTTTGAACATTTACCTCAAAACGATGGGCCTATCTACCATGTAGCTATGAGAGCCAATGAACAGCCATCTCCCAATTGCAAGTACCCACTAAATGATGATTTTATATATATAGCTTACTGGTATTTGAAATATAATTGGATCTTAAGTAACAAGATTTGAATACTTAAATGATTTTAAATGTGTTTTTTGGTTGTGGGTTAGGGTTAAAAGCCATTGACTTCCACAGAGGGTAAAACTATACTATGGAAGCCAGTGTGGTCCATCAACTGTTTGTTTACCAACATGCTTTCAAATATTTTCATTTTAGTTTAACAGAAGAAAGAAATTCATATAGATTTCAAATAACACGGGGGTGAGCAAATTATGACAAATTAAATTTTTTGGGGTCAACTCTCCATTTAATACTTCAGTCATTTGTACTACAAATGATAACGCATATGGAAGATGGTGCCAGTTGCAAGTGTATTAAAAAAAAAGAGTGAAATTTGAGAAATGAAAGTAGTGCTAGTTTCAGTTGCCCACCTCAGTGGAACATGTGTGACCCTGGACCACAAAACCAATCATAAGGGTCGTTTTTTGGAAATTGAGATTTATACATCATCTGAAAGTTGGATAAATAAGTTTTCCATTGATGTATGTTTTGTTAGGATGGGACAACATAATCAAAATACTGAGAAAATCACTTTAAAAGTTGTCAAGATGAAGTTCTTAGTAATGCATATTACTAATCAAAAAATAAGTTTTAATATATTTTTGGTAGGAAATTTACAAAATGTCTTTATGGAACATGATCTTTACATACTATCATAATTATTTTTGGCATAAAAGAAAAATGTAGCATATTGACCCATATAATGTATTTTTGGCTATTGCTACAAATATACCTGTGCTACTTAAAACTGCTTTTGTGGTCCAGGGTCACTTTCAGATTGATGTTTACTTTCCATTATGTATTTATTTCTCTTCACAGCACTGCTGTTGTTTGCAATGGCAGCATTGCACTGCGGTATTTCAGAAGACACAGAAGTTATTAAGGGTAACTGTAATGATACCGTCAGACTTCCTTGTAAAGCTGCCGACCGAACAAAAACTTACCGTTACATCATGTGGTATAAAACAGAGGTGAGTTACCTTTATAACTTTTTAACTTGATTGACATTATTGTAATGGTTGTGGAGTCTTTCTTTGTAGAAAGGATTTTGAACGTTTTTTAAAAGAAAGCTGCATACAAAGTGATGGTTAGCCAGCAAACAAAGCATTTCCTTTGATGAGTGGTATCCTCTGCCCCTCAGTGGCGTACCATTTTGCATTCACCTAGTCGTTCTGTCTAACCAGAAAACACCACACCACAACACAACAAAATCCCCTAACAAAGCCATGTCTTTCATTTCTAGAAAAGTCCTATCATTAAGAGGAAAAGCAATAGCTATACATTGTATAACTTTACGTCCATTTCTCTGGGAGATAAAGAGACCCTGGTGTTAAATGGAGTGCAGCCTTCAGACTCTGGAAAATATAAATGCTACCTGGCTGCAGATGTTGGAGGTCAAAATGACGAATCTTCTGTTGTATTGAATATCTCAGGTAATTTAGACCCAATGTCAATGTTTAACACTTATATTATATTTATAATTGCATGCATGATCTCATAAAACTAAGTATCCCAGTTAACAAATTATGGTTTTCTTAATTTTCAGAATGTTTGAATTTGAGCACAGTTTATCCCATCAGCACCACAGTCCCTGCTGATTCCTGTCCTGCTGTAGAAGAATTAACTGTTCCCTGGGCTGTGATCGGCCTTTCTCTTATCACCGTGACCAAAATTGTTCTTTGCATTATAACTGTGGGGGTAAGTATAACATCACTCCTAATCAGTCAGTTAAAAGACTCACAGAGATTTTCAGGAAACAAACAGACCGCACTGCATTTTTCACACAAACGTCAAACTAATTAAGTTAATGCTTTCCCACTTGATATTTAGACCATTTTTGACCCAGAACCACAAAACTAGTCATAAGTATCACAGGAATATTTGTAGCAATAGCCAATATTGCTGCATACATTGCATAATAGCAATAGCCTTTTATGTCAAAAATCCTTAGGATATTAAGTAAAGATAATGTTCCATTTAAGATGTTTTGGAAATTTCCTACCAAACATATATCAAAACTTAACTTTTGATTAGTAATATGCATTGCTAAAAGCAATGTGCAGCTTGTATAGCAGTATAGATTTATTGTCCAGTAAAAATTACTCATACATACAGCCATTAGTGTCAAATTGTTATCTGGTACTGCCTTAATCATCCTGGGCTTGGAATTGACCCGAGCTGCACAGGTTGTTGCTGGGATCCTCTTCCACTCCTCACAGAGCTGCTGGGCATTAGACACATGGTGCTTCTCCACTTTAAACTTGAGGATGCCCCACAGGTGCTTAAAAGTGTTCAGGTCTAGAGACATACTTGGCCACACCATCACCTTCACCTTCAGCTTCCTCAGCAAGGCAGCAGTCATCTTGGTGGTGTGTTTGGGATCGTTATCATGTTGGAAAACTGCAGTTGGAACTAGTTTCTGGAGGGAAGGCATCATGTTCTGCTTCAGAATGTACAGTACATAATGGAATCCATGTTTCCCTCAATGAACTGCAGCTCCCCAGTACCAGCAGCACTCATGCAGCCCCAGACCATGATGGTACCACCACCATGCTTGACTGTAGGCAAGACAAATTTCTTGGTACTCCTCACCAGGACATCATCACACATGCTGGACCACTATCTGAGCCAAACAAGTTTATCTTATACTCTCAACAGACCACAGGTGTAACGGGTGAAGTAAGCAGAGCGGAAGCAAAAGCAGAATATAACCAGTTTATTAAAGATGATGATGATGGCAATACAAACAGTGAAGAGAATGTCTCTCGGTTGGGTGAGGCAGGGGCAAGATGGTGCTGGTGAAGTGAATCCAGATGTGAGTGAAGACACAGATGAAACAGTCACAACGAATCCCACGAAGACAAATCACATACACATCCAGTACGACAAGACTCCAAGAACACGAACTCCATGAAACACGAACAGCAGTGGTGACAGAGAATCTAGGTGAATAATCTGACGGGGAAACAGAGGAATGAGTGAGTTTAAGTAGTGATCGTAAATGAGTGGCACCTGGTGAGTGTAACGATCGGCAGCTGCGCTGATGAGCATGACGTACACCACAGTCACACACACACATCACGGGACCTGAGAACACAGCAGATGTGTGAACCGTGACAGTACCCCCTCCCTTAGGAACGTCCCCTGACGTTCCCAGCCATCTGTACCTGTTGATTAAAGTCATCAATAAGGGAGTGATCCAGGATGTCTCTGGCAGGCACCCAACTTCTCTCCTCCGGACCGTAACCTTCCTAGTCCACCAAGTACTGAAATCCGCGTCCCCTTCGCCTAGAGTCCAGAATACGGTTGACCGAATAGGTAGGCTCCCCGTCTACGAGCCGCGGCGGTGGGGGAACCGGGGTGGGCGGATTAATGCGTGCAAAAAACACGGGCTTAATTTTGGAAACATGGAACACGGGATGAATTCTCCTGTACACTGGAGGGAGATTGAGGCGGACTGCCACCGGACTAATGATTTTGGTGACAACAAACGGGCCAATAAATTTGGGAGCCAGTTTATTCGACACGGATCGGAGAGGAATGTTTTTTGTAGAAAGCCACACTTTAGAACCGACGACGTATACGGGAGGCCTAGACCGGTGGCGATCGGCTTTGGCCTTGGTGCGCGCTCCCACCTGGACTAGAGTCTCACGGGCTCTAGTCCAGGTACGATGGCACCTCTGGACGAAGGCGTGAGCGGAGGGGACCGCGACTTCGGATTCCAGACTAGGAAAAATAGGTGGCTGGTACCCTATGCTACATTCAAATGGGGATAGGCCCGTGGAAGATACTGGTAACGAATTGTGGGCGTACTCCACCATAGAAAGTTGTTGGCTCCAGGAGGAAGGATTTCTGGTGAACATACATCGTAATGCTCTCTCCAAATCTTGGTTGGCTCTCTCAGTTTGCCCATTGCTTTGAGGATGGAACCCCGAAGAGAGACTAACAGTGGCCCCCAGAAGTCTACAAAACTCTCGCCAAAATTTGGACACAAATTGAGGTCCTCTGTCGGAGACCACGTCTGTCGGGAGGCCATGTAACCGAAAGACGTGGTCCACGACTGCCAACGCTGTCTCCTTGGCTGACGGTAATTTGGGCAAGGGAATGAAATGAACCGCCTTCGAGAATCGGTCCACCACGGTCAAAACTACCGTGTTACCCTGGGAGGGTGGGAGGGCGGTAACAAAATCTAGTGCGATATGGGACCAGGGTCTCGAAGGGATTGGCAGCGGTTGGAGGAGCCCATCTGGGGGTCTGTTAGAAGTCTTACCAGTGGCTAGGGATGGGAATCGAAAACCGGTTCTTGTTGAGAACCGGTTCCCAGTGTTTCAATTCCTTTGAATCGTTTGCAAAATTTGCAAACGATTCCCTTAACGATTCCAGTGGGCACGAATGACGTCATCACGCGCATTGCGTAACGTACGCACGTTGCGTAGCTTACGCTCAGTCAATAGTAAGCATGGCTCCTAAGCGGAACAAACGCTCAAAAGTCTGGTTGTATTTCACCAAAAAAGACGAAAATAGGGCAACTTGCAATACTTGCAGCGTAGATATTTCCTCAAAGGGAGGAAATACCACTAACATGCTAAAACATTTGCGCACACAGCATGCAATAACAATAAAAGAATGTTGCGTTTTCGATCCGCTCCGGACTAACAGTTCTCAACCCAGCAGCGGCAGCAGCAGCAACAACGTTATTTCCTCGGCTAATAAAACTGATATTTAATAACTAATAACTAATTAACTAACAAACACTGCCATCATATTAGCTGTGTAAAACTTGCTGTTAGTAACGGTTAACGTTAAATGAACGCCTTCTCATTACATTTTGATGACCATCACATAAGTCCAGAAAGATCACGTATCGTTCCTGAAAAAGCAGATATACTTATTTTTTTGCAAAATAATTGTTAAATCTTCATAGCAAGCTGATGGTTGCAGATTTGCAAAATGCACAGTTCAGCTGCATTTTACACTGTATTGTATTTGTCACTGGCTGACAGTTCTATTTTTGAGTTCATATATATCCTTTTAAAAAGGAGAATTTTAATTTCTATTAGAAAATTTTGCACATTCTTGTAGAATTGCCACAAAATAATTTATGTTGTATTTTGTAAATTTTACAGAAGAATATTTATTTTATTATTTAATAAATTTTCTCATTGGTGATGGTGATGCTAATCAACAATTTGTTGTCTCTTTTCTTCTAAATGAGAATCGATAAGGGAATCGATAAAGAATCGAATCGTTAAGCAGAATCGAAAATGGAATTGGAATCGTAAAAATCTTATCAATTCCCATCCCTACCAGTGGCACAAACTGAGCAAGCCAAAACAAAACTGCGAACATCACGAGCCATAAGTGGCCACCAAAATCTTTGTTTAACCAAATGTAAGGTGCGACTTACCCCTGGATGACAAGCCACATTGGAACAATGTCCCCACTGGATAACTTCGGACCGTAGACTGTCTGGCACAAACAAACGGTTAGGTGGGCAACCGGCCGGAGGCGTTACCCCATGTAAGGCTGTCTTAACCTTCGATTCGACCTCCCAATTGAGGGCAGAGACAATAAGTGTCTCAGGAAAAATACCCTCGGGAGTAGACGGGCGATCGGAGCGGTCAAAAATACGTGACAAAGAATCGGGTTTGATATTTTTGGAACCCGGGCGGTACGAGAGAGTAAAATCAAAACGTCCGAAGAAAAGAGCCCACCGAGCCTGCCTAGAGTTCAGTCTTTTAGCGGTTCTGATATATTCCAGGTTCTTATGATCTGTCCAAACGATAAAAGGTACCCCCGACCCTTCTAACCAGTGGCGCCATTCCTCCAATGCTAGCTTGACTGCCAACTACTCTCTGTTACCAATATCATAATTTGTTTCGGCTGGCGACATGCGATGTGAAAAAAACGCGCAGGGATGCATCTTGTCGTCCGCGGGTGAGCGCTGTGAAAGCACCGCACTTACCCCCACCTCTGACGCATCGACCTCCACCACGAACTGACGTGAGGGATCAGGGGTTACCAGGATGGGAGCCGAAACAAAGCGGCTTTTGAGGTTGGCAAACGCAACCTCGGCTGCGTCTGACCACCTGAACGTCGTTCTGGGGGAGGTCAAGGCAGTCAGAGTTGCGGCTAGTTGGCTGAAGTTGCGAATGAAACGCCGGTAGAAATTGGCAAACCCCAGAAACCTCTGTAGGGCCTTACGGGAATCTGGGCTTGGCCAATCCACCACAGCCTTAACCTTCTCGGGATCCATGCGCATACCCTCAGACGACACGATGTACCCTAAGAAAGGAACAGACTGTGCATGAAAATCGCATTTCTCCGCCTTGACAAAAAGCCCATTCTCTAACAGCCTCTGAAGCACTCGTCTGACGTGTTGCACATGTTCCTGGAGAGAAGAAGAAAAAATCAATATGTCGTCCAGGTAGACATATATGAACTGATCTACCATATCTCGCAACACGTCATTAACGAGTGCCTGAAAGACCCCTGGGGAGTTGGACAAGCCGAAGGGCATGACCAAGTATTCAAAGTGCCCCCTGGGGGTGTTGAAGGCGGTCTTCCATTCATCACCCCTCCTGATGCGGACCAAATGATAAGCATTCCTTAAATCCAATTTTGTAAAGACCGACGCTCCCTGCAACCTCTCAAAGGCTGAAGATATTAACGGCAAAGGATAAGTATTCTTTACCGTAATATTGTTCAGCCCTCGGTAATCAATACAAGGCTGCAGAGATCCGTCTTTCTTCCCCACAAAAAAGAACCCCGCCCCCGCTGGTGAAGAGGAGGGGCGAATGAACCCCGCTGTTAGAGAATCAGAAATATATTTCTCCATAGCCTCTCTCTCAGGAACTGAGAGTGAATAAAGTTTGCCCTTAGGCGGAGACGTACCTGGCAGTAACTCTATAGCACAGTCATAGGGACGATGAGGAGGGAGAGAAGCAGCCCGAGACTTACTGAACACTTCCTTCAGGTCGAGGTACTCCGCGGGCACGTTACACAGATCCGCCGCCTTCTCCTGAAACACAGAGCTAGAAACAGACGGACAAGCAGACACAAGACAAGATTCATAACACTTAATGCTCCACTCAGACACAGATTTAAGCTGCCAATCGATACGGGGATTATGCTTGGTGAACCAGGGGTGTCCTAAGACAATGGGTGCATGGGGGGAGTCCAAAATGTAAAACGGGATACTCTCACTGTGGTTGCCAGACACAGTGAGAGTTATGGAATCAGTAATGAGGGGGATGTCAGGAAGGGACTGTCCGTTGAGTGCGTGGACGGCAATAATGTCAGTGAGGGGGAGGAGGGGAACTTGGTGGTGTCGTGCAAAAGTAATGTCCATAAAATTACCCTCAGCTCCCGAATCCAACAGTGCAGAACAGTGAAGAGAATGTCTCTCGGTTGGGTGAGGCAGGGGCAAGATGGTGCTGGTGAAGTGAAGATCCAGATGTGAGTGAAGACACAGATGAAACAGTCACAACGAATCCCACGAAGACAAATCACATACACATCCAGTACGACAAGACTCCAAGAACACGAACTCCATGAAACACGAACAGCAGTGGTGACAGAGAATCTAGGTGAATAATCTGACGGGGAAACAGAGGAATGAGTGAGTTTAAGTAGTGATCGTAAATGAGTGGCACCTGGTGAGTGTAACGATCGGCAGCTGCGCTGATGAGCATGACGTACACCACAGTCACACACACACATCACGGGACCTGAGAACACAGCGGATGTGTGAACCGTGACAACAGGACATGGTTCCTGTAATTCATGCTCTTGGACAGGTTGTCTTCAGCAAACTGTTTGCGGGCTTTCTTGTGAGCCAGCTTTAGATGAAGCTTCCTTCTGGGACGACACCTATGCAAACTGGCTTGTTGCAGTTTTGTGGCGTACGGTCTGAGCACTGACAAGCTGACCCTCTACTTCTGCAACCTCAGCACTCATGCATCTGTTTTTTAAAGCCAGGTTCTGCACCTGACTCACAGAACAAGTGCTCAGCTTCGTTGATCGACCCTTGCAAGGCCTGCTCTTGGAAACCATCTGTTTGACCCCGACCACTGTAGTATAAGTCGGTTTCAGGGTGTTACTGAACCACAGCCATCTTTGTGGAGAGCAACAATTCTAATTCTCAAATCCTCAGAGAGTTCTTTGCCATGAGATGCCATGTTGAACATCCAGTGGTCAGTATGAGAGAATTTTACTTAAAGCACCTAGTTTTAACTGCTCTAATACAAGATACACACCTTTTTATGGTCCTGTCAAGCAGACAAAAACATAAACATGATGAATAAGACATATGGCTTTGCATGGTTAAACAACTGCTGTAATCGATTAGGGTGTACTCACTTTTGTTGCCAGCTATTTTGACAATAATGGCTGTATGTTGAGTTATTTTCAGAGGACAGCAAATCTATTCTGCTATACAAGCTGCACATTGACTACTCTAAAATATATCCAAGTTTCATTTCTATAGTATTGTCCCTTGACCCTGGAGAAGATATACTAAAATGTGAGGGGTGTACTCACTTTTATGTTTGATACTGTATATATGCTTCACTATATTTTTAATTAAATAAATGCAACCTAGGAGAACATAAAACTCTTTTTATATTTAAAAAAAGTACTGACCCCTAATCTTTTATAATAAAGACAAATTATAAAGCCACAATTGTGAGACATAAAGTCACACTGTGAGAAATGAAGATATAAAATGTGAAAAAAAAAAAATGGAATTATGAGAAAATATCAAAAGGTTTTTTTCATTATATTATGTGTGGTGTGTTTATAACACAAAGTCTGACTTTTTTCAATTGTGTTGAACACCTCATAAAGTAAAAAAATGATCTTTGTGGCTTTCAGACTATTCATGTGTGTTCTAGATGTTCTCAAAACAGACATGAGCTGTGTCTCATTTTGTAGCCACATAGAGTCAAACCAAAATGTATTCAGACACCTTCAATATTTCTTACACTACCACAGTTTATTCTCTATAGTGGTAAAATGGTAATAAAATATGACAAGAACTCAAGACAGAACTGTGACAGAACAAATTCAACTTGCTAATTTCAGATAACTTTGATAGAAAGGTATGTAACAAAACATGGACAGGTCAAAGAGTCAAATCAAAATTTTGGTCCCAAATTTGACTACAAGTCCACTGTATGAAGTATTTTTTGGGGTGTAATATGTCACAGTTTGCTTTATTTTGCTATACTCACTTACATAGATATACTATAGTGTCCTGCACCCACTAGTAAAAATACATTAAAAAATATCTGTTGTCTGAATGATTTTTGGTTTAATTGTATGTCTCATTTCATAAAAGTAGGGGTAATAAAATGGTCAGTTTTTCTTTGTGCTCTGTAAGTTACGGAAATTTCTTTCTTTTCAATGTAATGCTTACTTTTCTGAAATGTATGCAGCTGATAAATGTGATCTCTGGAGGCTGTTAGACAGTATTCTACTCTTAAAAGTTGGCAAAATTATCATTTAGATATCATTTAGATCATTTCATGGTTATGCGATAACCCTTAAAAATGTTTCTGACCTGATTATCAGTTGTGGTGGTCCTGTAATATGCTGACTGCATATTTTAACACGCACTACGCAGACCGACAGCCTACATATTTTACGCGTTTTCTTGCAATGAACTTCTACAGAAACTGTTGCATAACAGGAAACTTCAGAGATGGTGAAGACCATAAGCTTCACACAAATCCCCCTCACTTGCCCTCCTAACAATGATTTCATGCGGTTTATCTATCACAGGAAACAATGCTTTTTTTCTGCAGAAACCTGTGATGGTTTTGTAGTCTATACACAATGTTGCAGCTTTTTTTGTTTTTTACCACTTGGCTGTTTTGCTGTAACGACTAAAATTCCTTTAGATTTCAGATCTTTGAAATGACAACCCACAGGCTGATTGCTGAGAGTATGTGGGAGAACGTTTTTTTTGTATGTGTTCCAGTGCTTTTGAACCCTGGCTGATGTAAAATTTCCTTTCACAGGTGTGTGATCGAGTCATATTTAGAACCGTAAGAAGAAAACAGGAAGTAAGGGGAAGCAAGACTGGACGGTCAAGCTGGAAAGAGTGAAATTCACTAAAAAGCTGATGTGGTCGTTTTAGTTTTACGCCATTCAAACCATTAGCCAAGTTGAAACAGCCCAAGCCTGTAAACATTTACAAGGTTGTTCGCACCATTAGGTTGTGTTGATAGGATCCATTGTATTTCTGTGTGGTTTGGCTATTCTTAATTACTTTTTATGGATGGTTTATTCCTAGGGGAAGAGGGACGGACTATAATGGGGTCTGTTTTATAGCTGTTGAGGGAGAGAAGAGTCATGGCGGGTTCCAATTTACTAGGCTTGTGGGCTGCCACAGCTGCACACGGTTGCATTTACTTTGTTTTAAAAAAGATTGTCCTTGAATTTTATAATTGTATATTCTCTGTAGATTTTTTACACTGTACGTAGCACATTTGTGTACTTAAGGGTTATTATAAATATATTATAAATACAGTTTATAAGATATAGATAAATAATTATACACTTAAGATTTATCTTTTATGATCTCACAGACAAATATTCAACAAACAGAGAAATGTTGGATTTAAAATAGTTAGAATTCAGTTGTTTATTCATGTGGATCATCAGTTGCTACTATTAAGTTGCAGACACACTTTTATTTTTCAGTCCACCTCTACTCTAATACTGATACTTTAACTTGATTTCTTTGTCAAGTCTTACATCCAGTTTTGAAGTTTCACAGTTATGCAGCTAAGTAGTTGAAAAGTTGAACTGAGGAACGCAGTGAAAGAAACACAACTATTGCCTATTTTACTACCAGTCAAAAGTTTTTGAACAGTAAGATTTTTAATGGTTTAACCAAGCCTACATTTATTTCCTCCAAAATACAGTAAAATCAGTAATATTGTAAAATAATTTTACTATTTAAAATAACTGCTTTCTATCTGAATATATTTTGAAATGTAATTAATTCTTGTAAATGTTCAGCATCATTACTCCAGTCTTCAGTGTCACATGATCCTTCAGAAATCATTCTAATATGCTGATTTGCTGTTTATTATTAATAGCATTTTTTATTACTATTATCATCAATATTTTAAAAGAGTTTCATACATAATTTTTTTTTCAGAATTCTTTGATTTTATCTGATTTATCTGAAATAAAAAGCTTTTGTAACATATACACTATACCACTCAAAAGCTTGGAGCCAGTATAATTTTTTTTTCTTGCTAAATTAATACTTTTATTTAGCAAGGATGCTTCAAATGGATCTTAAGTGATGATAAAGACAATTATGATGTTACAAAAGATTTCTATGTCAGATAAATGCTGTTCTTCTGAACTTTCTATTTATCAACAAAACCTGAAAAAATTCTACTCAGCTGTTTTCAACATAATACATGTTTTATGAGCAGCAAATTAGAAGATTAGAATGATTTCTAAAGGGCCATGTGACTGGAGTAATGATGCTAAAAATTGAGCTTTGAAATCACAGGAATAAATTATATTTTATAATATATTTAAATAGAAAACAGTTCTTTAAAATAGCAAAATATTTCAGTTGTTTACTGTTTTTGCTGTACTTTGGATCAAAGAAATACAGGCTTTGTGAGCAGAAGAGACTTCTTTAACAAAAAATTAAAAACATTAAAAAGTGTATATACCACTAGTCCACGTTTAAGTAATAGAATCAATGTTTCTGCTGTGTGTGTGTGTGTGTGTGTGTGTGTGTGTGTGTGTGTGTGTGTGTGTGTGTGTGCGCGCATTTTTGACCTTGTGGGGACATTTTTTGGTCCCCATGAGGAAACAAGCTTATAAATCATACAGAATGAAATTTTTTGAAAATGTAATAATGCAGAAAGTTATGTGTGAGGGGTATGTTTAGAGTAAGGGCATAGGAAATACAGTTTGTACAATATAAAAGTTATTATACAAACGCCTCTGGAATGTCCCCATAATGATAGGAATACCAGTGTATGTGTGTGTGTGGGTGTGTGGGTGTATAACTTCTGTACTTCCTGTTTGTAGACTTATTTGTGTGTTACTGTTATAATTAAGCAAATTATCGTAACACCAAAGTTGATGTCGATTTACAACATGTACTGGGCTTCATTTTGCAAGTATAACTGTATTAAATTGTATAAACAATAAAAGAAGAACATGTAAAAAAAAAAAAAAAAAAAAGCGTTTGTTGTCATTACGAATCGACCAATGAGATCACATCTAGGAGATTCCGGTTCTGCAAAAACGAAAGGAGGAAGTGCAAGAAACATTGATCATGCTGCAAATTTACTTAATAATGTGTAAGTAGAAAATGCATTTATACGCATGCACAACTTATGTTGTATTTTGTAGATACACAACGTATTTTGGAACTTCTATGCAATGCGTTATTGCAAAAGGTTCGAGAAAGAAAGAGTGCAAAAGTGAAACTAACCGTCTGGTTGTTTACCAAAATGCCAAAATGCCCGCGTTCGCGTCTCCAACACAGAAAAGCTGCGGTGTTCATCTCGTTTGAGTTTCATTGAGTGCAGTCTTTAATAAATACATCAAATGTTGTTTTAATTTCTTTCCTTTAGTCCATCTGATTCACTTGTCAGTATCAATAAAGGAGCACGACTGGATTGAAATACCATGTCCAGCTAACATTGAACAAGGTGTAAAATACAGGAGACTCACCTGGTACAAGGTTGGTGTCAGTAAATGTTTAGTATTTAAAATGCCCAACTATTTATGAGTAGCTGACAACCTGCTTTAGTGATTCACCCCCAGCTATGAATCCAATATTTTGTTTAAAAGCAAACTTTTTTACAGGTTGAAGAGGGTTCTGATGTGCTGACTGGACTTGTTTCGAAGGATCTGCTAAAAAACATTACAACCCTCTACAAGTTTGCAAATCGTTCCTATGAGGTGGGAGAAGAAAATTCTCTTCTTGTCCCTGGTTCTTCTGAAGTAGACTGTGGCATTTACAGATGCACATTATGGCCTCCACTGGGTCATTACATTCAGGAAGCAAATACTGCGTATGATTCAGCAGGTGAGAACTTGTTAAAATGTTAAGGTGTAATGCTGTTTCCCCTGTTCACAGATTAGCAGTTTGCTTTAGAAAGCTGTTAGAAGACTCCACTTGTAGTTTTAGGAAAAGTACAAAAGAGAAGTACCATAAAAATCATTTCCCTTATTTATAAACTTCATTTGTTTCATTTCAGCCATTTGTATTTGGATTTCAGTTTCTCTTGAATGGTAAATGTGATATGAACTAAATACTAAACTGTTTGTTTTTGTGCTTAGACTGCATAAAGCCTCAACTGCAAGCGGTAAGAAGCAAGCAGCACGATCTGCATGCCGATCAGCATTTAAAATTCATCATAATCCCATGTGTGCTGATGGTTTGTGCTGCTGTTATCATGTTTATTAACATCAGAACGATTAAGAAAACAAGAGAAAATGGTAGCATTAAGAAAAAACTGGTGCAAACTGATGAAAGCATATAAGTAGCCTAATTGTTTTTTTGTCCTACTGTAGCCTACATACATTTATACTGCATTACAATCAAGTAGCACATTACACTGTCAACAGTATATTGCAAATGATGTTGTAGAATATATTTTTATATAAAGAGCACTGTTTATTGAAAAATAACACAAATGGTGTAGCACTTTTTTGCCCAAGACAAATTTCCTAAGTTTATCCTACTGTATATATAAATGTAAGGATATTACAATTTTCTTGTTTTTATTACTGTTGTTAAGGAATTATTATCAGTCTTGTTAACAAATTCTCAATAAACACTGAAAGATGATTGCAAACATGGAGATGCTGCTTTATTTGAACTGAGCTGAATGCTCACTCACAAAGTCACAATACACAATTTTTAATTCACTTTAATTTGGAACCAACCGAAAGTGATAATATTAGTAAATTAGTTTACTTTTTTAGCATCTGAATTTGCTCATTAGTAAATGAGTGAATTTCAGACACAGCTTTCGCATCGGTCCATTTTATTTCCACTATAATTCAGGGATCCTCAAGACTTGCCGTGGAGGGCCAATGAACTGCAGAGTTTAGCTCCAACCCTGATCAAACTCACCTGTGATTTTCTAATGATCCCAGAAGACATTGGCTGTATCCGAAATCGCCCCCTATACCCTATTCACTATTCCCTACATTAGTCCACCGAACGGACTGCCGCTTTTGCATTTCCTTGCTGTTTAATAATCATTTGAAATGGCCAGTTCCAAGTGTAAGATTAAAGGATTTATCTTGAACTCTGTCACGGAAATTATATATAAACCATAGTTAGACAATTTAATAATCAGTTTACAACAAATTTGTACCTGTGTTGTACACAAGCGGCAACCTCCCGCTCTCTCTATTGAAACCAACACAGAGAGAAGCACCTGTCTGCAGCCTGCAGATCGAGGCGGGGCTGAATCTGGGGCGGGGCTGCACGTGTCGCCCCGCCCACATGCCTTCTCATTGGTTGTAGGTAAATTAATAATGTCGAGATAACGTAACTCCCACAACTCATCTCATTGGTGGCAAAGTAATGACGTTGAAAACATTATGGAGTTAAGGGAAATGAAATAGCAGATAAAATAGCAAAGGAAGTTACTAAAAATAATCAAATTGATTTAACAGCTAGTAATAGTAGAACAGAAATTAAGAGTATAATTAAAAATAAATTAAAGAAACAATGGCAACAACAATGGGAAGAAAATAGGAAAGGACGATGGTTTCATAAGATTCAAAGGAGAGTGGGAGAAATAAGGTGTACAGGGAGGAATAGGCAAGAAGAGACAATAATATCAAGGCTTTGGTTTGGACACGGGATTAAATGGAACATTACTGAAAATAGGTAAACATGGCACAGGGAAATGTGAATATTGCGGGCATGAAGAAAAAGTGGAACACGTCATATTAGAGTGCAGGAAATATGAAACCGAAAAAAGACAATTGACTTTATGCACGGAGCGTAATATGGAATTACCCATATAACCAAAAGATGGCAGCAGAGGATTATTTTTTTATGCAGCTACCTTTTAAACTCCCTATATTTTTCCAGACGTCTTGCTTTTTAATTTATTATAAAATTACTAGTATAATAAATTGTAGTACTTTTACTGTCCTCATGTATATAAGTGCAGAAAATCAATAAGCTCACACACAAACAGCCTATAAGGGTGAATTATTTAAATACTAATATATAGTTCACTACAAATACATTACATAATTATGGTATAATAATTAAATAATGCACTCAATATGAATCGATAGGAATATGAAATATTTTATACAATTTAATAACATCTTTTAAGTTTTATCTTGAACTGTAAAATCTATTGAATAGCATATATTTAACCAATACTTATTTATTACCGGTGTAGTTTTGTTACTCTAAATTTAGTCTGAATCATTTTAAGCTCTTTTTTTGACATCAGCTTGTCAGATGTTTGTCTGGGTATTTCTGTCAATCATAGCAATGACTCGCGCATATTTAGACGATTTACTCGCCTATTTTTTAATTTTTTTAACTGGCATTTGTTATTCTTGAAACGGTGTACATGGACGTTTGGTCCTCTTAGACAAACAACACTTTTCTTCGATTGTAAATGGATTATGTTGATAAAAACGAACAAAGTACGCTCATATTAGGGCACAGTACAGTTGACCAGAAACGAATTGGCTGGCTTGACTAAACAAGGAACTAATCCGTGCATATGGTCAATTAATAGCGAAATTAGAAGAAATTAAAATATGTTTCAATTTAGTAGATATACTTCGGGAAGGGTCAACAGATTGTTATAGGGTGTTATTTCAATTTCTTAGAGAAATGAATGTATTTGAGCACAGAGGACCCAGATTGCTGATCGCGTCACTGTTAGATTGGGAGTGAGAATCAGAAATAACTGTGAACATTATTATCTTAAATAAATAACAGTGAAATGCATTCATGTGTCATAAATGTTTATATTAATTTTTCTAACATTTTGATTTATAGTCACGGATTGCCAGAAATGGGATAAACAGCGGAAAGATGTCTTGCTTGTAAATGTATGTAACCACAAACCAGTCATAAGCGAACGTTTTTTTTTAAAAAAAAAACTTTATTGAGATTTGTACACACCTGAAAGCTGAATAAATAAGCAAAGGATTCAGCGTTTATATAAAACGTATAATTCATAAGTATAGTTTCCAACTGCATTTCCTGTTGATCATGGCAGCGACGTCAATCCATTTCACTAACCAATGAGATGAGTTGTGGGAGGGATGTTGCGTCGACGTCATTAATTTACTTACAACCAATGAGAAGGCATGTGGGCGGGACGACACGTGCAGCCCCGCCCCAGATTCAGCCCCGCCTCGATCTGCAGGCTGCAGACAGGTGCACTTGGACACAGAAGTGACTTAAACTGCAATTCATCGACTGGCCGCTAGAGACTGGCTGCAAAAGGGAGTCAATCCCCTTGACTCCCCATGTTAAAATGCCCAACTTTACAGCAGAAAAAAATATGTTTAAAGCCTGGTACAAAAAGTGTTTTTTGGTCTATATAGCTAATTTCACCCTTCATGTCAGCTGTAAGGGGGGTGACTTTTTTTTTTATAACTCATCAGTTTAAGTTATATTAAAAGAGTAATTCACTTTCAGAACAAAAATTTACAGATAATGTACTCACCCCCTTGTCATCCAAGATATTCATGTCTTTCTTTCTTCAGTCGTAAATTATTCAGTCAGGAAATTATGTTTTTTGAGGAAAACATTTCAGGATTTCTCTCCATATAATAGACTTCTATGGTGCCCCCGAGTTTGAACTTCCAAAATGCAGCTTCAAAGGGCTCTAAACGTTCACAGCCAAGGAAAGAAGGGTCTTATCTAGCAAAACGATCGGTTATTTTCTAATTTTTTTTTTTACTTTTTTAAAATTTTTAACCTCAAATGCTCGTCTTGTCTAGCTCTGTAGGCACTCTGTGTAGAGATTAAAAAGTATATAAATTGTAAATGTTTTTAGAAAATAACCGATCGTTTCGCTAGATAAGGCCCTTCTTCCTCGGCTGGGATCATTTAGAGCCCTTTGAAGCTGCATTTAAACTGCATTTTGGAAGTTCAGACTTGGGGGCACCATAGAAGTCCATTATGTGGAGAGAAATCCTGAAATGTTTTCCTCAAAAAACATAATTTCCTTACGACTGTAGAAAGAAAGACATGGACATCTTGGATGACAAGGGGGTGAGTACATTATCTGTAAAATTTTTTTCTGAAAGTGAACCACTCTTTTAAGCCTTAAAGTTCTGCATAATTAAGGGCGTGGCCACTTGAGTGACAGGGGGATTGCCGCTGCTGTCACCACTGTTGTGCTAGACGGACGTGGTTTCAGCAACTAGCTCCACCCACATCCCGCCTCTTTGCCCATTTTCGATTATCAGGGAGTGACGCGCAATGACGCGATTCCAAGATGGCGACGGCTGAATCCCGCCTACTATGAGCTTAAAAAACGCTCTTCAGAAAGGATATGATTCATCTGTGGGCGCCATCTGGTGAGATGGGGGAATTCAATGGGCACGCAACTCTCACAGTGCATTATGGGTTATCTCTAGCCGTATCGGTTGTACACTCGTTTTTGCGGTGCATTGTGGGATTGAATAGGTGCACTCGAGAAAGTCCACTATGGTTTCGAACACCACTTAAAATGGCTGTCCCCTCAAATAGTGCCCTATTTGGGGGTATAGGGGGCAATTTTGGATACAGCCATTGATTAGCATGTTCAAGTGTGTTTTATTAGGGTTAAGGCAAAATTAACTGAGCCAGAGTTGAGGAAATCGCCCCATATACAGCCATTTTTAGTGGTGTTGGACATTCTCGAGTGCACTCAATCAATCCCACAGTGCGCCGCAAAAACGAGTATACAACTAATGTACACTCAATGGCTAGAGATAGCCCATAATGCACTGTGAGAGTCCTCCAATTTAATTCCCGCGTCTCACCAGAAGATGGCGCCCACAGCTGAATCATCCATTCGTTCATTTTAGAACACGCACGGCGTAATATAGCGTACAACACAGGTATACACATTTGTTGTAAAAAGATTATTAAACTGTTTAACTAGGGTTTATACATAATTTCCGTGACAGATTTCAAGATAAATCCTTTAATCTTACAACTGGAACTGTCCGTTTCAAACGATGATTAAACAGCAAGCAAACTATGCAAAAGCGGCAGTCCTCCGGTGCACTTATGCCGCGTTCCAGGCAATCCATTACCCGCATTTTTCCAACCTTCTACCCGTGACAGTGCAGTGGAGCGGCAGTCAAACCCGTGACTTCCCACCCGTGAACTCGTACTAGATCGACGTACTCCCAGTTCCGAGTTCTGACGTCACATAGCCCGCGAAACAACAATGTCAGCCCCTACAGGTGCGGTGTTTATTGCAAGTGGTACACGGTGGGAAAATAGACTTTAGGATAATATAACGTTGCAATCAAAATAATAAAAATATAATAATAATAATAAATGCGCTCAGGCAGTTTGGTGTGACTTGCCTGGAACAGTACAAAGTCATGAGTCGTGGTTTGAAGTGGTGATTTACGGGCTCAAAAACCTGCCTGGAACACAGCATTAGTGTCCGAATTCACTCACTCATTTTCATTCACTCCTTCAAGTGAACTGTATGAGTGGACTAATATAGAAAGTAGTGAATAGGGTATAGGTGGCGATTTCGGATACAGCCCTAGTTTAATCAGGCGGGTATCACATTGACAGGACAATCAGCCAATCAGTGATGAAGAGAACATAATAGGTGGGCATATTTGCAATGATAGGCCAATCATAGCTTGAGTTTTCGTATGTATCTCTCTCTCTCTCTCTCTCTCTCTCTCTCTCTTTACAGATTGGTGTCGCTTACTTGGAAAGAGAAGTAAACCATTAGATCGCATCATTCTGTCTGAATTCACCGAAGGTCACTTTACAAGAAACAGCTTCACAAAACTATAAATAATATGCCTATGTATTCACTTACCCTATATGAAAGAAAATGTTCAGTCCTTATAATTTAATCTAATGTCAAAACAATGCACATGGTTTTATTTTTTATTTTTTTATCTCAGTATAGTGAGTTATAAACGTTGCAATTTTTCATGATAGTCAAAGATGATCCTGAACGTGTGTTAACCGCAAGAGAGCACATTAAACCCACATCATTTTTCTGAGGAGTTTCCTCACAAAATGTGATTCATAAGAACCGTGGATAGCAGCCAACTTTGAGAGGAAATGAGCATCACGCATTTCACTAGTACGATAATGATTCGCTTGCTTGTTATGGGTGAGTCACATTTCTTTTTCTCTATTTGACTTATTTTTTTACTCACTTAGTTTGGCCTCATTTTAAATAGCGTAAAGGGTCCTTAGAATTCCAATATTACCCAGCAGTGTGTTTTTTTTTTTATCTGTAATGTCTGTTTTCAGCGTTGACGCTTAACCCTCTGGGCCTCCTCATTAAGGGGTCACACTTGGCTCCCTCGCGGTCAAAAGTGACCGAAGCCTTAAAAAGTAACTTTTTTTTTTCTACAGGAAAATCAATTAAATATATTTTTGTTCAATAATATTTTGTAATTATTATTTAGAATTTTGAGCATTTTTTATGAATCTATGCAATATTTATACAGTTTTAATGAGCAATTTTTTCCCAGTAGATTTATATTTTATATTATATTTTTTAATTAATTATGTATTTATTATTTTTCAATAAATACAACATTTCACATTAAAATAGAGTAAAAGCATTTAAAATCCATTTTTTTAAGTGAAAATTGCACCATCTAGTGGCATAAAAAATAAAAACTTGTGTAATGCCATGTAAACTCCTGTATCTCCCTATATACATATATACAGGGGCTTTGGGATTCCTATTGTTTTTTTTCTTTTTATTGTTTCTTCATTTTATTAGGCTTTGCATTTAGAAATATATTCAGACATTCTAAAATAAAATTTTTGGCAAGGTTTATATATTTTTTGATTGGATAAATATCAGGTTTTGCATTTTTCTGCTTATTTCTGTGTGTCTGTGTGTGTGTGTGTGTGTGTGTGTGTGTCTGTGTGTGTGTGTGTGTGTGTGTGTGTGTGTGTGTGTGTGTGTGTGTGTGTGTGTGTGTGTGTGTGTGTGTGTGTGTGTGTGTGTGTGTGTGTGCGCGCGTGTGTGTGCGTGTGTGTGTCAGTTCTGTACTTTTGTTATTTTAGAGTGTCAGTCCTTGCTTGCTGAACACTTCTTTTCAGCACAGTTGCTCATTTGTAGCTTGTATTACCAAAAGATTATCTGAATTATCACATTTTTTCGTATTTCCCATTCATTTCCTATGTCGGTCATTTTTGACCGCGAAGGAGCCAAGTGTGACTTTTTTTTTTTTTTGACACTTTAACATATCCGAATCATGTCACTGATTTTTTTTTGTACTCACATAGCTAATGCAACAAAAGTCACCAAGTGTCATCTCATTCTGATGAAGCTACGATTTTTAAAAATTCAAAACATAAAATTTTTCGGTCAAAAATGACCGAAGAGGCCCAGAGGGTTAATGTAGTCGCTGGCAGCGATGAACTCACCTTCGTCACCGCAAATTGCAGAGATGACATAACTTTGGAATGTAATTTCCGTCAAGACTGTCAGAAATACACATCTGTTACGTGGTACAAGGTGAGCCATGTCCATCTGTCAAATATCACATGATACACCACTGGTAGAAATCATATTCTGTTTGTCATGTTTACATTTGTTGATGCTGATTTGATGAACTGTCTGACCGCATGACTTGGGCCAAAATGTAGGCTGTAATTCGTTTATGGTTTATACAGGTAATTCGCACAGAATTAAAGAAACGCGAGACGCGATACAGTGTAATGCAGAAAAAAAGAAAGAAAGGAAGAAGAAGAAAACACTCATGTTTCTGTGCGTTTGCAAAAGACGTGAGACGCGCAACGTCAAACGTGTGTCTGGTGCACTTTTACATAAAAAGCAATGGAAAAGCAGTGCAGTGGAATCTAAAATGCGTTCTGTGAACAATCTTTAATGTCTGTGGTTTAAGTCGGAAACATTCTGACACACATTCATTTCCTTTACATCATATTTGTGTTAATTCTTTACTTACAGCCAACCTGTACATTCAGACAGTGAGAGTGACAAACATTATATATAACGAATAACAAACAATCAGGGATATATATATATAGGCTATGTATAATAATAATAATAGTATTAGACCGAATAATGGTCCCATTTTATGTGAGGCCTTAACTACTATGCACTTACATAAAAAATAAGTACATTGTAGTGACAGGTTTGGTGGTATGGGTTTAAGGGTGGGTCAAGGTGTAAGGGATGGGTCAACAGTGTAACTATTAACTTAAGATGTAATTATTAATTATATGCAGGTATTTTTTTTTAAATATAAGTATATTGTAAAAATGTGTACACTATAAGGGCCTTTTCTCAAATGATTCATTTAAATGTAAGTACATAGTAGTTAACAGTGTTGGGGGTAACGCATTACAAGTAATGTGAGTTACGTAATCAGATTACTTTTTTTAAGTAACTAATAAAATAATAAAATGCATTACTTTTAAATTTACAAGAAAATATCTGAGTTACTTTATCAAATAAGTAATGCCAGTTACAGGCATTACAGGTGCAAAAACAGGCATTTTTTTTCAGGACTGAGGCTTATTCATTTCACTTTTGATATGAAAAGGCCATTACAGTTGCCAAAAACATAACTTTGGTGTTTTTTTGTTATTAAAAAACAAATACGCAAACCTAGCTCAGGTGACAAAAAGCAACGCAAAAGTAATGTAACAATTAACACATGTAGCAATTAGTTACTTTTTCATAGAGTAACGCAATATTGTAAAGCATTACTTTTAAAAGTAACTTTCCCCAACGCTGGTAGTTAAGTTATTAAGTTATTCATGTACAATAATTCACATTCTCGGTGTGTGATAGTCTGTGTCCTAGATTAGCTGATTAGATTAGCTTTTTTTTCTGTTTCTCAGAAATTAGAAATTTGATTTTATGTAATTGAGTGCCGAATTAGTAACTGAACCTCATTTTTTTTAAATAGTGAATGTGATTACAAAAGAAGCATATTTTGGTAGTACGTGGTTTCAGACATTTGGAGGAAAGGAAGTTGAGGTGAAATTTTTTCACAACCTTTTTAGTACTACAAATGCAGAACGATTTACAACCTTATATAAACTCAATATGCTTTCTTTTCTCGTTCTTTTTCCTTTTTTAAAGCTCTACAATAACAGCAGTGACAGATCTACAATGAGAATCCTCAGAAAGTCAGAAAATGTCATCCAGACGGTTAATCCCAACAATTCCATGTCGCTGGATGAAAATGCATCTTTGGTCTTAAGAAAAGTTGATCCTGCACATTCTGGGACCTACGAGTGTTTAATTAGAGCCAAAGCTGGAGGAATGAACTGTCAAAATCGGGTTACACTTAACATCTCAGGTATTTCATATATTAATAAACAATTGTGAAAATGAACAAATTAATATTTGGCATTATATGTGACCCTGGACCACAAAACCAGTCATTATGGTCAATTTTTTTGAAACTGAGAAAGCTGAAAAAATAGCTTTCCACTGATGTATGGTTTGTTAAGACAGGACAATATTTGGCGGAGATACAACTATTTGAAAATCTGGAATTGTTATGCAATTGAAATCCTGGAAAAATCTAAATATTGACAAAATCGCCTTTAAAGTTGTCCAAATGAAGTTCTTTGCTATGCACATTACTAATCAAGAATTAAGTTTTGATATATTTACAGTAGGAAATTTACAAAATATCTTCATGGAACATTATCTTTACTTAATATCCTAATGATTTTTCCAATAAAAGAAAAATCAAACACTTTGACCCATACAATGTATTTTTGGCTTTTGCTACAAATATACTCGTGCTTAGGGCTGGGTATTGTGACCAATTTGGCAATTCGATTCGATTCTTATTTTTATGGTTTCGATTCGATTCGATTTCGATTTCGATTCGATATCGATTAGCTATCAATATTTCATTTAAAATGTTAGTTTTGCAGACATGGGATCCATATTTTGATATAAATGCTGGTAACTGAAACTCTCCTACTTAAGTTTATTACTGAAATACACATCTGCATTAATAATAGGGTGCACACAGTTGTTTATTTTATTTTAAATGAACACTGTAACAAGAAGTCATAAATGTGCATCCATTGTACACCATGTAAACGAACTGCAAAATGCACATTACTGTAGAAAAATTAAAAGACTAAATGTGCAACAGTGAAATCTATTAAGAACTTCAAACAATTTAAAACGTTCAAAACAGGCCCATCATAAAGCCCTTGTCTGCGTATACAAAACATTCTAACTGTCCATAAAACTAACAGTTCTTAACTACAGCCTAATAATTTTTGATCACCAGATTTTTCTGCAAAAAAGCAGCTGATCAACATGTTCTGATCTGATCTAAGGCAGCTCCTTTGCGCTGTGATTAGATCACCAGCGGTTGAGAAAACTCTCTCAGCAGGAACACTAGCGACACCTTCAGGACGAGAGGTGAATATTCATATCCTCTTACGTGAAGCACGTGCATTAAGAATCGATTCGGGGATTTCCTGAATCGATATCCTTGCATTAAACTGAAGATCGATTAAAATCGGAGAATCGATATTTTTTACCCAGCCCTACTCGTGCTACTTAAGACTTGTTTTGTGGTCCAGGTTCACATACGTTATATAGAGTGCTCTACGTGTTGGTTTAGTTTCCAGTGTCTAAATACACATGGCAGACAAGCAATATGGCGTTGTTTTAATCATTTATGTGCATAATTGACTTGTTGAAGGTCAGTGTTGCCCATTTGTCTCCCTAGATTGCGTGTCAACAACTTCACCCATCATCTTTGATTTCTCCACCAACTTTATTAATGAATCATATGCAAACATAAGTTTCCCACTGCCTAGTGCGGATGACGCCTATTCAGTGCTCTTTGTCCTTTGTGTAGGACTGGCTGTGATTAAACTTGTCCTCAGTGCTGTTTGCATATGGGTAAGTATTTCTGAATGTAACTGATTTTGCTCATATCTTCTGAGCTTTTTGAATTATTTGAGTTAATGGTGGAGCATTAGATGTAGCTAAACACAGACAGGAAAGTAACAAGTTTAAATACCAAAGCTCTTAAGAGAACACTGAGCTGTTATTGTGAAAACAGTTTTCTTATAGCTTTATAAGTAATAACATGTTTCTGTACTCAGGTTTTCAAGGAGCTCAGTAAACTTGTAAGAAGAAGGCAGACTTAAGACCAACCACTGTTTGATATCACCCTGTGTGTTTGCGGAGTTTTCCCACTATATAATCTATATGGACATTGCTGACATTCTGCAAATCTGTAAAGACCATTTAATGGTTTAGTAATTTATCATTTTAATAATTAATCTGTGAATTTACCTGTGAATTTAATGCAACAGTCCCATGCGATAAAATGAGCTGATATGTTGCTGATTTTGACAAGGTAAAATATTGTTTTTTTTACACTACTATTGAGAATTTTTAACCAAAGTATATTAGAGACTTTTCATTAAGACCCTAAAAATGGGCATCCGATAACCCCTTTAACAATAACACAGCTTCCTACAATATTTAAATAAATATGCATTTAAATATGCTTTAAATATACCAGTAATAGGGTTAATGACCTAGTTTGAGCTTTTATAAAGATGTTTGTTTTCTCTTACGTGTGTGGGTGTTGTGTGTGAAAATTGGTTTGCTCGATGGGTGCAAAGTTTCGGAAAAAACGTCTCATGAGGTCATACCCATGAGAAAAACAAATGACAGATATAGGCCCTACTGTGCTTTTGGCCATGTAGTGTATTGCAAGGTTATCACTAAAGATTAAGGATACTTAGTGTATGAATTAGAGAACTTAGAGACAGTTTTATCAGACAGCTGTTAAAAACTGTATTGATACTGTAACTGATGAACTGACTTGTGCTTCATATCCATTATAATTATTTCCAAAAGTGACAATACTGTCAAGAATTACTCAACCATAAACCCACATGTATAACATCTTAAAATAGGTTAAGGCTGTTTTACAGCAATAGAAAAAAAAACTAGCAAACAAACAAACAAATAAAAAGTTCCCCAAAGAACCTTTCAGTGAACAGGTCCAAATGTATCAACCTTGAAAAAGCAGAAGCAACATAAAAGTGGTCTGTATTATATTCCAAGTCTTCTAAAGCATATGAGAACTTTATATAATGGACAGATATCATAAATCAAAATAGTCATCATTACTCTTTTTCTCATCCCCACAAGAAAAACTACATATATTTACATAGATGCACTGTGCTTTTGGCCATAAAGTGTATTTGATGGTTAAGATTAGAATTAGTTAGGGAACTTAAAGTTCTGAGCATATATGTGTGAGATGGTTTGGACATTGCATGACCATCTGGGCATTACCTCTCTGCAACAGCAAAGAAATACATGGTGCCAAAATCACCTCTGGTAAAGCTTTAGAAATGAATCAGTTTGTCTGGTCCAGCTTGATATCATTGCACACAAGCAGGTGCTTTATGCAATGTGCTGAGAGGATCAGCAGTTGCCAGCTTTCCTTCCTTAGAAAAGTGAAAAACCACGCCTGAACAATTTCTGTTCCTGTATCTTCCATCTCAGTGAGGGGCCAGTTCTAAGAGCATTAAATCCCAGGACCGGTCCCTCTAAATCCACCTGCTCAGGCACTTTCCCCAGGTCATATTTATTAGAAACAAGGATTTCGCTGCCATAACAATTCATTGAGACCAGCATCATCTACAGATTACTCTGCTTGAGGAAATATCTCAGATTCAGTATGGCTTTACTGAAAGCATTTGCAACATTAGCTGTATTGTTATTAGTGCTCTAAAGTGTTTTACACCATTTTTTCTATAGCTCACACTTAGCAAAATCTACAGAAAAGATTATTAAATTGTTGGCCAGTAGATGGCTGTAAATTATAGGCTATGCATTCTAATGACTCAATTAGTGACTCAGTAGCTCCCTCTTCTGTTGACTGATTGCTGGTCTTAGTGTGAACGATACATCGATGGATGTTACACCAAAGAAAAAAAAAAGCCTTTGTGATTTTTACACACAACTTCACACAAGAACGTCATCTGAAACAACTTTCAAATTTTTTGACATCATCTAGATATTGCTAGTAAATCATTTGAACTAATACCCATTTTTTCAGAAAACGTCCTGCCAGGATTTCTAAATTGCCTAAAATGTCTTGGTTTTGGCTTTGTTTTCCTATTAGCCTACTTTCTACAGTTCTCATTCACTGGGCTAGCCTACATTTGCATTGCCACCTTATTCTTTAGCGCGAATATGGGCGAGACTTCCGATTCATTAGCCGAAGAATGTCCAGCAAAATAGTAGCCTATAAAACTGCACAACAATCCAGTGTGTTCATAATAAAGATAATACATTAATATGGACACACCAATTTGCAAAATATTGCAGCAAAATGAGCTGCTTTGTACAGCAAAAAAAAAAAGCTGGACGTGGTTGAGACCGGAGGCCATACCCATACAATTTACAAATGCCCGCGAAAAATAAGGATCTTGAAAAATAAAGTGGATGGATCCCATGCACTTTTTGTACGCCACAAGTAGTAGATTATATACAATATCTGCTATTGGTTAAACTACTTCTCAGTTATTACCTTCAACAAATATGAAAACAAGCGGAAAAACAAAGCCAAAACCCGGACATTAGAAAGCTCGGTCAGACATGTCAGTGAAAAGACGTATTGTCACCCAACATAAAGCTGTTCAGGTTTTGTTTTTAGCAAACCCACATTCGTGCAGATTCCATTCAGGTATGTTTCCTCCCAAAAATACAATTGTTCACTACATGTTTTCCAAATTGAATACGCTGTTCCGGCAAATTGAGGAAGGGTTCACAACAACTTTGAATCAGAAAATGAATTAGTTCCACAGAGCTCGAACCAGAAAGGCAACTAAGAGTTTAATTTGACGGGTTGCTTCCTTCTGAAGAGTAGAAAAAGAGATTTCGCATCTCAAAAATTTCCGAAAGCAGAGAACCGAGAGAGAAAGAGAATGTCAAGGACTGTTGAGCGCTGAACGAACTCGCCTTCTTTTCTGGGACAGTTTACATTAAAGTTTACATGAAAATTGTCGTCATCATCTTCAATTCATTTCTTCTGCAGAGGACAAAATAACACATTCTGAGGAATGCTGGTAACCAAACCACTTTGAGTGTCCGTGAGCTGATGTTTTTCCCAGGTACTATGTACGTTAATAATCACACTGAGATTTTCTCTCTAACGCGATTCTTCCATTAAGCTGCAGGGGGCCCCAAAACACACAGTAATGACTCATTCATATGCGTTCTCCAATATTTCTTTCCCGTTGAGAAGCTTTCAGATCACTGCCATAGGATTTCTGCCAACTCTCATGTGCTCAGTTACATTGCTGATGTGTGTACTGTAAGTACCCAGTGACCTTCCCCTAGCCATGCAATGGAGGTGGTGTTGTCTGTTAAAGGAACAGAATATCCAGAACAACACGTTAAGCATTTTGTTTCATTATTGACCCCTGTGGTTGTCAGTCGTACATTTGCTTTGGGGTTTGCATCATAGCATAATGGATACCAATTACACACGCTGAACTCCAAGACATCATGTGAATCACCGTGACTGGATGCAGCCCGCTCTCCCTTCAGGACTAACAATTAAGGTCCAGAAAGTGTGAAGGCAAGATCATTAGCGTCATTAGCTACTGGCCTCGTTGATAAGTGATAAACATTCCTGTCCTGTATTACGTTGTTGTTTTGCCCTCCAACTTTATTACTGATGGATTGTCTCTCGAGTCTCTGTTGGTATGTACACTAGCAGCCTTGAGGGTCGTTCAGGTTTCAAGTGTTTCTGTTTGACTGACAGAGCTCAGCACAAGCAATAGCAAGGACATGGGTTTGATTGATAACAGTATCTGCCAAAAAAAAAAAAAAAAAAAAAACGTTCACAGGTGTTCTTTCTATTTATTTGGTATGTTTAAATGCATAACAGGCTAAGTTATAGTATGTGTCATTCATAAATTTCACATGATTTCATAGTGTAGTTCTTATAATACGCTTGGGGAAGAACATAGATTTTTAATTCAACCTTTAACTGCACATTGAACAGGTTTTCATATGATCCGATGTTTTATGAATTCTACTGTATGCTGCATTCATACAGGTAACCATTAACGGATCATTATGAAAGGACTTTGACCACTTTTTTATTTTATAGTTCATCTTTGAGCAACTCAGAAGTGATAAGTACATGGAGTTCTTTGTACTAAGACTTAACCTTGCAGTTTAAGTTAAATGCTGATAACAGAATGCCACTCAAAAGCATTTGTGGTGAGAATGAGAAGGGAGAGGATTTCAATCTGATCTGAAAAGATCACACAGATCCACACACAAAAATATTTTTATAGAGACACAAACTGGCATTCATGCATGAAGAAACAGAGAACATATGCCAAGATTAAGCTAACATTTTATTTAAATTTTTTTGCAGATATTGGAGTTTGTGGCCACAGATACAAGTCAAGTGATAAGCTCATGCGCTTCAAGTGTTCATAAAGTGGCAAGCACAAATCTAAATACATTGCAGTGAGACTCAAGTCAGCTAAATAAGCAGAATATCTAACTTTAACCACTAGGCACCCATAAAAAAGCTAAACTATGATGCTGGAATAAGAGGGATAAATAATCAGAGCTAATATGTAGGTAGTGCTCTGACACACAGTGAGGTTGTGCTTTGGGCGACCTGAGTTTGACTTCTAGTTTGTGGACTTTGATGTTGTCCACCTCTCTCTTTTACACTTCTGAATAAAAGGCAAAAACCTCAGATATGAGGGATATTTGGTGTTGGAACTGACATGTTTAGTTGGGTGTTGCCGTCTTAAGTCTCTGACAAAAAATTGGCGAGACCTCACTTACATTCCACCACTAAAAGGCAAAATTGTGGAAATTTGAGACTTTGACAGCTAAATAATCCTCATATGCTGACTGCAGAAGTAAGGCTGAGACAACTCAAAAAGACAGATAGACGTTTTTGATGTTAACAAGCAAGTTACCACTGACTGTTAGTAAGATTTCACTTTAGCAGCTTTGAACAGAGGCATTTACACACCAAAATGGAACACTGTCACAGATACCTAAAATATACTATATACACATTTTAAACATACTGTAATGTAAAGGTTTTTCACATTTTTTTATTCACCTTATTTCTCATTGCAGAAGTACTCCTATGAGCGAGACTTCCACTTCATAAGCCGCTTTCGAGAAATAATGAGAAGAATAACAACATGCTGTAAACTGTAGAACTGTTTGCACTACAAACCAGTGTGTTCATTATTAAGATAATACATTAAGATGACATGGTAAGACACACCAATTTGCAATAGAGCTACAAATAGCTGGACGCGGATGAGACTAGAAGCCACATTTCACTAATTTTCACCTTTTCATAAAATGAAAATTTGATGATTTTCAAAATCAACTTTATTATTTGGTAATAAACACTTCATCTGCATGAACTGCATGAATTTGTTGATCATGTGATCCAACATCAATTGAGATGATCCAAAGTGCATATGCTTAATCCAATTTCATAATAAAATGTATCTCTTTTGTGTCATAAAGCAGTTACAAAGTGCCATAAGATTGTATAGGCTTCATTGAAAAAAACAATCAAGCAATCAGTGTCACTAATTAACTTTTTTAATTGTTACCTAAAAATAATGCAGAATTTCAAATATTTCATATTAATGTTATCATACTGTCTTTTTGTCAACCTGATCTCATGATAAAAATGTACCTGTGAAAACTTTTTGCAAGACATGAAACACGTAGCACCATGTGCATTTTTGACATATTTGTGGCATATGTGAAATGTCCACTGAGTGGCGCTAAAAGAGTGTTTTTCCCCCCTGAACAGATGAACGAACATATGGTATGTTTTATGTAACATTGGTTTTGTATGTGTCACCGCAGTTCTGACTTGAAATGTCCTTTGCGTGTCGCTATAACAGATGAGAAACACAGTGGCATTAATGTTCGTGACACATTCAATGTGAAATGTCCACTGAGTGGAGCTAAAAAAGTGTTCAGTTTTTTTCCCCAGAACAGATGAACGTACATATGGTACATTTTATGTGATGTTGCTTTTGTACATGTTAGCAGTTCTGACTTGAAATGTCCGTTCAGTGGTGCTATAACAGACATGAAACACGTAGCAGCACGTATGTTTTGTGACATATTCAATGTGAAATGTCCACTGAGTGGTACTAATAGAGTGTTTGTTTTTCCCCCAGAACAGATGAACATATGTTTGTGACGCTGGTTTTGTACGAGTCACTGCAGTTTTGACTTGAATTGTCCATTGAGTGGCGTTATAACAGACGCGAAACATGTAGCGGCATGTCTGTTTTGTGACATGTCCACTGAGTGGCGCTAAAAGAGTGTTTGGTTTTTTTCCCTAGAACAGATGAATATATGTTTGTGACGCTGGTTTTGTACGTGTCACCGCAGTTCTGACTTGAAATGTCCACTGAGTGGCGCTGAAAGAGTGTTTGTTTTTTTTCCCCGGAACAGATGAACAAACATATGGTACGTTTTATGTGACGCTGGTTTTGTACATGTCACCACAGTTCTGACTTCAAATGTCTGTTGAGTGGCGCTATAACTCTAACTTGCTGTGACATTTTAAAATAACGTACCATCTGCACTACACCTCAACCTACCCGATAGTATGAACAAAAGCAATGTGACGTAAAAACGCAATCACAAGCATGCCATTTTAGCTTGTATTTCAATCTCTCATCTTTTAGCTCTTTCATCGTGATTTTTTCACATGATTCGTACCCAAGGATTCCACATCCTAAGACCAATTCCGTGGCAGTTAAGTTACCGAGCAAGCTTGTTACACCCGGTTTTGTGCACAAAAACGATTACAAGCGCTTGCTGTTTTACCGCCTCTAGTGTTGATTTCTGTTGGAAACCGCAGTGATATGTACTTATTGGTACGCATTTTGTGCCTTGCGAAAAAGTTCCCACAGGTACATTTGAGAAACATCATGAGAATAGGAAATTTTTGTTCTATATTTTGTTAAATCCTAAAACTGTTTAAATTCCAGTGCAGTTTCAGACTGTCAGACCCCGCTGCATAATGAATGCACATAATAGACACGATAATTGATCTGCCCTTTCAGCAAGCGATAGGTCACATTCAATCCACTCTCCAGTTCTCCGATTTTCTTGCAGAACCTGAGCTGATTGTGCTCGACAAATTTCCAGTCCAATTTTTTCTGAATGCTACGTGTCTGCTTTTGTCCTTATCCACATCTTGATATATAGCATCATTATGTCCTCCACGCTTTGGCAGCTTTCATCAAGGTAAACTTTTTCTTTGCCAATTCCTTTCAATAAGATGTTCATCTAAAGTGGAGGCTGACAGCCAAAACAGCAGAGTATCTCCTTAAAGGTCTTCCTCATTTCCAGACTGCGACAGGCGTAGATGAGGGGGTCAATCACAGAGTTGCACATGATGAGGACCAGATACGTGGTGAAGTGAGACATGTAGCAGAGGCAGAGTGGATGGTGCGGACAGGACACCAGCAGAATGAGGTGGAGGAAAAATGGCGCCCAGCAACACACAAACACGCCGAGGAGGATGGAGATTGTCACGGCTCCCTTCATGCAACTGCGTTGACGTGGAGCCGGGTTGCCAGCGGCTGCTGGGGGTAATGCTGCAATTCTTTGGACGTGAAGTCTGGCGAGAAGAAACATGTGCACGTAGAGAGTGGCCATAAGCACCAGCATGGCAAAGAACATTGTGATTAGACAAACAATCACGGTCTTGCTCTCAGAGTAAACGATGAAGACGATCCCACAAACCACGCACACCAACCAGATCGCAGCAATGGCCACTAGTGCTCTGCGTACGGTCACTATGCTGTGGTAGCGTAAGGCATAAAAAATCGTGACATAGCGGTCGATGGCGATCGCCAAGAGGTTGCAGATTGATGCCACGAGAGAAATGCAGATCATTGAATCAAACACATTGTCCATCAAACGCACAAAATGGTCACTAGCCACTAAAAGGCGACTGTTTAGTACAGCAATGACAATGGTCTCCAAAGAGTTCGAAACACTCACCAGCATGTCCGCGGCAGCCAGGCTGCACAGGAAAAAATACATCGGAGAGTGGAGGTTCTTGTTTTTGACCACGGCCAAAATGACCAGGATGTTCTCCAGAAGACTCACAATACCCAAGGTGAGAAAAACCTCCGCCTGGATCTGAACCTGCTCGCACAGCGCCCCTGCTGGAGGATCGACCGTGCTGCCATTTGGAGGCAAAGATGTGCTGTTTGCAGGTTTCTGCCCTTTAGAAAACTGCAGGTACGAGTCGTTCATCAGGATTTGTGGAGATAAAGAGATGGGGAAGAAGATAAGGGATGGAAGAAAAGAATGAAGAAAAAAATTTAAAGAGTAAAAAACTGATTTAGATGATGGGATAAATAACAATCAAGGAATCTGAAAGCTGCAGGTGTAGTCAACAAATCAGATGTTGCAGTTCTCCAGATGTTGGCTGGAAAAATGCTCTGCTGCTCCTCTGTTTGCTAGAGATGCTGTGTGATTCAGAGGCTCTGAGCAATCGGACTCTCTCACAGCCACTGGCTGTACGTCAGCAGATGCAGCCTCCGCCTGCTCTTTGTGTGTTTGCTCAAGATTTTAAATGAAAGATGTGGGTACGTACTCCCACAAACACACACATTCATAGTGCATGGCAACAGGCAGGTGCTTTCTGGGATCCAATTAGTAATTTATTTATTTTCAAAAGCTATTTGTCTTGCTTTAAGTTTTTATTAGTTTTTATTTTATTTTATATGAACCTTCTAATGCTCATACACTATGGGGCATAGATGTGTCATCTTTATATGTCATTGTGCTGACGAAATGATTAATGAAAGTTGTGAAGTACTGTGTCTAGAGTCCTGATTTTTTTTTAACTTGACACTGCATCTTAAAAATGTAGTGTTCATGTACGAAACACCGAGCAAGGGTCAATAACATCCGTCGTCAATATGTAAATTTTTTCCATTTTGCAGAAATGTGTAGAGGCACGTATTTCTAATGTGCAGTAGAAAAAATGCAGTAAGGTAAATAAGTGTTAGATGTATATAGAGGCATGTATTTTCATGAGCCTGGGTTGTTTTTATGAGCAGTTTGGACTCTAATTCTGATGGCATCTATCCACCCATTGGTGAGCAAGAGAGGTTATGCTAAATTTCTTCAAATCTGTTCCAAATCAAATTTTAATTTTTTGGGTTAACTATTCCTTTAACTCCCTCAATATTTTGGGGGGAAAAACTGGGAGAGTTTATATTCATGCTTTTACATTAAAACCTTGTTTTGCAGTTTAATAATTAAAGTGGGTTAAAGTGTTAATAATAAAATACATAATTTTGTGAAGTGATTTTGTAATTACTTCATTTTGCATAGGCTTGTTTTGATAAAGAAATGTCCTTGCAGAACTGCACAGTCATTTTCTGCACTTGAGACTCTCATTCCATGCAACAGTATCAAGGGTAACTTAAGCATTTTTTTTCTGTAATTGTGAAACCTTGAGAAATGAAAAGTTTTACAACGCATGAAACACCACAAGACAAACTAGTCTATTTGAAGTGAATAATTGAGTCTGAGCATGTTTATTCCTGTGTGTGTGCGTATGTGTAAATGTGAAAAGGATTTTAGTGTGGGTCTGTGTGATGAGTCTATTCCCTCAGGATATTGATTGATTTTTTCACACCTCATCACCTGCTTCAGTGACTTTGTGAAAAGTTCTAGACCAGACTGTTTCACATCATGCTCGGTTCACACTCCAGCAGATAATCATTTATCAATACATCCCACTCCGTTTGGTGCCTTCTCAAGAAACGGCAAAAAAAAAAAAAAAAAAACAAGAACTAAATTTATCATTTTATCTAAGCGTAATTTATTGCCGACAAGAGATAAGAAGCATGTTAAATTGAAATGAATAAATAAACCTGACCATCAAACCAACACACAGTGATACAGTCATAAGTGGAGCTTGGCCATGAGATATGAATTCGTTTTTGACATTTTCTTTGTTTGTACATTTCCGCTTGATAAATCAAGGACATACCAGCATCAACAACATCTGAATATGTAACTAACTGGAAGTCCAAGAGTACAACAGTGTCAGGGTTAAAGAATACTGCTGGTGTTTAAACACAGTTTTGTATTTCACAGGCAATGTAGTAAACTTACTTCAACATAGTGCACACTGGAGTAAGTTCACTATTGCCTGTGGAATACAAATTCAGATTCAAACAAAAATTAATCTCAGTGCTCGCCCCCTTCAATGCAACCCAACAAAGAGGTTCCCAAGTCACATTTTACCCCAATAATAATAATAGTAAAAATTATATATAGAAATTAAATTACATCTAAGACACTGTTTTCAAGTAAATTAAGCTAATTTGTATATTTAAGTATGTAATCACTGATAGCATTTGTTGCACACCCTAATAATTAATAACATTTTTAAATTATATCATTGTAAATACACTGAATAAGTGATGACCAAAAGACCAAAGTATTTTCTCACAATGCAGTAAACACCATCTTCACTTTAAAAATGCCTAGACGCTCTTTGTTTCTTACAATCCCCTCCACACACAGAGTTTTCATGCTCTTCCTTTAATAATAATTTTGTTTTGAAACCGCAGGCTTCAGAGTACACAGAAAACCTTGGACTTTTACTTTCAGTTTCTCATACCGTTTCGCTATTGAATGGTGGACGAATTGCTGGAAACTACAGAGGCGACAAAAATCACCTTGACATTAAAAGCAAAGAAAAAGCCATATACTGTAATTCTCAGCCCAATGTAAATTCCTGCTCATCATTGCATACCTGTCAGAACTAGCTGTAGCTGTGGGGAAGAATATAACCTTTGCTCAGGAGTCTATTCGAGTCTTAATCAAATCCCCTTGACTTGCACCTCTCTCTGAATCATATGGCGCACAGTAAAGCTTTTGTCTCCTGGGGATATGGAATAGTTCATACACAGGGCTCCTTTGGGGTTTTACTTATGCCCACAGTGCCATACTGTATAACAATATACCCACTCTCCAAAGATGTACTCGGTTTTGTAACTGGTACTTTGGAATTATAACGAAGCTTCAGAGTAACAGTTCACCCAAAAATGAACATTTGCCGAACAATTTCATCGCCCTCAGGCTTTTCAAAATGTAGATGAGTTTCTTCATCAGAACAGATTTGGAGAAATTTAGCATTACATTACTTGCTCACCAATGGTGCAGTGAATGGGTGCAGTCAGAAGGAGAGTTTCAACAGCTCATAAAAACATTATAATTATCCTTAAGTAACCCACTCCTAGTCCATCAATTACATCTTGTGAAGTAATGTTTTTATCAGCTGTTTGGACTCTCATTCTGACAGCACCCATTTACTATATCCATTGATGAACAAGAGATGTAATGGGTCATTCCGTGTCAAACCAACCAAATTTCAAAAACTTACCCGGCTCAATTTTTGATTTTGCTAATATTATTTTCTGAAGAAAGATAGACATGTATATTGAGGAAAGCCAAAATCTTTTTTGTAACTATTTTGTAAAGAAGGGTCAAAATGGCAATTTCCATCCTGAAATTCAGAACCAAATTGCAAGAGAGTAAAAATGACTTCAGATCGATGGCAGCATCATAATGTAATTTTTACACAGAGATTGGTATGTCTGTTAGTAAAATCTACTGACTTTAGCAATCTTTGTTGCATTATGTGCCAATAGTGACATTCAAAAATGGTGGAACAGCTCTTTTCAAGTTTTTTCTCCAAAGTTTGCATGCCTGTAACTCAAGCCGTATTAAAGATATCTTAATGCCCTTTAAGATATTGGGTCTTAACAAACTTTCCTTTTAGCATCTTCATGTTTAAGGCACTGTATGGTTCATTTTCAGAGATATTGGAATTTCAATATGGCTCCAGGGGTAAATCATTAAATGACACATTTTCAGTAATCAAAAACCAAATATGGGCCATTTTGCAAAAATATGATGCTTCTTTTCTTTTAAAGAAGAATGTCTGAAGAACAAATATTGTTGAAACTAGAGATGTACACTCTTAAAAATAAAGGTGCTTCACGATGCATAGAAGAATCTTTTTTGTCCAAATGGCTCCATAAAGAACCCCGAACATATGAAGCATCTTTCAGAACTTTCAAAGGTTCTTTGTGATGAAAGAAAGTTCTTCAGATTTTAAAAAGGTAATAAAGAGATGGTTCTTTAAAGAACCTTTGACTGAATGGTTCATTGTGGAACCAAAAATGGTTCTTCTGTGGCATAGGTGTGAAGAGCCTTTTAAGGCACCTTTATTTTTAAAGAGTGTACCTTGTTTCCGTCTGTCAAAACAACAGCATTGAACATACCTGTTTGAGTGCCATAAATATTATTTTTTCAAAGTTTGAGTGCCTATTACTCAAACAGTATTGACAATAACACAATATGATTCTAGTTCTTAATAAACTGTTCTTTCAGAATTTTCATTTTCAAGGCCCTACATCGCTCAGTCCCAGGGATATGGAGACCTCAATGAGGCTTTATTTTCCAGATTGTTAAATATAAGCCATTTTCAGTGGTTGAAAACCAAATGCTGGCCACTTTGTAAGCTTATTGTATTGAAAAAAGCTGAATTTTGACCCCCCTCTACAAAACAGTGGATTACTCAAAATCAAAATTTTATGCCAGCGACTGCAAATTTCTCCAAATCTGAGATGAAGTAACTAACTCATCTACATTTTAGATGGCCTGATGAAGAGTATGTTTAAGGACATATTTATTTTTAGGTTAACTATTCCTGTGGCTTATTTTCATTGAGTGTTTTTAAAGCTGAATAGCTTCATCAAATGAGACCAATTTCCTTGTTTTCATACATGCACGCTTCCACTGTTAAAGCTATTGAGAATTACTGTGCATAATTTCTGCAGTCAAAGGCATAATTTTCTAGAGGACGGATTTCACTAAGATCCTTCTGACATTACCCATATTACATAATTTCACAATATTAACGCGCTCTGACAGCTGTCGCGTCATTTCATAAGAAGATTAGCTGTGGCTATTTACCTGCAATGTCTGCATCATTTTAATCACATTTACTCTGGGTAATAAAACAGCACTGTAAAAAGTGAACAGTTGGATCAACTCAAAAAATTACTTCAATTGGTAACCCCTAAAAAAATTAAGTTGATTAAGTTGTGGTCAATCACACTTAAATAATCTTAGTTCAATCAATTTAAATTTTTTTAGGTGTTACCAATTGAAGTAATTTTTTTAAGTTGATCCAACTGTTCACTTTTTACAGTGAGCAACAACACTATTTAATATTACAAGAATTAAAAACGCTTCCCTAAATATAAACCATTTAGGCTAAAAGTACACTTGTATGTTCGTAAGTGTATAAAATGTATTTGTCAATAAACATATAATGATGGAGTGTTGCAGAGTGTTTTTGCTAATACAGTGCCACGGTATTTCAAACCCTAAAAAATTTACTTTACAAAGTTTTTACATAAAGTCTAAAACATATGTGGGTGTATTTAACAGTTTCTTCACATTATTAGTTAGTTCCATGACCCTTGCTCTGTGCCCACACAAAAACCTGCAAAAATACAGATCCAGATAGACTTTGTTAAATGTTCTTTGTGAATTAAAGCCGCTTGAGACATTGTTCATACACAAATCACCTTTTCTTTAAAAAACATTTAAGTCGTTTAAGCAGCAGTGCATGTGCTTTATTCAGTTATAGTTATGAACTATCCAACAATGAAATGTACAATAGTTCTGATGTTTTTTCCTTATACTTACATACTAAATTTAGCCATCTGGATCAAATTTCTCAAGCTGTTTTATTTTAATAAGGACATATCACTTATGGGAGATCAAACAGTGTTGATCATTTGTCCACTAGAGGGTGTAAGTGCAGTACATGGGGCAAATGTGAATTTGTCATTAAAATTGAGCACCAGACTCTAACCATTCATTTTAAAGACCAGTGTTGTTTTAGTATTATTGATATACAATAATAGTTTTTTTGTTTGTTAATATTTTGAATTACATTTTGCTTTTATATATTCATTTTAATTCTAATAAGTTTTAGTTTTAAGTTTTGTCATTTTAGTCAATAGTTTTTTTATACAAATGTATTTAGTTTTAGCAATTTTAATGTTTCAACAACAAATTAATGTTTTATGGTTTTAGTTTTAGTTAACGATAATAATAGACAACAAATGTAATAAAAGTTGCAGACCACATATCATAATAATGCCCGAGGATGCATAACCTGATCTTAAATATGACCTATTTTTATATCTCATGAGTAAAAGAGAATTGTCATATGTGCCCTTTAGAGCAAAATAGATGTCGATCTGTGTAAATATGAAGAGAGCCGTGACAGTGACATTTAAATAAAATGTCATTGTTTTTCGAAGAAAGTGACGCAAACATGAAATGGAATCATATTTTTCCTCCTCTTCTCATCTGTTTTTCTCCACATTGGCTGTCTGTCAGGTTTTTTATATTCCTAATCAAACAAATGATACTTGCTAGAAGGGTCTTTGTAGCTTAATAAGAGAAGATTATGATGGTCTATAATCGAAAATTCAGCACATCCTCTTCACCTAGGTTTTTCTGCAGCACATATTCACTTCTAAGAGCTTCTAAGAAAAATGTTTCTTTTTCTCTTGCACTCAAATTTATTTTTACTTTCAGATTTAGTCCATGCAGGTCTCATGGATATACTCACATGTGCAGCTTACATATGCTGTTTTGTAATGTTTTGCACTGTCTGTCATATAACTGTGTGTTTGTTGTTGCTTATGTTTTGCTGGCAAATGATGAGGATGCAATATTAGATTAAAACAATAAGATTTCGCTATCTGGAAAGAAACATTTCTCGTAATTCCAAACAGCATTTATCGTTCATTTAGTGATCATATACCAGGAGACTATACAATATAATAAAAATAAAAAAACAGACAGTGAGACAAAGCTTTGAGGCTCAGCTGATATAAATGAGATGAGAACTCACTCTGCAATTGCTGGTCATCTTAACAGAATCATAAAGGATGAAAAATATGAATGTTTGTGAAAAAGCCTTGAAGCGGATTATTTTTTCATGTAAAATAAAGAATTCAGCTTATTATGCACACATCAGCTATCTGTAGGTTGATTCCCTAAAAAGTGAAAAGCACTGTTCTATTCAAATATATTAATATATTCTAATATATTTTGAAAGATGTTTATTCAAGTGATGGCAGAGCTGAATTTTCAGCATCCATTAGTCTTCAGTGTCAGCTGATCTTTCAAAAAAATCATTCTAATATGCTGATCTAATGCTCAACTAACAATTCTTCTTACCAATGTTGAAAGTGATAATTTGCAGTTAATCATTTAGGGTTTAAACGAAAACATGCACACTCCACCAGACGGTTACTGATGTATTCCCAGGGGAAGGACAACCTTTTTAGCTAATAAATACTCCTATAGTCAATAATCTATGTAGCAACAGAGAAAATCAGTAATCAATTGTGTATTTAGTTCATTGTAACCCATCTGACTTTGAAACACATGACACACAGGAAATCTGAATCTTTTTTATGCAAAACTGCTGCAAACAGGAGCTGCGTCAGCTGAAATAAGCATTTTCTTTTATAAATGACAGGGTCAGACAGTTTATTTGTGCTGGTGGCAGGATGCCATTTTACCCTGCAAGGAATATAAGTGGACTAAATTAAAAAATGTGTGTATTCTGGAAGCCATTATCAGAATGACGTGAGAGCCCCGGTAACAGAGGTTTGGGTCAGTGTGTGTTTCCAGGGAACGAGTATTAAATTAAGATTTATACATGTTTCATTCACTGAAAAAATGAATCAAACTTCTTCCTCTCTACACCATGGCTTTTATCATTAATGAAAAGAACTCACAAAGTGAAAACCTTATGCAATCAAACCTTAAAGCTCACAAAATCTGAGCTAGTTCTCAGAATTCCAGTATTTCGTAGTTATATTGCTTCGTATTTTTTTTATTTATGTACATTAGGGTGTTTTATGTTACATTTTATGATGTTTGGTTAATGTTTACTGCATTCATTTAGCTTTGTGTGTTACTGATTTGTCTTTTTTGTATTTGCACTGCTTTTACAATATACAAATATCATTCACGGTTTAGGTTTAGGTCAATGTAATGAACTTTGATTCATCACGTGGTTGTTTTAAAGCACCTGCACTGTTATGAGAGTTATTATCAGTACATTTTAAGGGGCCAAAACAGATTTGGTTAAGTAGGTTAGTATGTACTAATTTTAATAGTTGAATGAAATACAGCCACTAAAATACCATCTAATAGTGTTTGAAATGCTGTCAGCATCTATTTATCTATTTTAAATTCATGACAACCACAGCTAGCAATATTTTACCTTAAAATGTGTGTTTTTTTTCAGTGTAGTTAAGCAAACCAGAAAAAAATATCAGAGGCCACAGGGACTGTTCTGAGTATAATAAATTTTCAAAATCAAAAATAATAGCCCAGTAGTCTAACTAAAAGTAGTCAAGGTAAAACTATGTAGCCTAGTAAAACCTAAGTGGAAACCAAAATACAAATATATCACTGATATTGCGATAATTATTCTGCATCACACTATACATCTCAAGAAACACGTTAAGTCAACAGCACTACCAATATCATCGCTTTGTAAACACTTCTTTAGTAAACAGAGTCCACTTTTTTAATGCTTACTCTTTCTGTGTAGCCTGTGTGAAGCAGAACACTTTGCTCTTCATCTTTGCTGGCGCTGTAGACCGACTCACGTTGAAGTCTAAAGTCGAGGGGTCTTTAAGGGAGTTAACGAGTAAGCCAATAGTTAATCTTCTCCCGCTGTGCTAAAAAATAATAAAGCAAAAGTAATAAAGTTGGGGACCAAGCGCTAGAGCGGCAGCATCTCCCAGTGCAAAGACAAAGGGAAGGAAACAGGTTTTATGCCGGTATGGACCCTGCAAAGTTTTCCAGGAAGCTCTGGAGCGCGCGCAAACAGCTCATCTTGATGCTTGCTCCGCTACTGTTGCTCCCGCTGCTCTTCGTCGTGCCACCAAAGGTAAAACGGTGTTAAAATCAGTCACCTGCTGCTTTGGCCTTTTGAACCCAGAGGGTCGTTTAATATGCGTTAAAGCAGCATAATTGTGCCACTCAGTTGATTAAAGTAATGTAAATGTATGCAGACATTGACCTATTTTAAAAAGCAGAGTTGGCACGTGGAAAGGTTCTTAAAGGGACAGTTCAACCCTAAAATTACAATTCTGTCATCATTTACTTGTTTTTGTCCTTCTAAACCTGTATGACTTTATTCTGTGGAACAAAGAATAAGATATTTTAAAGATTGCTGGTAACCAGTTTTGGTGCCTTTAGACCGTTTTCACCATGCGTCATTGTAAACAATGCCACTGAACCAAACGAAACTTGTGTATTTTGCTGATTATTGCTGCTGAAAATGGTAAATTATTGTCAATGTTTTGGGCTGTACTAATCAGTCAGACCAGGAAAGACATTTGGAGTGCTATAGACTGCCAAGAGTTATAACAAATCAAGCAGAAAAACTGTCTGAGGAACAAAAGGCGTTTGTGGTTGCCTAAACTGAACCAGGATTTCCAGGGTAAACTATCCCTTTAACTTTAACAACACTGTTATGTATTATAAACAGAAACCCGAAAAACTATTTTAAACACAGTCACACGTTAAATTTTTAAAAAAAATTTGTTTTTGGCAAATAAAAAAAGGCAAAGAGGGCACCTTTTGAGCAGAGAATTTTGTTTGTGAGGTTTTGAATGATAAACACACATGTAGAGAATGGGAATCTACGTCACTGCGCACTGCATCTTGGGTAGTCGCGACCATGTTTGGGGACACGCCAAATAGCGTACAATGACAACAAATATAAATCACTAGAGTAAAAATGGCTACATTGGCGTTAATATTTTAAAGAGCTGCTTGTATTTGCTTAGAATAAATGGACTAATATTGAATTTCTTGCTTTTTCTTGCCAGAACATGACACATACACAACATGATACACACTAATAGAAATCATATGTCCGCCTTCTATCGTACCACACACAGGACCAAACTGATTTCTCTTTTTTGCAGTTTTTAATAATTAAGTGGAACGATATATCTACTAGATAAAATAAACACACTATAGCTTGATCTCAGCCAGTTGATCGTGTAAGCGACCCACCGTTCTGCACATTTCGTGTATCTCTTACTACTTCATACATTTTTGCTATTCGACCGTAAGTATGTGCCCTGCGAAGTGGACATCACAGGTTTTTCCAAAATGATTCCAGTTCGAAAGGTGCATATATGTTCTATTCATAGTGCATTAAGTGTGTGAGACGTGAATTTAACTTTTAATTATTTACAGAGCTATATAATGACACACTTCTATAGTAAGTTTTGTCTGTTTGTGAAGACGCTGCAGGTCATAGCGCAGCGCAAATCCATGAATGAATGTTCTGAAGTGAAGTAAACTTGCAGTTCTGAAATCAATGTTATTGTGAAAGCACTACACCAAATAACTTTTACTGGACTTAAATGGAACAAATACTAGAACTATGAATCAGCGGTTGCTTTATGAACATGGAGAGTGATCGTAATGAGCTGTATCAAGCATAACATTCCCAAACGTGTTTTGTACATTATTCATAGCGTGAGCACTTAAACATTTAAGTGGGTCAGGGATTATGAATCTGTTATAACTAATAAATACAAAAGACAAAGCCAGATTTTGGTCAAGTTGTTTATTTTCATTGAGCTGCTTTCACCATTGTGTTGTTTCAAGCAGAAAAGCAGAAAATTGCGCTTAATTTTAGATCCGGTTTCCATGCATGAGAGCAGATGGCAGTTCATAACACAGTGGGCGTTCTCCATTCTAATGTGTTTTTAACAGTTTCATATAAATTTTAACATCTACCTCCACTATTACCCAGTCTCTACAGTATTGCCCGTGTCCCTAAATCCCAGAATGCCTTGCGTTCCCATTCTCTATTGTCTAAAATGAAGCCAAAATTTTCTGTTTGCCATAGTGTTTTAAATATATTTATAGTCAATAATTAAGTACTTCTCTTTATGTCGTTCCAAACCTCATCTCCGGAACACAAATTAATTTGTAAATAAAACTAACTGCAAAATGACTTAGACAAGTGAAAATAATTGTAACTTCATTTATTTGCAAATGGCATATTTATTATTGCCCTCCAAAGGTTTTAGAAAGCGTGTGTGACTTGTAAAGTTAAATAATTCCACTTGATTTATCATATTTAAAACAACACCAAAGTGATTTAGCTCTCAGGTAGGTTTATACTAAAATTAATTTTCTGCTCTGTGAGAACTTTGCTGATGCCTACATGCTTCAGGCACAGCAATTCAGTTCTTCCCTGTATTCACACATTCATCTGTTTCTTTATCAGGAGGGCAAATGTTTGTATGTGGTGCTTCTAATGGCAGTGTACTGGTGTACCGAAGCGCTCCCGCTGGCGGTGACTGCCATGCTTCCCGTGTGCCTCTTCCCCACCATGGGAATCCTGCCTTCTAAGAAGGTCTGTCCACAGTACTTTCTTGAGACTAACTTCCTGTTCCTGAGTGGTTTGGTCATGGCATCTGCTATAGAGGAGTGGGGTCTCCATCGCCGAATAGCCCTTAAGGTGCTGAAGATCGTTGGAGTGAAACCTGCCTGGTGAGCAAGATTCTGCATTAAAATTAGGAGATATTTTAATTTTACAGTCTTATGTTTTAGCAGTTGTAGAAGGTAAACACACTGACAATTTTAGCTGAGTACACACCTTACCTATTGTAAACATTACCATACTTTTATTGCACTTTTTGCCCCAGCACATACCTTCAGACTCCTGATGTAATGTTTACAATAGGAGTCTGAAGATATGCACTGGTGCAAAAAGTGCAATGGAAGTATATGGTAATCTACTCAAAAATAAATTTAATTAGCTCCTTTAGCTTTCAACTTTGACAAATGTATTTTTTCTTTTTTTAAAGTCTCTAGTTTTTTTTTTTCTGAATGTGTTTCTGAACTTTATTATTGAATGTATTTCTAAATGTTTAGATTTTAGCACTGATTTAATTGTTTTCTTAGGTTATTGTAGGAATGGTTGCGTCATAGTTTATTAGGTTTGACTCTACTTGTCTTTCTTTCGTTTCCAGGCTGATTTTAGGCATGATGGTCACTTCCTCTTTCCTGTCAATGTGGTTGAGTAATACAGCCACGACAGCCATGATGCTGCCCATTGCTAATGCCATACTGGAAAGCCTTTTTGGCAATCTAGAGACTTTAAAAGAGAACTGCAAGGACAAGAGTGATCCAGAGGGTGGGTGGGGAGAAATTCATATTGCATGTGTTGCAAGCTAATTAGGAAATGAAAGTCCTTATTTTGAAAGTTTTTTTTTTTTTGCAATACTATCAATGATTTATGTGGTTTTAGAATTGTTTGTGTATGAATTCAACCTGCACACATGAAAATATAATATACAACCTGAATGGAGAACTTTGAACTGAATTTTTCCAAACAAAGTGCTTTGTCAAAATTCCTTAAATGTACAAAGAGATTGAGAATGCTTTTTTTTTTCTTTTTAAAAATTCAGACAGAAGCTTGAAATTTATTTTATATTAGAGAGGTATTTGTAATTAATAAATAAACATTCCATTGCAGGTGATTCTCAGGTGAAGATGAATGTGCTTCCTTGTGAAAAACAGATGCTGACCACAGAAAACAACAGGTAAGTGAGAAGAATTCATCTGTGACTTTCTTTAAACAAGCAAACAAGATCAATGAGCTTAAAGATTTGATATAAATTCGCCACTAAAGGTCAAATGCAAGCAGCAAATGTAGTGTCAAAATAGTATTAATAATCTGGACTCTTGTATTTCTCTTGTATTTTCCGAGCCAAATGCCATGTGGACAACCTTATGAATGTTCTTATGAATACACAAGCTTATCATCTTTTCATACAATAAAGTCTGAATTGTCATTAAGAGATCCAATCCCCTCTGTAATTCACAGACCGGATTGGACAGACAAAACCGAGCAAAAGAATCTAGAAGAAGTCAGAAGAGAGGCTGAATATCAGATGAAGGTGTGGAAAGGATTTCTGATCTGTATACCTTATGCTGCAAGCATCGGAGGAACTGCAACCCTCACCGGCACTGCCCCAAATCTGATCCTGGTGGGTCAGCTCAAGAGGTATACCTTTTTTTCATGATTGCTGTGGTAAATTACCATAGTCATACTTTTGAATTCATTCTTTTATTCAACTACATTCATTTACCAGATGCTTTTATCTAAAGTTACTGAGGAATACAATGTAAGTGACTTGACAATAACATGAAAAGTGCTGCAATACAAAGTTGCAAATTGCTCTGAAGAGTACATGCTAGACAAGTAAGTAAAGACAGTGAAAGAACTGTAAACGGATAACAAGAAAAACCACTTTAAGTGCTTACAGCAGAGATGTGGATATTAATTTGTGCAATGTCTATTATATTACTTAAAGGAGACCTATTATGCACCTTTTTACAAGATGTAAGATAAGTCTCAGGTGTTCCCAGAATTTGTCTGTGAAGTTTCAGCACAAAATACCCCACAGATCACTAATTAAATCATTTTAAAAAAGCCTATTTTGAGTGAAAGCAGAAATACGCTGTTCTCATGCATGGCTCTTTAAATGCAAATCAGCTGCTGTGCGTTTACATCTCGTAGCTCAGATACTCTGCTAAAAACATTTGTGGTTTTGATAGTCGTGTCTATCATGCTGAAATCATGCGTTTTAAACAAAATCAGTTTAAAGTTCTGATATACCGTTTTCCGAGCGCACACATCCGAAGCACGTGCACAGAAAACGGCTGTCACGTGGCATGCGAGTACTAAACTAAGTTCTCTTTCAAGTCTTATTGCGCTTAAACTGTCAAATACACACAAGTTTATGTTAAAAACACACATTAGTTACAAAAACAGTCGGTTAAGTCTGTGAAGGTAAACAGCTGGGGAAAAAATTGCGTGTTTATATTAGATCTGTGTGGCAGCAGTGTAATATACAGTAAATGAATCAATAAATCCACTGCTCTCTTGTCTCCTCTGAGGCTGAGACTCTAAATAATGTTCTGTGTACTTAACTGGTTGACCGTTGTCACTTGCGAAACCACAATGTGGTTGGAAACATGAGGCAGTAATATTATAATAAGATTCCCTTTCTGTGTTGAGACTTGCCAAAAAGATTTACTGGTTGTTGTTTTTTTTCACATTTTCTGGATTGGTAGATGCACAGGGAACTTGCTTAAAGCACTTAAACATGAAAAATGTCTGATTTTAATGATATTTCACTTTAAAAAATCCTGTTCAGTAATCATGCATGAATGGAAAGTCCTGGACATTCATATATTTTAAACAGGCCCGGATTGGCTAATCGGGAGGACCGGGAGAATTCCCGGTGGGCCGGTCCGTTTTTTTGGCCGCGAGGGCCGGTGTCCCTAGCTGCCTACACTCATAGCAGTCGCCAGGGGCGGACTGTCCATCGGGAGAATTTTTGGCCCGCTACCCTCCAATTTTTATTATTATTATTTAATATTGTTGTTGTTGTTTTTGTTGCCGGCCTAATGTACTAAAGTGGTTATTTCAGAATTAGCCATTCAATAATAAAACTCTAATAAATCATAAATCGGTTAGTCTTGACTGGCACGCGTTTCGTCTCGCTCGCGCTCCGCGCATCCGCGCGTCCGCCGTCCGCCAAAACGACGCGAGACTGAAGTAGAAGTGCCCAGGTGGAGCAGAGAGACAAATCTGCAGTGATGGGCAAGCTACTTGGAAAATGTAGTGAGCTAAGCTAACAGTTACTCTTCATTAAATGAAGCTTAACTACACTAAAGCTACAGCCTTTGGTAATGTAGCAAGCTAAGCTACAGCATCATGGCAAAAGTAGTTCACTACATCTAAGCTATTTTTTAAAATTTCATTTTTCTATTGAACCAACATCATACAAAGTCAGTGCTCTCTCAGTGATCAATTAAATTGTCAGTCATACAGGCATGCAAGTTCAGTTTAATTGTTTATTCAACCACTCTTCCAAACCAATTTGGCAACAAAAATCTGTATCATGTACAGGGCTGGATTTATCTCATATTCTGGGGGGTTGAATTCTTTCTTGAAAAAAATAAAAACAAAAAAGCAATGGCACCAGTCTCACAATATTAAACGAATAAAACAGGGAAAACACAAAATTTGTAAATAAAATAATTTTATACATATTATTGAATAACATAGTCTATATATGGATGGGTGTTCGTCAACTGATTGCATGTCGTCAGAGTTTACAGTGTTGACAGCTTCGTAATAAATAGCCTAAAGGAAGCGCTGTAGATTTGTTGTATATAGCGACTAAAATATGACAGACCGCACAAAAACAGCACTTTAATTTACTGCCGTGTTTGAACAAAGATAGTGATTGATTTCATGAATACAGGAGCCTGATTTTTTTAATTGTCAGAATCTATAGTACATAACAAATACAAAAATAAAAACAAATCACAAACTTTTGCAGTCAAGACTGTGAATAAAAGACAAGTGTGGAATGTAAGCCAGATTTGGCCCAGACTCTGTTACTATCTGGGAAGCAAAGCTAAATTCTATTGTAAATTTGTTAACTGACAGTAAGAATATATAACCGAATCAAGCGGCTATTTTCGATTGCAGAAGGTAAAATGCATTAACGTAAAAATTTAACCGACAGGTCACAGCGGCTAGGCCTATAAGTCACATTTGTGACCCTGGACCACAAAACCAGTCATAAGGTTAAATTTTACAAAACTGAGATATATACATCATATGAAAGCTCAATAAATAAGCTTTCTATTGATGTATAGTTTGTTAGGATAGGACAATATTTGGCCGAGATACATCTATTTGAAAATCTGGAATCTAAGGGTGCAAAAAAATCAGAATACTGAGAAAATCACCTTTAAAGTTGCCCAAATTAAGTTCTTAAAAATGCATATTACTAATCAAAAATTACATTTTGATAGGTTTACAGTAGGAATTTTACAAAAAATCTTAATGTAACTTGATCTTTACTTAATTTCCTAATGATTTTTGACATAAAAGAAAAATCAATAATTTTGACCCATACAATGTATTTTTGGCTATTGCTACAAGTATACCCCAGCGACTTAAGACTGGTTTTGTGGTCCAGGGTCACATTTTATTATATTCTGAAATAAACAGGCCTACAGCATAATGTTATGACATTATTTCCCTCACTCCACAACAAATCCTTTAACTTTAATCTTATTCAGAACAGAACAATTATGAAATAAATAAATAAATAAATTTGCCCAAACAATCCAAAACAAATTAAATGTGAAAGTAAAGATGGGCTTATGTAGACTACCTCTCTTGCCACAAATACAAATGTTTCCATATCTGCAATGTATTTGAAGCAAAATTATTATGCATTGGGTAAGCTTTGTACTTCATGCACGTCGACGGAAAATATCATGATGAGCAAAAATGTGCCACAGGACCGGTGGTCATGCTGAACTGCATGTTATACACACTATTTAAATTGACTAGTGTAACTTTTGGGTGACTGTGTTTTATTTTTCAAATGAACATAGTGTGCGCGTAAGACACCAGCGCGACCAAACAGCTGAATATCATATTCTGTCATGTTGGTCATAGTAAAGGCATAATTTGCTACTGCAAAGTCCAAAGCAGTTTGAAGTATTCAGAATATTAGCAAAGATTATTATAATTCGTTTAGACTAGAACACGGTTTCATTCTTATTTTGCTATGGAACCTGGACGTTTTTTGTTTGTTTGTTTTTACTAACGAACCGAAATATTTTGCCTTTCGCCATGAATTTGACACCCACTCTCTGCCCATCTTGTACTTCTGAGTTTGAGATCTTCCCAGAGCACTAGCCTGCTTCAAATACTAAAATCAAGGCGCCCATCACTAGCATTGCAGATTATACAGTTCCCTATCAGTCGGTCTCTTCGACGTCTCGTCGAGACCGACGAATTGGGATATCGCCTGGATAGACCAATCTACTTCGTGTGTATACAAACGAGCCAATGAATATTGGCATGCATGATTGCAGCCAGCTGCGGCTGATCACAGCGTGAGCATATAATGCGCAGCAGGTGCATGCATCATCAAGCTTTCGCTTCGGAGCGGGACCATTCTGTGTGGAACGAGTCAGAAGCAACACTTACCTCCTTTTCTTCTCTTTTGTGTTGGCGGCACGGCGCTTCAGCGGCGTGGTCTTCCGTGTCGAGTGGAAGCACACAGCTGGTTTTCACCATCCACCTTCTGTGTTGCTGCGGCCATTTCCCCTGTGCGCCTCAGCACTAAAAGAGCAAATTCCTAAGAGCAATTTTCTTAAAAGAGTGAATTTCTAAAGGAGCTCCGCGGGTTGAGCGTCTTTTTAAAGACGAGGCGTCATGCCTTTCTCCCCGTGCGTTTCTGGGTGCGGCCGTTTCCTGGCGCCGGGTGATGGCCACGCACACTGCCTCACGTGTCTGGGCTTACAACACGCTGAGGCAGCGTTCGTGGATGAGTCATGTCCCCATTGTGGGAATATGACCGTCGCGGAGTTGCGGACCAGACTCCGTTTCCTGCAAAGGGGCGGGGTTCCAGTCCCTCTGCCCAGAACGAACGTTCCTCCAGGCAAACGCCGGGGGGGCGTTGTCGCTGGAAGCAGAGGGCTGCCCGGTCTGACGGTGATGGTGAGGAATTCCCCGCCCATTCCATCGGCGGGGGCTCCTCCTTCCACCGACGCTCCGTCGCCACCGGGGCTCTCAGAAGAGCGGGTTGGACCTCCCTTAGGGGTACCACCCGTTACTTTTGGGGCCCCCCCCGACGAACAGATGTCGGTCGCAGCATCGGGGGGAGAGCCAGACCTCTCTGAGGAGGAGGACGGCACACTGTCGTCCACTGGGCGATCAGCGGTGCCCGATACTGACCCGGAGATGATGGCTATGCTTGCCCGGGCCGCCGAGAGGGTAGGGCTTGAATGGAATCCTCCATCACGTCCCGACCCCTCCCGGCTGGACGACTGGTATCTCGAGGTGGCCCGCGCTGGTTCTCAGCGCCCCACCCCAGTGCCTTTCTTCCCGGAGGTGCATGAAGAACTCACCCGAACGTGGACGGCACCTTTCACTGCCCGAAACCGCTCGAGTGGGACTTCCTCCCTAACCACCCTTGATGGCGGACCAGCGCGGGGATACACGGCCGTCCCGCCGGTGGAGCGTGCGGTTGCGATGCAACTGTGTCCGGGCGCCGCTTCCACCTGGCGGGGCAACAATCCGTCGCTCGCGTCCCGGGCCTGTAGGCACTCGTCGGCTCTGATCGGCAGTGCCTATGCGGCCTGCGGCTCCGCTGGTTCCGCCCTTCACGCTATGGCGTTGCTACAGGTGCATCAGGCCCAGGCACTGAAAGACCTGTACGAGGGTGGTCACGACCCAGAAGTTCTCCGTGAACTTCGTATCGCCACGGACCTCGCGCTACGTGCGACGAAGGTGACCGCGCGGTCTCTGGGTCGTGCCATGTCCACCATGGTGGTCCAGGAACGCCATCTCTGGCTGTGTCTGGCTGATATGAGGGACTGTGATAAGACCAGGTTCCTCGACGCTCCGGTGTCCCAGACCGGCCTCTTCGGCGACGCTGTGGAGAACTTCGCCCAGCAGTTTTCCGCGGCCAAGCAGCAGACTGAGGCCATCAGTCACATCCTGCCCCGGCGTACAGCTGCTGCCTCCACCCGTCCGCCGGCGGCACCCCAGTCTGCTCGTCGCCGAGGGCGGCCCCCGGCTTCCGCCTCCGCTCCACAGCAGCCACCGCAGCAGCCTTCACAACGGCGCCGTGGAGCCGGTCGCCGGGCAGCCGCCCAGCCCGTCCAGGCCCCCACAAAGACCAGTGGGAAGCGTAAGAGCAAGAGACCCTGAGACGGGCGACCCAGAGATGGAGGATGCTGCTCTTCGGGAGATGGTGACCGCACCACTCCCTCCCCCGGAGGAGGGCCGGGCGGAGAATCTTTTGTTTGTTTTTTTCCCCGCCACCGACCGTCAGGTCGGCGGTACCCAAATACTCGACAAAAGAGCAAATTTCTCTATCTCTGGGTCCCCATGTGGGACTACGGGGAGTGCGCAGGTCATCCCTGCGCCTCACCCGTCCTCCCCCCTCGCCAGCGAGCGACGATGGGCGGTTCGAGAGTACGGCGAGACGGACTACTCACGCACCATCGGCTCATACGCAGGTAAGCGTCTCACACACTCAACATACAGACGCTCTGACCCCGCCCCGGTCCGGCAACGAGACTGTGTGGCAGGGGCCCTGCCCCCCTCATCGCTGCTCCCCCGCGGGTACGCCGATGGTCCCCCTTGTGCCGCTTGTTCATTTTCTGGGAGCCTGGAAAGAGCTTCCCAGCCCATCTTGCTGGCTCCTTCGGACCATCACTTCCGGCTATGCAATTCAGTTTGCCCGGCGCCCTCCCAAATTCAGAGGGATTCACTTCACCTCTGTCAGGGCCGCAGATGCTCCCATCTTGCGTGCAGAGATCGCTTCCTTGCTGGCGAAGGAAGCGATACAGCCGGTCCCTCCAGCCGATATGAGGACAGGCTTTTACAGCCCGTACTTCATAGTACCCAAGAAAAGCGGCGGGCTTCGACCGATCTTGGATCTGCGCGTCTTGAACAGGGCCCTTCACAGGCTACCGTTCAAAATGCTCACTCAGAAACACATTTTCAGATGTGTCCGTCCCCAAGATTGGTTTGCAGCGATCGACCTGAAGGACGCGTACTTTCATGTCTCAATCCTTCCGCGCCACAGACCCTTTCTGCGGTTCGCGTTCGAAGGCAGGGCATATCAGTACAGGGTCCTGCCCTTCGGGCTGTCCCTCTCCCCCCGTGTCTTCACGAAGGTCGCGGAGGCGGCCCTTGTTCCCCTCAGAGAACAGGGCATTCGCATTCTCAACTACCTCGACGACTGGCTCACCCTAGCACAGTCTCGGGCTCAGTTATGCGAACACAGGGACCTGGTGCTCGCACACCTCAGCCAGTTGGGTCTTCGGGTCAACTGGGAAAAGAGCAAACTCTCTCCAACACAGAGAATCTCTTTTCTCGGTATGGAACTGGACTCGGTCAGCCAGACAGCACGCCTCACGCAGGAACGTGCTCAGTCGGTGTTGAACTGCCTAGACACATTCAAGAGCAGGACAGCGGTCCCACTGAAACAATTTCAGAGGCTCCTGGGGCATATGGCAGCAGCTTCGGCGGTGACACCGCTCGGGCTGCTCCATATGAGACCGCTTCAACACTGGCTCCATGGCCGAGTCCCGAGGAGAGCGTGGCTTCGCGGCTCTCACCGGGTTCAGATAACTCCGGCTTGCCGCCAGACTTTCACCCCGTGGTCAGACCTCTCATTCCTACGGGCTGGAGTACCCATGGAACAGGTCTCCAGGCATGCTGTGGTTCACACGGATGCCTCCGCCACCGGGTGGGGAGCCACGTACGACGGACAGGCAGTTTCAGGGGTTTGGACGGGCCCCCAGCTGACTTGGCACATCAACTGCCTCGAGTTGCTTGCAGTACGTCTCGCCCTGCTCCGCCTCAAGGGGCACCTACGTGGCAAACACGTGCTGGTCCGTACAGACAATATTGCGACCGTTGCGTACATCAACCGGCAAGGCGGTCCACGCTCCCGTCGCATGTCGCAACTCGCCCGTCATCTCCTCTTGTGGAGTCAGAAGCATCTGAGGTCGCTTCGTGCCATTCACATTCCCGGGTTGCTCAACCGTGCGGCCGACGAGCTCTCACGAGCTGCGCTTCCCGGAGAGTGGAGACTCCACCCCCAGTCGGTTCAGCTGATTTGGAGACGCTTCGGCGAGGCTCAAGTAGATCTGTTCGCCTCCCCGGAGACAGCCCACTGCCAGCTCTTTTTCTCCCTGACCGAGGGCACACTCGGCACGGATGCACTGGCATGCAGCTGGCCGCGGGGCCCCCGCAAATATGCGTTTCCCCCAGTGAGCCTTCTCGCACAGACATTGTGCAAGATCAGGGAGGACGAGGAGCAGGTCCTTCTGGTAGCCCCTTATTGGCCCACTCGGACCTGGTTCCCCGAACTCATGCTCCTCGCGACAGCCCCTCCCTGGCAAATTCCTCTGAGGAAGGATCTTCTGACTCAGAGACGGGGCACCTTATGGCACCCGCGTCCAGACCTCTGGAAATTACATGTCTGGTCCCTGGACGGGACGCGGAGGTTCTAAGTGACCTACCCCAAGGGGTAGTTGACACTATTACTTCGGCGCGAGCGCAGTCTACTAGACATGCCTACGCCCTTAAATGGAACCTGTTCGTTGATTGGTGTTCCTCCCGGGGAGAGGACCCCCGAAGATGCCCGATCAGAACCGTGCTCTCCTTTTTGCAGCAAGGGTTGGAGCGTAGGCTGTCCCCCTCAACCCTTAAAGTCTATGTGGCTGCTATAGCTGCCAACCACGACCTCATAGAAGGAAGGTCGGTAGGGAAGCACGACCTGGTCACCAGGTTTCTTAGGGGAGCCAGGAGGTTGAATCCCACTAGGCCCCCTTCCGTGCCCTCTTGGGACCTGTCGCTAGTGCTCTCAGCACTGCAGCAGGCTCCCTTTGAGCCTTTGCAGTCAGTTGAGCTGAAGTTTCTCTCAATGAAAACTCTGCTCCTGCTTGCATTGGCTTCCATCAAGAGGGTAGGAGACCTGCATGCATTTTCGGTCAACGATTCGTGCCTAGAGTTTGGCCCGGCGGATTCCCAGGTAACACTGAGGCCCCGGCCAGGTTATGTGCCCAAGGTTCCCACGACTCCCTTCAGGGACCAAGTGGTGAGCCTGCAAGCGCTGCCCTCGGAGGAGGCAGACCCAGCCCTAGCTTTGCTTTGCCCCGTCCGAGCACTTAGATGCTACGTTGACCGGACACAAAGCTTCAGGACCTCAGACCAGCTCTTTGTGTGTCATGGAGGCAGGCAGAAGGGGAATGCCGTCTCCAAGCAGAGGATGGCCCACTGGATAGTGGATGCCATTACCCTGGCCTATCAGGTTCAGGGTGTGCCCTGCCCCCTCAGGCTGAGAGCGCACTCGACTAGGAGTGTCGCATCCTCCTGGGCATTGGCTCGTGGCGCCTCGCTAAATGACATTTGTAGAGCGGCGGGCTGGGCGACCCCTAACACGTTCACAAGGTTCTATAGCCTTCGTGTAGACACAGTTTCCTCCTGTGTTCTTACCTCAAACGGGTAGGCACAGAGAGGCCTCGGGTCGGCTTGCTATACTGCTCCAGAGTAACCTGAGAGTAGCTCTGTCGAGCTCCTCCGCTAGCTTGACAGCCGACGTAGCGGAACGTCAGGCGTCAGGCCCTCATTCGATGAATCCTTCAGAACCGATAGAGGGCTAGGCTCTACGTAGAGACTCAATTGCATCTCTTACAATTCCACATTGCGCCCTAGAGGCTGTGTGTTTCCCCGGTAGTACTTCTACCAGTATACGAGGGTTCAATCACCTCCAATCTTCCATATAAACCGGAATCGAGTTATATGTGTATTGCTCCGAACCTCCTATCGGAAGGACGTGAGCTCCGCATATTCCCAGTGCTCCAGTTTCACTGAAATGGATGGTGCTGAGTTATACAGTGACTGGCTCTCCTTGATGCGAGCCCCTGGCCAAAGCCAGTAACAGGTCCCAGGGGGGCCCGCTCAGGACACTGGAAGGGACAGCAGCCACGGCGCTTTGTTAGGGATCCCAATTCGTCGGTCTCGACGAGACGTCGAAGAGACCGACTGATAGGGAACGTCTCGGTTACGTATTGTAACCCTCGTTCCCTGAAGGAGGGAACGGAGACGTCTCGTCCCGTCGCCGCGGCTCCTGTACCACCGCTGTACGGCCGGGCCTGTCCCAGCTCCTCAGCGAAACCTTGATGATGCATGCACCTGCTGCGCATTATATGCTCACGCTGTGATCAGCCGCAGCTGGCTGCAATCATGCATGCCAATATTCATTGGCTCGTTTGTATACACACGAAGTAGATTGGTCTATCCAGGCGATATCCCAATTCGTCGGTCTCGACGAGACGTCTCCGTTCCCTCCTTCAGGGAACGAGGGTTACAATACGTAACCGAGACGTTTTCTGTTGCTATGTGGGCGCTCAGTTTTTTTCTGACATTTAGCTAAAATATCGACAACAAAAGTCTCGACAACCAGTGCTAGACTAAGACACACTTTTCTCATATCTTCGAATGCAAAAAAAAAAAAAAAAAAAAAACATTAGCCTTTATAAATGTACTTTCAATCAACACTTCTTTATTTACCTCAAGTCTGCAAACACGCTGAGATGCTTCAAACTGCGTGCCGCACTTCATTCACGAGAGAGGCGGGAGGAATAATACGGTTTGACTGACAGTTTAATGAGCCAATGGCATCACGAGGTTTAGTGGCGGTGGCGTCGCTTACTGACCCAGGATCAGTGATCCGTAGCAGTTATATTTCCGATTTGAGCTTAAAGTATAGAACAATATATAGCGTGTAGCTTTTGTTGACGCTACCGCGTTACTTGATCAAAATAATAGCTTAGCTACTGAAAAGCTATTTGATTCAGAAAACAGCGACGCTACCACCACGCTACTGAGAAATGTAGTTAAGCTAGTAGCGTCACTACTTGTAGCGACGCTACTGCCCAACACTGCAAATCTGTCCTGTTTAGGACCTAAAGCGCAGGTCTGTTACATCTGTAAACAGACTATTGTAGTTTTGTCTTTGTTTACTTAAGTATTGAACTGCTAACAAATGTTAATCTATAAAAAATATCGTTTTAAAACAGGTTTAGGGAGCTACCCTTATAAAAATTAACTGTGGTTTTACAAAACATGTTTACTATAGTTATACAATAATTATACAATATACAATGGTTTTGCTACACTATACTTTCACCATGGTATAAAATTATGATTATACTAATGGGAATCAATCCTAAAAAAAAAAACCAAAAAAACATGGTTACTATGTTTACCATAGGCTCAATAATATCATGGTTAATTTTCCTTAGGGCCAAACATGACCCATGATAATGCAAAACATGTTTAGTTTTAAGATTTTTTAATAAAGATATATTCAAGATGTAGCTAATTTTTGTTGTTTTAATTTTAACATTACGACAATAACACATGGTCCTAATGTAGTGGCCCTCTTTTTTCTGTTGCCCTTTTTTCTGTCAAATGTTTTAGTACTAATCATAAATTATATATAATTTTGAAAGCTTAGAAGCTCAAGAACCATCCTGGTGGCTGTCTCCTCCCCCTTAGCAGCAATGTCAAGTGTCATTTTACAAAATCACAACTTTTTACAATCTTGACAAAAACATGTCTTTAAAAAGGTCTCAGTATTTCTGCAATAATCTGCTGATTGTCTTCTTTAAAAAAGACCAACCTTAGATCTGTACTGTATAGGTGGTTGTAAAGGTCGAGATGTGTTTATGAAAAAAGTGACAGATACAAGAAAATTTGTTTAAAAAGTAAACACACATGAGAGACAGAGAGATTAAAAGAGATTAAAAGGCAAATTGGAAGTTCAAGAGATAGCATTTAATTATTTTACCCAGTTGATTTCAACTTTTCTTTATGTGATGATGAAAAATATTGTTGTCCAGGGTTTCAAATTTTGGTGTGGGATGGCCTGGATAAGTGTGAGATTTCCCGGCCTGAAATTTTGTCTCAGTCCGCCCCTGGTTAACGTCAAGCTAGTTAGGAGCAGTGCAAAACAACGATGTCTGCAAATCACCGTTCATGTTTATGTATCAAACCTTTTCTTGTACTGTTGCTCTTCAGCAGCAGCAGCCTCTAGTCCAGTTTGCTGCTAAGAGTGAAAAGCCAGGCCCCGTAACATTACCAAGCACCAGTCATGAGCCCAACACACTAGAATGGGCAGGTAGGACAGTGCAATACTTGTTCTATTCTTTATTTGTGTTTAAGGACTGAACAATTTTGCACAGAATATATATTCAGATATTGCAGAAAAGGACATTGTGATGTTTAAAAGAATAGTGTTAGACATTTACCCTTTAATGTTCTCATTTATGAAAAATATTTGAACTTATAAAGCAGCTGTTTACTTGAAAAAGACATGATAGTGTCATTAGAAAGTTTAATACATTTTATTTTAATCTTTATTTTATACATATAGCTTAATATACATTTGTATTTATTTGATATTTTTTCATTTCAAGGTTTGGATATTTATGAGCACTAATTCTAACAGAAAATAGATACTGATACTGTTAAACATTATATTGTGTTAACTGTTCAAATAAATCTTCACTGTGAAGCAACACTTAGGCTACTGTATTTGCACTGAATTGGAAATGACGTCATTTTAATATAGTCAGTCTTGAACTAAAGTGGGCCGGTCTAAGGCTTGAAACTCCAGGGCTGAAAAGGAGTCCCACTCCGGCCCTGATTTTAAAAGTGTCAGACAGTGCACTAATGTGCAGGCACCATTAGCATTATATCATGTCAGTATCAATGCTGGATGACACCATGGTGCTGTCATCTGCAGTCTGCAGTCAAGATGAAAATTTGTATTCAGATCAGGCTTCAGTTCGCACAATTAAAGCTAATGCAGTCCTAATAAGTGCATTAGCCTTAATTAAACACTAGCAGGAATAACATTTTATTTTTCATTACCACTGTATGAACTTAATTTGTCTTTATGCTACTGAAAGGTGTAATACAAAGGTCTATTCATTGCTCATTTTTTCTCTAGTGTATGTATTTTTGTAGCCTACCTTCATATATGAGCTCTAATATGTGACAAACAATCCTACACTGTTCAACCACAATGTTGAACAGTCATCTGGCACTTCAGCTGATTGTGCTTGTGACATGCACTGCCCTGTGTCAACTAATGCATGCTAATAAGAATTCTGAATGGCACAGGCTTTTGAAAAAGCTGTTTAGTAATTAGGTCACCAACAACAATCCAAAATAGAACATGATTTGATTTCCACTCAGGAGTGCCACAGAGTTTGAGATGCCTCAATTCCCAGCTACATTTAAACAGGTTTCTCAGACAAAACAGATTTTGTTTTAAATTTCCAAAATAATTAACTTTTAGTAGCTGATAAAGATGACACAAATACATTGCATGTGATATGTCATTATCATATTTGTAGAACAAACTGAGAGTTTTAAGTCCCCATGAAATCAAAATTGAAGTTTATAGGCTTTTATGTTAGCTTTAAGATTATCTATAAGATAGTGTGCTCCAAAACAATGACAAAATTCGCATTTAGAAGATATACTGTAAGCATTCAAAACTTCCAGTTTCTAACTTCCTAAAATCCAGATTTTGAGGCCCCTTTATCTACATAAAAGTAACTGTGCTGCCATCGGGAAAAAGATTGAGCACATATGGGTCTGAAAGTATAGCACCTGCTGTGTGAAAAGACCGGAGAGCACGTTTAGTGGATGTAGTTTATTGCAGCTGTTGAGCTTGTTTGTTCATGACTTGCATGTAAATGATGCATTGTAATCAGATTGTACAAATAGAGAGGGAGAGATGAGCACAAAAACAATTAACCACATTAAATTATATGTATTTGTCTTGCTTTAACTCAGTGACTGAATAAGCCAACACAATCTATGGATGCCTGTTTCCGCCACTGAATAAAATAATAATTGCAGCTTTTTATCTCACAATTGACCATATGCACGGATTAGTTCCATGTTTTAGACAAGCCAGCTAAGTCATTTCCAGTCAACTGTATTTTGCCATAATAAGAGTGTACTTTGCTCGTTTTCTCTGCATAATCCATTCACAATCGAAGAAAAGTTTTGTTTGTCTAAGAGGACCAAACGTCAGTGTATACTGTTTCAGGAATGACAAACGTGAGTTTAAAAAAATACACAAATCGGCTAAATATGCGTGAGTCATTGCTATGATTGACAGAAATAACTGGACGAAACATCTGACAAGCTAATGTCAAAAAAAAGGGCTATGCATTAAATGATTCAGACTAAATTCAGAGTAACAAAACTACAGCAGTAACAAGTTTGTGTTGGTTAAATATAGGCTATTTAATTAATAGATTTTACAGTTCAAGTGTAGTTATTAAATTATTTAATTTGTAGTGAACTATATAAACTAGGGAGTTGAAATGGTAACTGCAGCCAATGATTGATCCTGTGCTGCCATCTTTTGGTTATATGGGTAATTTCGTCTAATTTTTATCTTAAAAAGATGTTGTTTTCCGTGAGATTTTGTTCCATGTCATCTTTAAGAATGAAAAGTGAAACTTTGAAGTGAATTTTATTGCACAGTTGTAAAGTTGAAAAATAATAAAGGCTTTAAAATATTACAAGATTTAAAAAATATGTTCATGACTATAAAGGTAAGTTACTGATTATCAAGAATACGATTAAGATGTCCTTGAAGAGAAGTATCGCTAGCTAGCTAACGTTAACCTGTCAGCATTTATGTGCACAACTATGCAGGTCTCCTGGGATTTCCAGGCTTGGCATTTGAATTATATGTTGATAAATAATATGAAACTGAATGTTCATGCCGCAATTATTGTAGCAATTATTTTTCTTAGTTTCTCATAAGAACGAGGCTCAAGAGTGTCCACCAAAATAAAGCACATATAAAAAGAGCATGAAGTTTACGATCTGGTTTATCATTATGCGGAAGCTCTAAAGAACTGTCAGTGCATATGGTCAATTGTGTCTTTTTTCCTCACAATTATGAGTTTACGTCCCGCAGTTGTGACCTTTTTTCTCAGAATTACATGATACAAACTTAAAATCCAGATTTTTTCTCAGAATTGTGAGATATAAACTCGTAATTGTGCGTTATAAGTCAGAGTTTTGAGATATAAACTTGCAATTGTGAGAAATAATTGTCAGAATTGCGAGTCACAGTTCTGAATTTTTTTTTCTCAGAATTGCATGATATAAACACATAAGTGCGAGAAATAGTCAGAATCGTGAAATTCGCAAATGCGAGTTTGTATCTCGTAATTCCAAAATTTTTTTACTCAGAATTGTGAGATATAAACTGACAATTCACAGAAATAAACTTGAGTTATAAAGTCAAAATTGTGAGATATAGCCACAGTTCTGACTTTTTTTTCTGACTTGCGTGAAACTCACAAGTGCAAGAAATAAAGACAGTTTTTCTCGCAGTTGCGGGTTTGTATCTCACAATATAACATTTTTATTTCTCCTAATTCAGAAATTTTTTTTACTCAGAATTGTGAGGGCTTAGACTAAACCAGGATTAGGCCATAGTTCAATTAGCACATTTAAGTGATTTTTTTTTTTTTTTATAAACGTGCTTAGAAAAAAAACACTACTTTTGTGCATTTTAAGACAAAATAAAGGCACTGATATATTTTAAGACCAGTCAGTGCAAGTTTTTTTTTTTTTTTTCTGTTGAAACAGCTCAGAATTACAATTTAGTCTAGAACTAGGCTTAAGCCTCGTCTGTGAAACCGGGGGATAGAGTTCAATGTTCTCAGAATTGAGTTTATATCTCACAATTCTGACTCACAAATTGCAGTTGCATGTTATAAAGTCAGAACTGTGATTCACAATTCTGAGGAAAAAGTCACTATTGCGAGATATTATGAGAGTTTATGTCTCGCAATTCTGACCTTATAACTCAATTATGAGTTTACTGTATATCAGACAATTCTGACTTCAATTCTTAAAATTGCAAGTTTATATATCACAATTCTGAGAAAAAAAGTTAGAATTGCAAGTTTGCATCACACAGTACTGAGAAAAAATGTTTAAAATTGCGAGATGTAAACTCGCAATTTCAAGAAAAAAAGTCAGAAATGTAAGACTGAAAGCAAGTTTTTAATTTTTTTTTTTCAGTGACGGAAACAGCTTCCATATTATCTCATGGCAATTTGGAACAATTTGGATTTTAATTTTGGGTGAATGGGTGGCTACTTCATATGAATTTGTATGAATTCTCAGTTTTCATACAATCTGCTTATCCCTCTGTGATGTTATGTTTAGGGGTGGGGTTAAACATGAACCCAGAAGACCTCAGATTGAACTGATTGTCCTTAGGTTTGGTTTACACATGTAATCCATAAATGTCATAAAGTGAGAGATCAAAGGTATGTACTGTTTTGTTGAAATCAAAACAATGCAGTGTTGTGGTTCAACCTTTATCATTTCAGAGGTTGATTCTCTGTGAAAAAACCTGAAGGTGAGCTCAAATGGAAACTTACTGCCTGAGAGACTGATGCAGTGTACTTTACTGTTTCTTGCATACTTTAAAATGCAATTAAATGAAGCTTAGTGAATGTAATATGGACAGTGTTTCCATCATCAGTCTGGGAAACATTTTCTCCAGTAACTCATTCAGAAGCAGGCACCAATCATTTACCATAATTCATCACTGATGTTTAATCAGCTTAGAACATCTTGTCTCATAATGACTAGACAAAAAAAAAAAAAGAGACAAAGGCAGTGCTGAAGTTACACAAAATGTGCTTTACAGCTGATTTGATCACCAGTACGTGGCCTATAATTGAAAAAATCTATTAGAATGAGTAAGAAAATTAACATTTTAAATAATTAATCAATCTGATTCTGTAAAAAAATATCGATCAGGGCAGCACTTAGATACAAAACAGCTGACGCTCAATTATTACTCTTCAGTTTCTGAGGAGGTGATGACTGTGAATATCTAATTAAAACTTTTATGTTTTCATGTTGTCTGCACATGCTTACCTTAAAGTTGTGATAAGGATAAAAGTGAAGCAAAATTATTTATATATTTTATATATGTGACCCTGGACCACAAAACCAGTCTTAAGTCGCTGGGGTATATTTGTAGCAATAGCCAAAAATACATTGCATGGGTCAAAATTATTGATTTTTATTTTATGCCAAAAATCATTAGGAAATTATGTAAAAATCATATTCCATGAAGATTTTTTGTAAAATTCCTACTGTTAATATATCAAAATGTAATTTTTGATTAGTAATATGCATTGTTAAGAACTTAATTTGGACAACTTTAAAGGTGATTTTCTCAGTATTTTGATTTTTTTGCACCCTCAGATTCCAGATTTTCAAATAGTTGTATCTCGGTCAAATATTGTCCTATCCTGACAAACCATTCATCCATGGAAAGCTTAATTATTGAGCTTTCATATGATGTATACATCTCAGTTTTGTAAAATGTAACCTTATGACTGGTTTTGTGGTCCAGGGTCACATATATTAAGGTCTGCTTAAAGTTAACACTAATGCATTTGTGTTTTTTTTAATTCAGTAACTATTTCTGCAGGTTACATTGATAAGCCTATAGTTATGAGTGGGTAATTGAATAATTTACTCAAATGATTAGTTTGAATTCAATTTGATTCGTTTTTATTCAGAAATGAAATGCTTCAAGAAGCCTGCAATCATTTAATCCAAAGTACAGCAAAAAAAAGTTCAATTTTTAAAATATTTTAACTATTTAAAATAACTGTTATCTATTTGAATATATTTTAAAATGTAAACCAAAATTGCTGCTTAAAGGAACCGTATGTAGGATTGTGGCCAAAACTGGTACTGCAATCACTTTCAAAATACTGTAGAACGGTGTATCCCCTCCCTCTCCCCCCTGACTCGAGGTTGCCAGCTAAGCTGCAGGATCCCGCAGGAACCTAGGCTGCTACAAGGAGCTTCCAATGGCAAGTGACGAGTCCTACACACAGGGCCGCTGCTGGCCAAATGGGTGCCCTAAGCAGAAATTTACTTTTGTGCCCCCTCCCCCAAATATTACGGAAGTAAAAAATAAAATAATTAAAAAAACACCTACTATGGGCCAAAATAGAACTTTATTCAAATAAAAGTAAATACATAAATAAATTGTATCATTTATAAATTACAATTGTAGCTCTACAGCAAAAAATACAAACTAAAATTACACTTCAAATAAAACATTTAAAAATGTGAAATCTTAATAAAATAAACAATAATAAACTGAATTAAAATCAACACTGAGCGCACTTTGAAATAAACAGTTATTTTTGGTCAAAAAGGTAAATAAAGAGCGAAATAGCAAGATCGGTGTTATAAAACAGTTTTATCAACAACAAAGAGTTACCTCCAATGGCTATGATTTAATTAATACAGTTGTCTGATTGATTTAATAGTATCAGAATCATACAAAAGGAAATTAAGCAGTTTTACTATGATAAAACCATGGTTATCTGCCTTTTTATCTATCTTTCTATCATATCCATGCTTGTAAATTGTGTTTTATAGAATATATAATATTGTATTTGTCTGCATTTTTTAAATATATTTTTATTCTGTGTTTTTACCTGTTTGCACCAAGGGTGTGAGAGAAACGAAACTTCAAAACTCTTGTATGCACTGTACATGTGGCAGACTTTGACAATAAAACAGACAAGGGTTATGATGTCCACATATTTTTGTTGAGGAAAATATAGGAAAGATTATGTGGCTATTTTAATTAAATATTTGGTCAATGTTAAACAAGGAATTCGATCATCATGTAAGTGTAACAACTGCATTTACCAGGCCTTTGGTGCCCTTTTCAGGCATTTCTATTAAAATTGTAATGTAAACTGTTAATTTTGTGTTAGATTATGTATTTTAATTATGTACTTTAATTTTAATTTTATTTAATGACACCATATGGTCATTATTAATCAATAATCATAATTGCCTTTGTGTTTTAATATAATGAATTTGAAGTCATTTTGTTTACTTAGATCTGCTTGTATTCATATTAAAAAAGATGCGTTAGTCGTGAAATTATTACCGACATTACAACACATTATTAACGTCGACAGAATAAAATAAAGTTTCACAGGATTATGAATGCACCTGAAAGTGATGCACGGGCTTCACCTTAAGCTCTTTTTTCTTTCGTTTCTCGGCGCCGGACTGTTGATGTCTCTTTCCAGGACCAGGCATATTGTTCATCAATTATTATCATCATTTGTGGCCAAATAGGCACTGGCAGCCGTAAACAGTGGTGAGGGCGCGTCGCGGCGCAGATGCTGCGCATCATCACGTGTGCTTATTAGCAAAGACTAGAATACCAGCCTACTCTGCGTTAACCGTAAAATGCAATATATACATTTATATTTTTGCTTATTTGTATATGTATATTATTAATATTAATATATTACTATAATATATAAAAACGATTTTTTTTTTTTAGCAGCTGGGATGATGCCCCCCTGGGAGTTGGTGCCCTACGCAGACTGCGTACTCTGCGTATAGGGAGCGGCGGTACTGCCTACACAGTATTTTTTTTCTTCTGTTGCTTCACGAGAGATGTTTTGCGAAGTAATTATGTACTTTAGACTTTGTCACGACGTATTTCGGATTCATAACGAGGTCTTTTAAGTTTCGTAACATTATACATGTTTTATCCGACATGTTCATAGCTGCAGCTGTAACAGAGCTGGCAACCCGAATGACAAAACTCTATTGACTTTGTGATTGGTAGATAGCTGGAGGGTGGAGCCTCAGACCAAAACACAAAATGACAACAATAACATCAGTCGTGGGCTGCAACTTTCACTTTTAAATGACAATATCCTGGCCGGACCACTGTTGTCAGTGATATAAGTATTTGAAATGAACATGATTTCTTAATGTCTAGTGACATGTCAGGGCCATTTTATGATTAACTAAAATAAATAATTTCTTACATACAGTTCCTTTAAATTCAGAATTAAAAAAATATATAATTATTATGATGTTGAAAACAGCCGAGTAGATTTTTTTAAGGGTTCTTTGAGGAATAAAAGTTCAGAAGAACAGCATTTATCTGACATAGAAATCTTTTCTAACATTATAAATGTCTTTAATCACATTTGATCCATTTAAAGCATCCTTGATATATAAAAGTATTAATTCCTATAATTTCTTTGTTTGTGTCTGTAGCTACTTCCCTGAATGTGACCTCATAAACTTTGGCTCATGGTTTGTCTTTGCGTTCCCGCTCATGCTTCTCTTCCTCATTCTGAGTTGGATCTGGATTGCTTTTCTCTATGGCGGACTCAATACACGGTAAATATATGCGACCTAAATGCATATGACACGTACAGTGGGGAAAATAATTATTTGATCCCCTGCTAATTTTGTACATTTGACCACTGACTAAGAAATGATCGGTCTATAATTTTAATGGTAGGTTTATTTGAACAGTGAGAGACAGAATAACAACAAAAAGTCCAGAAAAACGCATTTCAAAATTGATTTGCATTTTAATGAGTGAAATAAGTATTTGACCCCTTTGCAAAACATCACTTAGTACTTGGTGGGAAAACCCTTGTTGGTAATCACAGAGGTCAGACGTTTCTTGTAGTTGGCGACCAGGTTTGCACACATCTCAGGAGGGATTTTGTCCCACTCCTCTTTGCAGATCCTCTCAAAGTCAATAAGGTTTCAAGGCTGTCGTTTGGCAACTCAAACCTTCAGCTTCCACCACAGATTTTCTATGGGATTAAGGTCTGGAAACAGGCTAGGCCACTCCAGAACCTTAATGTGCTTGTTCTTAAGCCACTCCTTTGTTGCCTTGGCCATGAGTTTTGGGTCATTGTCATGCTGGAATACCCATCCACAACCTATTTTCAATGAGGGAAGGAGTTTCTCACCCAACATTTGATGGTACATGGCCCCGTCCATCATCCCTTTAATACGGTGCAGTTGTCCTGTCCCTTTAGCAGAAAAACACCCCCAAAGCATAATGTTTCCACCGCCATGTTTAAGGTTGGGATGGAGTTCTTGGGGTCATAGGCAGCATTCCTTCTCCTTAAAAACACGGTGAGTTGAGTTAATGCCAAAGAGGTCGATTTTGGTCTCATCTGACCACAACATTTTCGCCCAGTTCTCCTCTGAATCATTCAGATGTTCATTGGGCGTGTACATGTGCTTTCTTGAGCAGGGGGACCTTGTGGGTGCTGCAGGATTTCAGTCCTTCACGGTGTAGTGTGTTACTAATTGTTTTCTTGATGACTATGGTCCCAGCTTCCTTGAGATCATTGACAAGATCCTCCCGTGTAGTTCTGGGCTGATTCCTTACTGTTCTCATGATTATTGAAACTCCATGAGGTGAGATCTTGCATGGAGCCTCAGACCAAGGGAGATTGACAGTTATTTTGTGTTTCTTCCATTTGCAAATAATCGCACCAACTGTTGTCACCTTCTCACCAAGCTGCTTAGTGATGGATTTGTGGCCCATTACAGCCTTGTGTAGGTCCACAATCTTGTCCCTGACATCCTTGGACAGCTCTTTGGGTTTTGGCCATGGTGGAGCTTGGAATCTGATTGATTGATTGCTTCTGTGGACAGGTGTCTTTAAAACAGGTAACAACATGGGATTAGGAGCATTCCCTTTAAGAGAGTGCTCCTAATCTCAGGTCAATAACTGTATATATGACACCTGGGATTGATAAGGGATCAAATACTTATTTTACTCATTAAAATGCAATCAATTTATAACTTTTTTGAAATGTATTTTTCTGGATTTTTTTTTGTTGTTATTCTGTCTCTCACTGTTAAAATATACCTACCATTAAAATCATTTCTTTGTCAGTGGGCAAACAAAATCAGCAGGGGATCAAAAATGATTATCCCCGCTGTATACTATAGCAGGGGGTTTCAATCTTTTATATGCCACAGACCCACAAATATGATCATCCTCATGGATTTCTCATTCTAAAAAATGAAAAGGCAGCTATATATTTGAGTATACAGAAACCAACACTTTTTTATTTTTTATTTAGTTAATTTATTTTAATCAAATGTATGTAGTTTTTTTCTTTTTTCTTAGACCACAGTTTGAAACCCCCTGTACTGTATTTTATATCAAAAATGTGTTTGTTTTTATATAGGCTTTGTATTAGCAAACATGATGCACGGGAAGCCGCAGAAGCAAAAGCAAAAGCTGTTATTGATGAAGACTACAAGAAACTGGGCCCAATAAAGTAAGCCGTGGAGCATTTGAAAATATCAAAAACACTTTTCTGTTTCTCTTCGTCGTGCTTTCTGAAATAAATTGAGAGTAAATATTTTTCTCTGCTTCTAGATTTGCAGAAGGATCTATTGCTTTCTTCTTCATTATATTTGCCATCCTTCTGTTTACGAGAGATCCAAAGTTTGTAACAGGATGGTCGGTTTTCTTTCCCAAAGGGTAAGACACCCAGTGACAGGCAGGTATTGAAAAATGATGGAGGTATTTTGACTGTCACATTTTTACATGTAGATTCATATAAGATGAATGAAATATCAAAACTGTCATATTCTGACCGAGCGTTTCGTTAAAAGTCCTTTTTTTATGTTTTGGTTTTTAGAATAGCAGTTTATATAGGTGTTTATTCATAGGTTATGATTTGGTTGACCTTTAAAGATAATATATTTCGAAATTTCTATCTTTGAAAAGTAAATATCAAGGTCCTAAGAGACTAAAAACAAACAACTTCATTAAACTCTTTTAACAACATTGTTCACCCAACTAATAATCTGTATAATTTATATTTATAGCTCTATGTAAAGCAAATGCTTTTCACTAGTGCTACAACGAACCTATCAGGATTTTATTTATTCTTCACAATGAAAAATGTATGCAATTAGGAGTTACTTTAATTAGTTTTGAAAAATCTGATTCAAATATACATTTAAATAGGGCTGTTTATGTTAATGTCAGTCATTTAACCAATTAAAGTAATTCGTTTTATTTATTAATTTTTATGAAATATGTATACTATGATTAAATTTAGGCAGGTTTCCACTTAAAATGAAGAAAATGAGTCTGTACATACAGTATGTAAATATGTGCATCCAGATATAAAGACTTCCTCCTCCCCCCCCCCCCCCCTTTTTTTTTTTTCTGGTCCATCACACTAATGCACTTAGACAGAGAGGTTCAAAAATATGGACTAGTTTATCTGCTCCCTCCACAGAATTGACCTTTCTCTATCTGCAGGATCTCTGTTCACCTCGAGTCACCCAAGATAATAAGACAAACCCACAGCTTACAGACAAATAGAAACAGAGAGAGAACAGAATTGTGCATTGTATGGGTGCAAATGGTGATTCAACATCTGTAGATGAGAGGAACAAGACTGAAAGCACGCTGTTCCTAAACATGAGGTGATGAATAGGTTAGCAGGGTTATGGCAGTTAAATTGATTCAGTGGTTCAAATTAATGTGCTGAGATGAGAAATCAGGATTGCTGCTTGCATTAATGTCTTGTCTGCACAATTGTTTTGACATTTCCACACAAAGTGAGTTTTTTTTAGTTGCAACTATAAGTCAGACTTTTGTTGATTATACATGCATAAAAGGACGACTTTATGTTTTCTGTAATGTCTTTTTATAGTTGACAAGGACCTCTGATCATTTCCATTATGCTTGTACTTCAGTAATTTTCAGTAAACATTTTGCTTTGTTTTGATTGATGTCTTTCCAGCAAAGTTGAAAATTCATCGAATGTGGAAGAGTTTTCAAGGACCTTTTTTGGAAGAGCATTTTTGCGACCTAGTGACTTCACTTTAAAACATTTCACAAGGGAATTGACTATTATTTCAATTGTAAATTCCTTAAAAATCATCTACAGTAGTCAGCCAAATAACACTGATTTCTAAAATAGCATACCGTTTTTAAACCACTACAGTTGAAGTCAAAAGTTTTCATACACCTTGCAGAATCTGCAAAATGTTAATTATATTACTAAAATAAGAGGGATCATGCAAAATGCATGTTATTTTTTATTTAGTACAGACCTGAATAAGATATTTCACATAAAAGACATTTACAAATAGTCCACAAGAGAAAACAATAGTTTAATAGTTTAACTGTATATGTGACCCTGGACCACAAAACCAGTCATAAGGTTAAACTGAGATGTATACATCATATAAAAGCTAAATAAATAAGCTTTCTATTGATGTATGGTTTGTTAGGATAGGACAATATTTGGCCGAGATACATCTATTTGAAAATCTGGAATCTGAGGGTGCAAAAAAATCAAAATACTGAGAAAATCACCTTTAAAATTGTCCAAATTAAGTTCTTAACAATGCATATTACTAATAAATAATTACATTTTAATATATTTATAGTAGGAATTTTACAAAAAATCTTCATGGAACATGATCTTTACTTAATTTCCTAATGATTTTTGGCATAAAAGAAAAATCAATAATTTTGACCCATTCAAAGTATTGCTGGCTATTGCTACAAATATACCCCAGCGACTTAAGACTGGTTCTGTGGTCCAGGGTCACATATACAGTAGTAGGGAAGAATGCATATTCAGATACAGCCAATGGTTCATACAGAATGTATTCATCCTAATAGCATCAGTGGTCTTGGACTCTATACTTACGAATTCTCAGCTCAACAATTTAAAGTAGCAGAACAGCTTTTCTATCCACCATCTGAAGGTCACACTGAATAACTTCACTTTGCCCCAATGTTGCTAACTGGAGCTTGAATAAGCAGCACTGAACTGCTTCTCCTTGTGTTTGTCTTCCAGCTATGTTTCTGATGCTGTTACTGGAGTCATCATCATCTCCATCCTCTTTTTCTTTCCATCCCAGCGTCCTTCTCTCCACTGGTGGTTCGATTCAAGAGGTCAGTGGGTGGTTTATTGATTTTCTGTTGGTTTTACAACAGCTGAGAACTGTGGAATTATAAATTTTTAATTGAAGAAACTTAACAAGCAATCAGTATTATTAATTTTAATAATAAATCAGGGCCCTAAAACATAATAGACTTATATTAGGCTTGATTTTTGGTAAATTGGGACACTGTTTTGTGTCGTGATTTTTTTGGCAGGACAAACGTTGTCACTGCATTCCGTTACCACAGTAACTTTCCAGTAGCAGAGGTTTCTAGAGCATGTGTGAGTGTTGTTAATGTTGAATAAGACGAGGAATGTTAATGATTCAGATTAGCGTGTCTAAGAGAGATCCAGCAGAGAACTGTGTGCAGAGAGATTATAATAAGCTCAAACAAATCTCTCCACCTATCACTATGTTTCTTTTACACTGTGTACAATTCTTTATTTAAATTTGGAAAATCTGTTTGCTGCTTTTTAATAATCTACTCTGCAAAAAGATCTCTTTGATTCAAATAAAGAGTAAAATAAAGTTCCATAAAGAGTCTTTAACATCCATGGAACCTTTTCTTTGCACAAAAGGTTCTTTATAGTGGAAAATATATAATCTTCAGATTGTTAAAATGTTCTTCGCAAGAAAAAAAGTGTTTTTAAAGAAATGTTCACAGAAAGGTTATTTGGAGAACCCAAGATAGTTCATCTATTAGGGCTAGGTTTTAACACAAAATTTATGAGTCAATTCTGATTCACAAGCTTCCGATTCAATGGCAAATTTTAATGCTGTAAAATATACATGAGTCAGTTGGTACTACAATACTTCAATATTGAAGGTTAAAATTGACTGATTTCTATACAAATGCTTAAATGAAACTTAATTAAGTTTTTATAATAATTAAAAGTTACAATTAAATAATTATATGACTACTCCAGTTAGTTTGTTTTTTTAAATAAACATTTAAATTGTGGCTGGCGGATTCATTCAAACATAAATGAAACATTAAAGAACAGTGAAAAATATAATGAATATGTTATATATTATGTAACATATAAATATGTTTTTTTCTGAGTTAAATGCGATGTTATGTGACATTGTTTATAAGCTGTTATACAGATTTCACTAAATTGTACTGTTTCTTTTTATATACAGTCAAGCCCGAAATTATTCATACCCCTGGCAAATTCTGACTTAAAGTTACTTTTATTCAACCAGCAATTTTTTTTTATTAGAAATGACAGAGACTTCTTCCAGAAGATAATATGATGATGTACAAGAGGCATCATTGTGAAAAAAATTATTACTCATCTTTTATTTACATTTGAAAAAAAAAAAGTGGCCTGTCCAAAATTATTCATACCCTTCTTAATAATCAATAGAAAAGCCTTTACTGGCTATTGCAGCAATCAAACGCTTCCTATAATTGCTGACCAGCTTTTTGCATGTCTCCACTGGTATTTTTGCCCATTCATCTTTAGCGATGAGCTTCAATTCTTTCAGGTTGGGGGGTGTCCTTGCCATCACCCTGATCTTTAGCTCCCTCCACAGATTCTCAATTGGATTTAAGTCAGGATTCTGGCTGGGCCACTGCAAAACGTTAATGTTTTTGTCTGCTAACCATTTCTTCACCAATTTTGCTGTGTGTTTTGGTTCGTTGTCGTGCTGAAATGTCCGCTGGTGCCCAAGGCCAAGTTTCTCTGCAGACTGCCTGATGTTTTGAATTTTGATGTATTGCTCCTTTTTTTATGGTGCCGTTTACTGTAATTAGGTTCCCTGGTCCACCGGCTAAAAAAACACCCCCAAAACATTAGCTTCCCACCACCATGTTTGACAGTGGGGATGGTGTTCTTAGGGTTGAAGGATTCTCCTTTTTTACGTCAAATGAAGGCTACATCATTGTGGCCAAACAATTCAATTTTTGTTTAATCTGACCATAAAACAGAAGACCAGAAGTCTTCTTCTTTGTCCAGATGAGCATTTGCAAAGGCCAAGTAGACTTTTGTGTGCCTTATCTGGAGAAGTGGTGTCCTCCTTGGTCTGCATCCGTGGAACCCAGCGGTGTACAGTGTCCGTTGGACTGTCTGCCTTGAGATGTTGCCACCAGCAGAGCCCAGATTCATCAGGATGGCCTTGGTGGTGATCCTTGGATTCTTTTTTACCTCTCTCACTATCCTCCTGGCCAGCACAGGTGTGACATTTTTTAATAATACTTTGCACTGTAGCCACTGGAACTTCAAAACATTTAGATATGGTCTTATAGCCCTTTCCTGAATTGTGAGCAGCCACAATGCGCAGCAGCAGGTCCTCAGTGAGCTCCTTTGTCTTAGCCATGACTGTCCACAAACCAGCAGCAGAGAGCTTCTGTTTTTCACCTGTTGAGTTGATTAAAACAGCTGTTCCCAATGAATCAGGGTAATTAGGATGCTTCAGAACAGCTTGGACTATTTGGAATGGTATAGAACTTTGGATTTTCCCATAGACTGGCAGTTTGCAAAGGGTATGAATAATTTTGGACATGCCACTTTTTGTTCAAATGTAAATAAAAGCTGAGAAATATTTTTTTTTCCACAATGATGCCTCTTGTACGTAGTCTGTGTCATTTCCGGTCAAAAAAATTGGTTAAAAAATTTTTTTTTTAGTCAGAATTTGCCAGGAGTATGAATAATTTTGGGCTTAACTGTACCTTCAGATGCTTATTCATGTTTATGTCACTCCACATTAAACAGCAACTAAACCGAATTTATTGTTTGAATATTGCAATAAAATGGACAGAATTTTAAATACGAGACTTTGTTTCATATGTGACCCTGGACCACAAAACCAGTCATAAGGTTAAATTTTACAAAACTGAGATATATACATCATATGAAAGCTCAATAAATAAGCTTTCTATTGATGTATGGTTTGTTATGATAGGACAATATTTGGCCGAGATACATCTATTTGAAAATCTGGAATCTGAGGGTGCAAAAAAATCAAAATACTGAGAAAATCACCTTTAAAGTTATCCAAATTAAGTTCTTAACAATGCATATTACTAATCAAAAATTACATTTTGATATATTTATAGTAGGAATTTTACAAAAAATCTTCATGGAACATGATCTTTACTTAATTTCCTAATGATTTTTGGCATAAAAGAAAAATTAATAATTTTGACCCATACTATGTATTTTTGGCTATTGCTACAAATTTACCCCAGCGACTTAAGACTGGTTTTGTGGTCCAGGGTCACATATCAGAAGTAACAAAGCACAAAACTTATTACGATTTATAAGATAGGAGTCGCGCTAAAATATTCCTGTTCATGAACTGAAAACAGACTAGGCTAATTGATTCTTGGCATTTAAGAATCAATATCATTTCATAAAAATGAGAACTGATTAAAATCGACTAATTGATATTTTTTACACAGCCCTATCTTCTATGGTATTGATATGAAACCCCCCTGCAACTTTAAACTGATTCTAGATGTGGAACAGTAGTGTGAAGTTTCCGTTTGGCAGAGGCTTTTTCTATCAATTTTTTATTATACTGTAGTTTTCTTGGAAATTGAACCCCATGACCTTGCTTAGGTTAGATGAGCAGTAGAAAAACAGCTGTAGCACTATTACTGTCACCAGCTTTGGTGAGATTTCTTCTACTATTTCTGCTTTTAATGTTGTATTTTTGGCTCAGTGCATTTATGTTCTGCAAATATAGTTTTTGTGCTGAACTTCAGATGTTGATTCATCATAGTAACAATAATGAAGTGAATATTGATTGATAAAACCATTTTTTTCTTTATTGTGAATACTTTTTTCATATTTATTTGATATTTTGAATGGTGCACATCTAGTTATTTATTTTAGACCACATGTAAAACATGAATATTGTAATAATAGACTTGTGTGTGAGTGTGTGTGTGTGTGTTAGGGGGTAAATATTTTGTCTAATTCGTATTTATAAAATATAAATCCCTCTGTTGCTCATAGGCGGTATTTTATATTGAAAGCTGTGAAAAGTGGCAGCATGAGGTGTTCTGGTCCACATTTAGCACTTTTAGTAGCAATCAAATGAAGTAAAAATCTGCATTTCATCTCCTGTCAGATGCAGTTTGTTTTTCACCAGTTCCAAATCAATTTTCTTCTCTTGTGCAGTTCAAACGATGTAATCACATTCAGATGTCAAGCACACACAGTATTTCCTGTTTTGTGCAACAACATGAATGTTGAGTGAGCTGTAGAATGGAACTGTCTGGTGTTATATATATTTATAAATGTTTAATATATTTGTGTATTAACCGGGGATCATTCAGATTCCTTGACCCCCTCCGAATTAAATATCTGTTTACATCCTACTATTAAATCTTTCTTTCACGTATGGTTTGCAATTGAGATGGTCAGTCAGCTTGAGGTCATAATTAATGATCATTTCTGTCTTTACCTCTCCAGCCTCTAATACACCATATGTGCCCCTGTTGTCATGGAGAAAAGCTCAAGAGTGCGTGCCATGGAATATTATTTTGCTGCTGGGTGGTGGATTTGCAATGGCCAAAGGCTGTGAGGTATCTTATTATCTGCTTTTCACTTATATACCTAAAAGTTTCTAATTCAGTCGATCTGTTGATAATTAATTGGAAGGCAATGTTAAACTGTTTAATCCCATGTCACCCATGATTTTTTTTTTTGGCAATAGGAGTCAGGGTTAGCAGCATGGATAGGAAATCACTTGCAGCCTCTAGTCCAGGTCCCTTCTGCTGTCGCAGTCATCCTCATCACTGCCTTCATTGCCTGCTTCACTGAATTTGCCAGTAACACAGCCACCATCATTATCTTCCTCCCTGTCATTGCTGAACTGGTATGGACATATGGATATACCTGTGTATATATATATATATATACACACACACACACACACACACACACACACACACACACACACACACACACACACACACACACACACACACACACACACACACACACAGTGTACAAACATAAGAATTCTCGTAAAGGAGAAGTTCACTTCCAGAACACAAATTTACAGATAATGTACTCACCCCTTTGTCATCCAAGATGTTAATGTTTTTCTTTCTTCATTCATAAAGAAATTATGTCTTTTGAGAAAAAAAAAAACATTTCAGGATTTTTCTCTATATAGTGGACTTCTATGGTGCCCTGAGTTTGAACTTCCAAAATGCAGTTTAAATGCGACTTCAAACAATCCTAAATGCGGTTGTAAATGATCCCAGCCAAAAAGAAGGGTCTTATCTTGCGAAACGATCGTTTATTTTCTTTTTAAATTACAATTTATATACTTTTTAACTTCAAACACTCATCTTGTGTTTTTTTTTTCTGGTTCAAGACAGTTGGGGTATGTCGAAAAACTCCCATCTCATTTTCTCCCTCAACTTCAAAATTGCCCCACATCAGTGTTTTACCTTTTTTGTTAAGGGTGTTTGATCTTCTTTGCATGTTTACTTTGCAGACATTGGGTCGGTACTTCTGCAGCGATGTAGGATGATTTTTTTAAGTTGAGGGAGAAAATAAGATGAGAGTTTTTCGACATACCCTAACTGTCTTGAACTGGAAAAAACAGAGTTTAGGCAGAGCAAGACAAGATTGTTTGAGGTTAAAAAGTATACAAATTGTAATAATAATAATAATTAAAAAAACGACTGTTTTTCAGATTGTTTGAAGCTGCATTTAAACTGCATTTTTGAAAGTTCAAACTGGGGGCACCATAGAAGTCCACTATATGGAGAAAAATCGTGAAATGTTTGCCTCAAAAAACATAATTTCTTTACAACTGAAGAAAGAAAGACATGAACATCTTGAGTACATTCCCTGTACATTTTTGTTCTGGACGTGAACTTCTCACGAGGGCTGAATTTATTTGATACAGTAAACAGTAAAAAAAAAAATAATAATAATGCTTTCTATTTTAATATATTATAAGACGTAATTTATTCCTGGGATGGCAAAGCAGAATTTTCAGCAGTCGTTACTTCAGACTTTGTCACTTGATCTTAAGAAATCTATATCTAATCTTATCTAATCTATATCTAATATGCTGATTTAAGGATCAAGAAATGTTTCTTTTTATTATTATATGACATTTTTGTGGATCAATTTAATCAATTTAATGCGTCCTTACTAAATAAAAGTAGTCATTTATTTAAAAGACTTTATTTTAAATGTAGATTTTTTTATCTTTTTTTTTCACTAAGAAATTACTATGGAAGTAATTACTATTCGGCTTTCCGAAAACAGCTAATTGTGACTTTTTATCTCACAATTCTGACTTTATTTGTTAGAATTGCATTTTACAAACTTGCAATTCTGACTTTTTTTTGGAATTGTGAGATATAAACTCGCAAATGCGTATTATAAAATCAGAATTATGAGATAAAAACTTACATTTGCGAGTTATAAAGTCAGAATTGCAAGATATAAAGTCACAATTCTGACTTTTTTTTCAGAATTGGGAGATATAAACTCACAATTGTAAGAAATAAAGTCAGAATTGTGAGGTAAAAACTTTTTATCTAGATATAAACTCGCAATTTTGACTTTATAACTTGCAATTGCGAGTTTATATCTCACAATTCTGATTTCATTTCTCAGAATTGCAAGATAAAAAGTCACAATTACCTTTTTTTTCAGTGGCAGAAATGGGCTTCCATAAATTACCATTGGACAAGTTAAGAAACAATTATAAAAATACAACAATTTGCAACAATTGCTTAAAAAGCTTCCATCATCATTTATTAAAAGATGGCACTTAATTTGGTGTTTTATCTAATGTAATTATACTTATACTAGTGCTGTCAATTGATAAAAAAAATGTAACTAATTAATCACAAAAATTTGTTTTCTTAAAATTAATCGCAATTAATTTTTAAGAAAAAAAAATAAACGTTTTTAAACATACTTTTATATGGCAATAATTTCACATTCAATCTTCAAATAATGTAGAAACAACATAAAGAAAGTATATTTTTAATATTTATTAAATATTTTTTATGATTAAAGGTGATTATCACTGATACAAATATTATTGAGGTCTCTAAGAAATTTTTTCCCCCAAATATTTAACCATTGACTATAGCTATTCGACATTACAGCATATTTGAGAGCTATCAATTTTAACATTTACTAGACTTTAAAGGTGCCATAGAATGCATTGAAACAATATTTACAATTGTTCTTGGATATCTACATAGAAGGCATATGGCATAGGAAAGGGCAAAAAGTCTCCAGAAACGGTTTTACAGGTCCATTTACAACCCTAGGATTTGTCCCTAGAATGAAATGCTCTGTTATTGCCTTATTTGGAAGGTTCATGAATTTTAATGAGCTCTGCTCTGATTGGCTGTTTCACAGAGCGGCTCATCTCAGTAGCTCGCACATGGAGGAAATATATATTTAATTACGGAGCTCTAGCCGCTTTTAATATGCGGTTTGTTGAATCTGCCGTTTTGAATCGGCCACATTTTACTCTGACTATTGTGATCGCATGTGCTCTGCGTAACATTATAATGCAGCGACACAAGTACTTACCACACAAGTTCAGGTGCTTGTCAGTGATACTCAGGATCTGTAAATCATTCGGCATCATCAGCGCAGTCATCTCTCTGTTTATGTGGTAAGTGAAATCTTATGTACTGCAATGTAAGAGGCTACCGCTAGCATTAAGCTAACCATGTCCCTTCAGTGCCTGCCTTATTTTACTGATGTAACTGATGATTGGGCGATGCAAATGTTGGGGGCGTAGCTATTAACGATCGGGACTATTGCGTAATAGTCGGTATGTTGGAATTGACCTATTTTTCAGTGGTCTTTTGCAAACACCAGATTTATATAAGGAGGAAATGATGGTGTTTGAGACTCACAGTATGTCATGTCCATGTACTGAACTGTTATTATTCAACTATGCCAAGGTAAATACAGTTTCCCATTCTATGGCACCTTTAAAAGGTAACTGTGCTCACGGCAACTAGAGTTCGAGTCCTGTCTCGAGGTCCTGTCCATTAAAGGCATAAAAGCCCAAATATATATATAAAAAAAAAAAAAATTGAAAAATTAAGAACAATTACAGAAAAATAAAATAAAGCATATTTCGTTACCTTTTGAAACTTAGAAGGGTTCAATTTGAGTAGACGATTTTACCATCGCTTTAATCGTCAGGGCGCACTTCCACAGTACGTTCAGCATCTGGTTCATATTCACCATCTCAACCATATTCGCAAAACTATCCTTTTCAATGACTTCAAAAACATTATTTTGATCGCTGGCAGCTTATCATTAGATCATAAGTCATTAGATATTTACAGATTTTTGCGCACAAAAAAAATACACTTACACTATCACACACCTCGGGTTGCTAGCGACCCTATACACTTTTTACAAAAAAATATGAATCAGAAAACAGACATTCTTTTATATTTAATTATTTTTTTCTTGTTTTATTGTTTAAAATGAATAGATTGAGGAACACTAACAAAGCTGATGTCAAACTTTTTTTAAAAAATGAAGGAGGGAGAGGGTAGTAAATGACGTCCCGGGTCGCTAAAGACCCGAGGTATGCATTTAAGGGTTTTCCCCTGCGCTAATTTTGACAGCACTAATTCATACATTTTTCATTTCTCACTGTGACACAAATGTCTCAATATTAAGCCTATATGATTTTGTTTTCATAGTTTATAAAACACAAACAAAATCATATGTAACATTACATAGTGATATCATATCCACCAAATACTTTATTTTTAGGCCATCCGTGTGAATGTCAACCCACTGTACTTCATGATCCCAGCAACAACCGGTTGCTCTTACGCTTTCATGCTTCCTGTGTCCACACCTCCAAACTCAATCGCTTTTGCCTCCGGACACCTGATGGTCAAAGATATGGTGAGAAACAACTACAAAAAAAGATTACGTCATTGCAAACAGATGTTGTTTTCAGTTGTTAAGATGTGTGTAATGTTCACAGGTAAAAACAGGGTTTGTGATGAACATCCTGGGAATTCTTTGTGTGTCTCTGGCCATGAACACATGGGGTCTTCATATGTTTGATCTACACTTATACCCGGATTGGGCAAGATCTTTAAATGATTCCACAGCAACTGTGGCTACACATACTATAGCAGGTATGAACATGACAGGCTAGAAGACGAATATGGACACATTCTGTCCAGGTTCTGTATATACTGTAGATACAAGATTAAAAAGAAATGAAGAAATTGCTTAACTGAGGGATTCCCTTTGTGGATTGATCTACAATATCATGACCTCACTTCCTGCTCAGCACTGCCCTCTTGTGCCTTGATGCCACTTCAACGATTTAGGGCAGGAAAATTAAAAATGTTTTTAAAAATAATGTTTATGTAGATATAATCTGGTAGGAAACAGGATCTCAATTGCAAATCTCAATATTTTTAATAATATTCTCTTCATCTGTTTTGTAAATTTGTATTAATGTTATTTGTATAGTATTGTAAATTTGTTGTATTTATGCCATATATCCAGTAATTATTAATTATGTAACATTTTTATGTTCCATTGTTGTGATCTTCTGTTCATTATCCATAAGACCCAATTAAAGCATTGATCCATCAAAATAATGTAGAGTTATTGATGAAAATCGAAACTAAAAAAAAATCCATAGAAAGAAAATATGACTGCCAGAACAAAACAGGAAGAAATACTGTGTTGGATTACGAAAAATGGTCATGTAAAAGCACAGAAGACTATTAAGTTTTATGAAAACCACTTGAAAACAGCAAGCACAGTTTTTACGGACTTCCCTTTTAATCAAATTTTTTTGTATATCTTCCTTTTAAGGTTCACGAAAAGAGCAGTTTTGTTTGTTTCCGCCATGTCATGTGGTGTTGTGTAAGTGACCATGTCAAGTGTGACCTGTGTTTTTGGGTTTCATGTGAATGTGAGCAACTGAATGAGTCAGTGTGCATGTGTGTTCAACATCCAGCTCAGAGTCATAGGATTGAGTGCATATAAATATGTGTGTGTTCAGTGTCCAGCTCAATATGAAGCTGGCCTGTGATGATGACCGACCTTTTAATGCTGAGATAAATCCATGATCTTATTCAAACCTCTATTTACCCAACAGTAATGATGCCTTTAAGAAACAACCATCTCTCTATTTTGTCCCTCAGGTATGTCAATATTTCTGCAATTATAAAGACATACGGCTCTAAATAGAGACATTTATTGATTAGCACCATAATTGAGCAAGAAGCAAATGGAACTTGACAAAGTGGATATATTAGTTTAGCTGTAGCATTTTATATTATAGTGTTTGTGTGCTCATGTGAATACTGAGAAATATTATTGAACTATATTTGTTAAATCTGTAGTTGTTGATTTTGCTTCTGCTGTTACTAAAGCAGTTCATTACAATACCGTGTAATGTAACATGCTGTAAGGTAAAGTTGAATGGGTTTAGTAATCAGATGTTCCAGAATGAAACTTGTGATTTGTTTGTCTTTTTTGTCAGTTGATATTTTAGATTTTCGAACATCTTCAATAGGATTTTGCCCAACAAAATTGTTTTGCAAAAATTTTTGCAGACATGCTGCAAAAATACCATAAACCATTAATGTATCATAAAAGTTGTTAATGTAACTTGGTTTGTTATTCATAGAACATCTTGTTTGACAGTCATAGTCACCGTTTACTTTAATTGCAAGGAAAAAGCAGACTCACTGTCTGTTTAGTGTTCTGATGAGGGGAGTTAAAACAGGACAGGAAATAGCCTAGCACGTCTAAATTATGATGTTTTTTATGTAAAAATGTTGATTAATCTTGAACTTTACAAGTTATGGAAGCCCATTTCCGCCAGTGAATAAAAAAGGTTAATGAGACTTTTTACAATTTGGACTTTTCTCCTCAGAATTGTGAGTTTATACATTTGAAGGCAGAACTGCATGATATAAACTCGCAATTGTGAGTTGTAAAGTCAGAATTTCAAGATAAAAACTCAGTTTTGACTTCTTTTCACAAATGCAAGTTTATATCCCGCAATCCTGTTTTTTTTTTTTTTTTCAGAATTGTAAAAGTCCAGTTTTGAGAGGAAAAAAAAAACGATGTGTTGTCACAATTCTGACTTGATAACTTGCAATAGCGTGTTATAAAGTCATAATTGCGAACTGCATGCTATAAAGTCAGAATGGTGAGATTATGTCTGTTTAAATCTCACACTTCTGAGTTAATAACTTGCAATTGCATGTTATAGTCAGAATTGCGAATCTGAGAAAAAAGGTCACAATTTTGAGATACAAATTCTGTTTATATCTGTTTAAGTTTATATCTCACAGATCTGACTTTATTTCTCAGAATTGTGACTTTATTTCTCCTTATAACACTCGCAATTGTTATAAACTCTCAATTATGGCTTTTTTTCCTCACAATTCTGACTTAACTCACAATTGCATGTTATAAAGTCAGAATTTTGAGAAAAATTTGATGAAAAAAATAAAAAATATGTGATATAAATACAATTCTGGCATTTTTACTTGAAATTCTGAGAGAAAAAAAATCTGAATTGTGAGTCTACATCTTGCAGTTCAGAATTGTGACTTTATTTCTCTTTATAACTATTTTTTATGACTTTATAACTCGCAATTGTTATGAGAAAAAATAGATAAAAAGTAAAAATGTGATTTTGTGAGGGAAAAAAATGACTGATATGTTCTCAGAGTTTATATCGCACAATTCTGACTTACCTTGCAATTGCATGTTATAAAGTCAGAATTGCAAATTGCATGTTATAAAGTGAGAATTGCAATCCTAGGAAAAAAAAGTCACAATTTTGAGATATGAACTCGCAATCCCGAGAAAATTCTTTGAAGTGTACACTTGCATTTCTGAGAAAAACGTCAGAATTGTTTGTTTATATCTTACAGTTCAGACTTTATTTTTTAGGATTGCGACTTTATGTCACAGAATTGTTTCTGGCAATTCTCACTTTATAACTTACAAATGCAAGTTCATATCAAACAATTGAAAAAAAAAACATCAGAAATTCGAGATATAAACTCAAAATCCCAATCACACAATTCTGAGAAAAAAGTCTACTTTTTTATTTTATTATTCAGTGGCGGAAATGGGCTTTCATAATAAGTGGACCTCAGAGAACAGTACGAAATAATAAAAAAGCCATTTCATGACCCTTTTAAGTAAATTCTTCCTTTCTGTTTCACTAAAGAAATAAAGTGAAACAGGTTTCAAAAGCCATGAAGGTGAATAAATTATATGATTTTTCCCCCTGTCTACTTTAAGTGGTTTAATTGGCTTAAATGGTTCTTATTCTATTAAAACTGCAGTAAGCTGTATAAGCCAGTGAAGACTCACTCAGTTCTCCTATAGAGAAAAATATTTTCCTTTCATCTGATTTCAAACTTTAGATACTAATTGATCATGTCTTCACTATTTATGTGTTTGTATGTGTTAGAGCCTCAATGAGAAGCAGTATGGAGGCGCTGTGGTTGTGTTACTCTTCTCCAACTCCTCAAAGTGCAAGTCACCTCCTCGCCCTACTTGCTCTCTGTCTCTCATTGGCTGCTATAACTGCTTCACTGCTTTTCCACTGGCTCATAGACCTTTTAAAATATGACATCCAGACAGCATTGGTTGCAGCTGGTATCTATGCCACAGCTGTGTTTATCCTATCATCTCTCATTCATCCATTCCGATGTGCCTTCACGCTAATCTTCCCGACGTTGTTCACCCGACAAGGCCGTAAACTGCTGCTGTCCACGTCCGTGATGATCGTGGTGCTGTACGTCCTACCCAACATGGCCGCCAACATCGCAACACTCACACATGTTGTGAAATGCGCATCAGAAAAACTTTCTCAAAGTCTTCTAAGCAGCTCAGGGCTCATCAACACCATTAAGGATAACATAGTCAGAAGAGCTGAGGAAAGAGTGGATGGGAGTTTAGTCCAAACGCTGCGTGATTTTGATCACACTACACATATTAATGTCTCTGAAGTGAAGGGACGGTTGCATGTGTTGAGTCAACGGGTGCAGGAGGATTTCTCTGAAGTTAAAAGTCAAGTACAGGACCTGAAGCTGCTATTCAGCAGGATTTTCGCTGCTGTTTTTGTTCTGTATTTGTTCGCTGAGTCTGTCATGTACCTTCGGTCTTATCTGACGTCTGTAAGATTTGACAACACATATGTCACTGGTGGGCTCAGGAGGAAAGGAGCTGAAAAAGGGATTGTGGTTGAAGCGAAGGATGTGAAAAATGGAGTAAACTCCACCAGTTTCAGAATAACTAAAAGGGAACTTTTCAAATGTCTGGCTCCAGCAATGGTGATCACACTGTATCTGCTAATGACAATCTTTTTGATAGTGCTGGACGATTTCTTGTATTACTTGGTGAAATTAGGTGGTCCTTGGATTTCAAACATGCCATCCACCAACATCAGCATCAACGTCAACTTCAAGGTAATCAACTCCACCAGTTTCTTCTTACATATATCCTGATGAATTGTAACTCCATATGGAAGTCAAAGTCAGACTTCATTGACAGTTTTTAGTTTTTAGTAATTTTATGGAGGTTTGGAACACTTTGATGCAAAGTAAATGACAGGATTATTACTTTTGGGTGAACTATCCCTTTAAGTTAAAGCAAAAGTTAACAAAAAAGCTCTGATAAAGTCAAAGTACTTGTCAAAGTTACTGTTCACCATTGTGAAAAATAACGATTCTCTTTTCTTTTGCCCTCTGTCTTTCTAATCATCTCAGGTTGGAACTGAAGTGGGCTTCTGTCAAATCTTTAGCTCAGACTGTCAGGTAGATTTGTTCAATTTTAACAGAACTTACACAGCCCTCATTCACTCTGATCCAAACATGTGCGAGGCCCAATCCAGCAAGCTGAACCCAAGTGTAGTGACGGCACTGGTGTTCCTATATCTGTTCAGCTACACCTTGCTGCCCCTGGAGGTCTACGCACGACGCCTTCGGAGAAAGGTAGCAGCTTCTTTCTTCCGGCAGCAGGAGGAAAGAAGGGTTGAGTTCCTTATTAAGAAAGTTCAAACTAAACAAAAAGACAGACAAAACAAAGTTTTCTTTATAGAATCCAACCATCAAGATAAAGAATTCTCTGGGATAACAGATCAGCTATACACGTAATACTAGAGTGCATGTTATCCTACATTTTTACAGAACTGTAAATACTGTATTTAAATAATAAATGTACATAATCAAATTTGTGAGTTATACATTTTGTTCAACAACTTTTTTTTGTCATATTTTCAGTTGAGGTCAAAAGTTTACATCCCCTTTTAGAATGTTAATTATTTGACCAAAATAAGAGGGATCGCCCACAAGAGAAAATAATAGTTGAATTTATAAACATGACCCATTCAAAAGTTTACATCCTCTTGATTCTTAATACTGTGTTATTCCCTTAGTTGTTCATGAGTCCCTTAATTGTCCTGAACAGTTAAATTGACTGTTCATGATTTTGAGATCCATCTTTTTACACTGAGGACAACTGAGGTGGGTGGATCCCGGGGGAGGGGGGTGTTGAATTTGAAGATCAGGGTAAATTGAACCTATGGTGTCTTCTGGGAAATATGTAACTATTTTCTGTCTAGCCTCTGAAGGGCAGTACTAAATAAAAAAATAAAGATTCTAGAAAATCTCATATAGGCAAAATAAGAAAAATCTACACAGGTTGATGTAACTCTTAATGCATGGTTTTCCCTTCAGGAGCATCAGATATTTGAACTTTCTGTAATAGTTGCATATGAGTCCCTCAGCTGTCCTCAGTGTAAAAAGATGATTTCAAAATCATACAGTCATTGTTGGAAAGGGTTCAAATACACAAAAATGCTGTAAAACCAAAGAAGTGCCCTCGTGTTTTCATCGCAGCTAAACCTTGCGTCACCTTTGACAGGTGAGTTACTGCAAAAAGACGGTCATTGCAACACTGTAAAGCAATTAAACTACTGCATTTCACCATGTGCTTAAAAAAAAACATTTTCATAGGTTTAACATTATGTTATCGGCTAGGAAAATGTTAATTTGACTATAAACACCAGAAACTGGAAAGTTAAAGCCTCGTTCAAGTGAGGCGAGACTGACGTGTTCAGAAAAAAAAAGGTGGATACTGCAGTGAAGTGGTTTGTGATCTGACCTATGACGCTATAAACGGGAAAAAATACCTTGGTGTTTAACAGAGTGAAAACAGCTTTCTGCTTTTACCTTACAGTTCACAATCCATTAAGAGACCGTGTTAGTGACATAGAGTACAGGTTAGTGCTGCCTGATCTAGAGGGACTGGATGATGGAAACATGACACTAATGGACAGGAAATCAAAGCACAGCACAGTAAGAAGGAACTGTAAATGCTTAGGGGACTGCAGTGGTTATTATGTGTGTATATTACACTGCATGTGCATATTGTATACAGAAAACTGAATTCAGATACCATTTGTATATTATTAGCATTTTATTATATGACTAACTGGTAGATAATAAGGTGTTATGTCAGAAAAAAAATGTTTTTCCTTCTCTTACGTGAGAAAGATCTCAAGTCTTACTGACGTCAAACTGAACAGGTACATCTGAATATGTGAACCCACAATGAGGTTCATTTTTAATAAGGGTCTGATGATTGCAGGCTGATTTTAGCAGTTTGTATCATGCAAATTATAAGATTTGCAGTTAAAATGAAAAGGCACAGAGAGGTTGAAAATGGTCATGCAAAGCTACATTATGTGTTCTTGGCACATACTGTTGGATTTTAAATTTGTCCATTTTAAACAACATATCAGTGTTGGCATTATTTCACAGTAACTAATGACTCATATTAAACAACAATTTTTGTCTTAATCTAATTTGTAGGGTTAAAGTAAAGAGTCACTTAAAAAACACACAAATAGATTTTTTGAAAAATGTCTCCAATATCCATTCAATGAAATTCAATGGATTTCCATTGTTGTTTAGGACTGTATGAGCAAAAACAACTGAAATGTCTTGTTTTTTGTTGTTCCACAGGTGAAAGAAAGTTTAGGTTTACTAAGGGTAATTGATTGAAGAGAAAACAATAACACCTACAGTGTTTTGCTATCACACATTTAAAAGGAACCCTGGGTATTAAGACTTATATGGCTTAATATAACGTAAACAATGTCTCTTAGATGGAAAGGAAAGGAAAGGAAAGGAGGTGAAGTGAGGCCAAGTATGGTGACCCATACAAGGAATTTGTGCTCTGCATTTAACCCATCCAAGTGCACACACACAGTAGTGAACACACACACACACCGTGAACACACACCCGGAGCAGTGGGCAGCCATTGCTGCGGCGCCCGGGGAGCAGTTGGGGGATCGGTGCCTTGCTCAAGGGACTCACCTCAGTCGTGGTATTGAGGGTGGAGAGAGTGCTGTACATTCACTCCCCCCACCTACAATCCCTGCCGGACCTGAGACTTGAACCTGCAACCTTTGGGTTACAAGTCCGACTCTCTAACCATTAGGCCATGGCTGCCCCGATTTATGTTAGATTTATGTTATTTAAAAAAAAAATCCACGTGTTTTTATACATATATTTATTTTGATAATGTCAAATGGTTGCAAATGGGAGCTACTGGCACTACCTGTCATTGTTTTTACTGCAACAAAACTAAGGAAAATAAAATAGTGATTTGGTACTACATTGCAGCTTTTGACTGTAATTTTCAGTCGAAGGGCAACAAAAAAGCACTGTAAGTCTTCAATGCTTTCCTAGCGATAAGAAGAGAAGAAAAGAATGGGAAGATGCCTGTGGACGAATAAAACTTCCTAAAGACCTGCGTCTTTGTTCTCTCCACGTCAGCCCTCATGCCTTTGAGGCATTTAGTAGACCACAGCTACTGAAAGAGCTTACAAACGGCAGACAAGAAACGATGCCATCCTGGCAGGATGTAAACATGTCAACGCTTGTCATAATGCAGCAGCCAGCACTAAAGCAGTTTCTCAGCACAGATTTTACTCGATATCTGGGACTTTTAGACCAATTGATGGTATGGCATTTAGTTTAAGCCTAGGCTTATATCCATCATCACCTGTAAGCTCTTTCAGTAGCTGTGGTCATCTGTCAGTATTTTATTTTCCAAGTTGTGTTGCAGTAAAAATAGGAAAAGGTAGCGCCAGTAGCTCGCTGAGTGCAACCATTTGACATAATTAAAATACTAGCACCCTCCCATAGTCCGAAATATGTATAAAATAACATGTTTGTTTAAAATAGTGTAAATATTTCATAGTATTTCTACTACATATTTCAGTAATTTATGATCATTTACGATATATTAAGCCATGAAAGTCTTAATACCCGGGGTTTCTTTGAAGCAAAATGTGATTTCATTAATGTCATTTTATATGACTCACAGCAACTCCACATACTGACTCAACTGATATATTTTTAATTACTTTAACACATGTGGTCAGTCTTAAACAAACTCAGAAATAGAGAGCAAGTGTCAAGGTATCCAAAGAATGATTCTTCGTTTGTGTCCCCTCTTTCAGCCTCTAAATGTCTGTTGGAAACTGTCAGAGGTGAACACCATATTCTTGTGTGTTTGTGGAGGTGGGATATTTGCCATAAGGCCTATGGCTACAATAGCTGCCACTTTATCTAGACTTTATAAACAGCTTTTTCAAGTCCTTCAAAAAGTGCATATGAGAGAAAAAAATACCTTTACAATTTGTAGCTTTGTCCAACTCCATTGGGTAAGTTCAGTGGTCACTTTCATGAGCGGCACATTATTCCTGCCTCTGTCACAGCACACTTAAAGCTCCGCTACAGAGCCACTATCATCTGTCTCATAGCAACTGCCGCTTTAAGCCATCCGCATCGCTGTGACATTTTAAAGCTAATACACAGATAAAACCATTTTCAGCAAAAGAAACTGCAAGCATTAGTCAAAAAACAACAACAACAACAACAACAAAGATAGACATTCAGAGCCAGATCTTGAAAAGGTACAGTAATTCTTAGCATTCAAATGTTTAAGAGGAAAGCCAGCGAGAGACCTTAATAAGTTCACATAATGGATGATAATGGAAATTTGTAGCATCTCAGACCAAAACAAGAAATGAAAGGCAGAAAATGAAGTCTCCCACAGAAAATGGAGGAACAGGTCATGAGAAAGTAGATTTGAATGATTCTGATTCTGAAAATAAGACTTTCAGGGCAATATACCAGAGAATGCTACCCAGTAATGAAAGATGGTTTCTTTCATCTGTGAAAGCCAGAAGGAGAAATTTTTACTCCATTTTGCAATGGATGGACAGTAAAACTTTCGAGCTTCAAAAAGGATATACTATAAAACTATGATAAGTCCTATTGTATTGTATTCACTATAAGTTGCAGAACCACCAAAATAAGGGGATCATACAAAATGCATGTCATTTATTTAGTACTGAGCTGAATAAAATATTTAAAATGAAAGATGTTTACATATAGTCCACAAGAGAAAATAATAGATGAATTTATAAAAATAACCCTGTTCAAAAGTTAACATTTGATTCTTAATACTGTTTTGTTACATGAATGATTCACAGCTCAAAAAAGATATTTAGGTAAAATAAGAAATGTACACATCCTCATTTGGTTCAGAAGTTTACACCCTCAGCTCTTAATGCATGTTTTTTTCCTTCTGAAGCATCAGTTTTTGAACCTTTTGTAATAGTTACTTATAAGTCCCTCAGTTCAATTTATTTATTTGCACAATTAAAAGAAATACAACACCAAAGACATACTGATGCATATTCAGTGCCGGAGAAGGCAAAAAGCCAGTATGGCTTATCTAAAGCCTCCACCAAAGAAAAATTAAAAAATAGCCAAAGAATACAAACACAATATAATACAAAAAAATGTCCTGGTAATACTGGTGATAAAACAACAAGCTTTTCTCAATAAAATGAAAATATACTGAAAAATATAGAATCAACAAATTGCAGAAGCTAGTTCATCAACAGACCTCTTAAAACTCTTTTAAAAGCTCTCAATTGAGGTGCATTGTCTCGCCATATGAGAAAATCTATTCCATATCTGTGTTCCTTTAAATCTTATTGAAAATTGGCCTCTACAAGTGAATTTTGGAGGATGTCCTCAGTGTGAGAAGATGGATCTCAAAATCATACAGTCATTGTTGGAAAAGTTCAAATACACAAAAATGCTGAAAAACAAAAGAAACTGTGGAATCTGAAGGACTTTTCTGAAGAACAGCAGGCAGTTTAACTGTTCAGGACAAACAAGGGACTCATGAACAACTATCACTAAACAACATAAACACAACTGTGTTTAGGTATAACAGCACAGTATTAAGAATCAAGTTTATGTAAACTTTTGAACAGGGTCATTTTTATAAATTTAAATATACTATTTTCTCTTGTGGACTATAGTTAAACATCTGTTATGTGAAATATCTTATTCAGGTCAGTAGGCTACTAAATAAAAAGCAAAATGCATTTTGTATGATCCCTCTTATTTAAATACTTAATATTTGGCAGATTCTGCAAAAAGAAGGTCATGTAAACTTTTTGCTTCAACTGTATTGGAGTACTATTATGATGATTTTAATGTGCTTTTGTGTGTTTTAGAAAGCTCCAGTTCCCATTCAGTGAAACTGGATGAAACAAAAATACACTCTAAAGATTTTTGTCAGTCCATCTTTTTTTTTTCTTTTCTTCTGAACGTCTTTAGAATGTCCCTTTTTTTCATCCAGTTTCACTGAAAAGGAGCTGAGCCTGAAGCATAATGACCATTTTCATATTGACCATTTCATATTATAGTTAACTGTTCATATAAGTCTATTTCGTTTTTAGTCACAAACATATTTCATCTTATCAACGTAAAACTAAATATTTAGGGGAGAGCGGGGCACAACCTAACACTTTTTGAATTTCGCGGTTTATGTAAATCCACGTGGGGTTCAGAGTACAATTTTTTATCCACGTTATTTTCACACTTGTCTAGTACAAATATATCGCTTTGTTTCATATTTACAGTGTATATGTTTTTCGTTATTTGCCTCAAAAGAAAGGAAGCGAAACGTGACAACATGCCCCGTAGGTGGGGTACATTGTAACATCTGAGGGACACGTTGTAACACGACCATATGACAGCTTAAAATGTTATCTGATCGAATGAAAAAAATATACACAACAAACTAAAATATTTTGTCAGTAAAATACATGAGTTAACTTTTTCAAATGAAGTAATGACGTTTTTTTAAAAAAAATAAAAATGATCTAATTTTGGAGTTTGAAAATGAACACATTGCAACAATGCTTTGAACGGCCCTGATCGCAACACACAGCTGTACAGTAGTTCAAAACAATGTGGACAGATAGATGAAACACATTTAGACATTCAGAAGAACACTCCACTCCTCCACACACAGCTCTCATAGAACACAACACACATAAACGAGCAAAAATGCTTTACATTACTTGAAATAATAACTTCTGAACATTAAACATTGATTTTCAGCCTTTATTCACCTGTTTCTTGAGGTATCTTATCGAAATCCTTAGAAGTAAATCGTGTAAACTGCACCGCTAATGTCATAGAATAGCATAGTTTAATAACAGCGGGGAATATTGTAACACAGTGTTACATCTTTCCCCATCTGCGCGACTGGAGTTTAAAACAGGTTAGTGTCTTCTGCCGGTTTGTCAAGCATTAATAAACTATCTAAACTGATAAATAACAAATTGGAGATTAAAATAATAGCAGATTTGTCTAATTTTAAATGAATATTTAAAACTGAAATGAAAAGTTTACTTCAGCCAGAAATGTACTTTTACTATGGTAAAATAAATATTCAGCGATATCTTCAAAAGGCGTTTGAATTCTGGCGCTCTTTTTTCTCTGCATAGTGTTGCTATGGCAACTAGTAAACACCATAAATTTGGTTATGCTAGCGTGTGTGGAAATATTTAAACCACGCGTGTTACAATTAACCCCGCGTTAGTTTGTGCCCCGCTCACCCCTATACATCAATCATAACCTTGACTGTTTTGTCATTTAAGAAAATTTGACAAAACACATGGTTTTTATTGTTTCTGAAAGCCAACTCACTTTCCTCAATAATATGGATTACAAATCCATTTCCTCATACAATACACCCCAACATGCTGTCCTTTAAATAGCATATAACTCTTTCACTACAAATGAAGAAACAGTAATACACCACATAAATACAAAACAAGAACATTACCAGATTTCTTTTATATAATAATAAAATGGATCCAAAGAGGGAAGAGCTTTTATTATCCACATATTAGTGTGGAATTGAATGAATCAGCGGACACACACAGGTTGAGTTGATTCAGATTGGGTTTATTACTGCTGCAGTGAGTGACACAGGTAGTGACGCAGTCTGGTGATACTATCTAGATTACATTCAAAAATACTCATTGTACTGACACTCGGTTCAGATCACTTTACAATTAACTTCGTAAAAGTCTGAGCAGATTTCATAATGGTATTTCTTTATATAACACATTTACTGTCTGTTTTAATACATAGCTGCCTCGGTTTTGCACACAGCCTACACTGTTTATGAGATTAACACGTGTCTGCAAAATTTTACTTTTCTGTGCACAAGCCTTTGCATTCACTAGGAATGAGGCATAGGATTACACATAGGATTACTCAGTTTACACCGATGATTAGTTGCTTTTACACAATATGAGTTGAATTCAGATTAACTGCATTTTTTATGTAAAATGCTGAATGAACTTTCATTTTTGGCTGAACTCTTCCTTTTAGACTTAATGTTATCATAAATGAAAAACCAGTATAGTCTCAAATGCCAAACATTAGCTGCTTCTCAAACATAACTTTCTTATTTTTCCATAAACGTGCTGCTTAAGAAGCTCATTTTTGTTGCAACAGGGACACCACGTGGTATTCAAAGGAATTGCAGGAGGCTATGGAGGAATTTTAGCCTACATAAGTTGTTGCTCATTTCGCAGGAGTGATTTAAGTCATGCACTTTCGTATTTCCTCGCTCAGTCAGCTAATGAGTTATATATAATAATATTGGGCGAACTATTTTAATTGTATTAAAAAAGAAAGTTAATTAACTGATCGGCATTTACTCATATACATATACAGTCGTGGCCAAAAGTTTTGAGAATTACATAAATATTGGAAATATTTGCTGTTGCTGCTTAAGTTTTTATAATAGCAATTTGCATACTCCAGAATGTTATGAAGAGTGGAAAAGGTGAGCGCTACCATCAGTCCTGTGTCATGCCAACAGTAAAGCATCCTGAGACCATTCATGTGTGGGGTTGCTTCTCATCCAAGGGAGTGGGCTCACTCACAATTTTGCCCAAAAACACAGCCATGAATAAAGAATGGTACCAAAACACCCTCCAACAACAACTTCTTCCAACAATCCAACAACAGTTTGGTGAAGAACAATGCATTTTCCAGCACGATGGAGCACCGTGCCATAAGGCAAAAGTGATAACTAAGTGGCTCGGGGACTAAAACGTTGAAATTTTGGGTCCATGGCCTGGAAACTCCCCAGATATTAATCCCATTGAGAACTTGTGGTCAATCCTCAAGAGGCGGGTGGACAAACAAAAACCCACTAATTCTGACTAGATCCAAGAAGTGATTATGAAAGAATGGGTTGCTATCAGTCAAGATTTGGCCCAGAAGTTGATTGAGAGCATGCCCAGTCGAATTGCAGAGATCCTGAAAAAGAAGGGCCAACACTGCAAATACTGACTCTTTGCATAAATGTCATGCAATTGTCAATAAAAGCCTTTGAAATGTATGAATTTCTTGTAATTATATTTCAGTACATCACAGAAACAACTGAAACAAAGATCTAAAAGCAGTTTAACAGCAAACTTTGTGAAAACTAATATTTGTGTCATTCTCAAAACTTTCAAAGTCAAAAGTTTTTTTAGTCAAAAGATTTTCTGCTCACCAAGCCTGCATTTATTTTTAGTATTTTTAAAAAACGTTTTTCTATTTAAATATATTTTAAATGTAATTATTTCCTGTGATTTAAAGCTGATTTATTTAGCACCATGACTCCAGTCACATAATCCATCCGAAAGGATAATGATTCTGAAATGCTATTATTATTATTATTATTATTATTATTATTATTATGTTGAAAACATAGCTTTTTATTTCAGATTTTGATCTTTCTATTCATCAATGATTCTTGAGAAAATAAATATTTTAATAATAATAATAATAATAATAATAATAATAATAATAATAAATGTTTCTTGAGCAGCAAATCAGCATATTATTGATTTTTTAAGGATCATGTGACACCGAAGACTGGAGTAATGGTACTGAAAATTTAGCTTTGATCACAGGAATAAATTACATTTTAAAATATATTAAAATAGAAAAGAGTTGTTTTAAATCGTACATATATTTCAAAATTGTACTGTTTTGCTGTACTTTGGAATAAATAAATGCAGGCTTGGTGAGCAGATTTCTCTAAAAAAACGTTTTGACTGGTAGTGTTCAATGTGTAAAACATCATCCCCCGGTTTCACAGACAAGGCTTAAGCCTAGTCCTAGACTAAAATGTAAATCTGAGCTGTTTCAACTAAAATAAAATTGCACTGATTGATCCTTTAATATATTAGTGCCTTTGTTTTGTCTCAAGATGCACACCAGTAATGTTTTTATTCTAACCACGTTTATGAAAATTGCTTAAATGTCCTAATTGAACTTTGGCCTAATCTTGGCTTAGTCTAAACCCTGTCTGTGAAACCGGGCCCATATGTCTGAGGTGTCCTTGAAAATAAAGTAAAAATGAAACAACCTGATTATATACGCATATTAACATAAACAACATCAAAATAAATTTTATTTATAATAAGCATTAAAAAATTCACAATAAACAACAGTTTTTGTGCAAACAATACATTTAAATACTGCCAGAGTATAAAAAATAAAATAAAAAAACAAAAAAACAAAGAGGAAAATCTTACTACTTCACTGTCGTGAAACGTGAAACTCTATTTATAAACTACAGTTTTTTTCTTCATATACATGGAATTTCAATAATGATACTGGTAATTGTCTAATTACACTCTTTTCTTTCACCATCCCAGGGCCACTGCACCTGTGTGCCGTCTTTAAATGACGCTCACGCAGGTACCTTGCGTCATGCGCAGAGGCTGAACGCGGAAGCAAAGCCCGAGCACATTCCACGTCACTTGAGGTGGATTTAGCGCGAGCGAGCCAGGATTCTGACATGACAATTTAGCGCTTTGACGTGAAACTTGCCGGATGTGATGCCACGGTCATTCTGGCTTCACGCTCAACCTGACAGCGAACGGAATATCAGCGGGTTGTAAACAGAGGTTTCATCTCAAGGTAATGTTTGTGTGCGGAGCTGTACTGCGGGCAGACCGCTTACAGCAGGCGGCTGCTGTATGTCGCTGTGTTATTGGTTATTCCGTGCTTCCTGACGCCGTGTGTCCATCAGTGTAGGTGATATGATGGCTATATATATATATATAATATATGAATACGTCTGTATTGCGCAATTGCTGTGTCTCAAAACATAGCGAGATACCTAAACATCATTTTTGGGCTCTGTAGCAGTGCTCCTATTCTCAAATAAGATGTACAAGCTTATGATGTCCCAAAATGCTTTTGAGAGGCAGATCACATTAGATTGTTGGTTATGGGCCTTTTTTTGCTTTGATTCATAGATTCACACCACACTTTAGATTTTCATAGCTAGATAGCTAAATTACTTATTTCGTTTTTGCTTTCGTGTAATGCCTCAAATGTTCGTCAAATCTAATGTAACGTACCTGTTTCCAACAAAACCCTTATTATTATAGCTCGTGTGCCATCATTTTTAACTTGCATATAAGTTGAATGAGTTGGTCTGTTGTTTATTACATTGGCATTGTCATGATTAAGTTAAATATCTTAAAGTAATTAAATGTGCCTTAGACTGTTATTAGACATTAAAACATGTCAGGATAAGCAAGCTAAGTAATGCTGTTAAGGGTGTATCTCCAACTGTCACAACAATGTTATGGGGTGTGTACATGTTGTGTAAATTTGTCAGAGGGAACACCTTGACATCACCTTTACTGATTCGCTGTGATTTCGGTATGGTATATTTTTTTTGGCAGTAGGTCAGCACAATATGCTTAATGTGCTGTAATTAATTGTGCTCAGCAAACAGTAATGCTGCCCTCCTGGATTTTTCCCTTGTGAATCGGGATCGTTGTGCCTGTGGTGGCAAATAAATTTTTTGCCTCTTAGACACAAAGAATAAAGGTTTTTACAAGCCTTTCAGTTTTTAACAGATGTTTTTATTTTTAAGTAAGTGTTAAATTGATATTTAATTCACACATTTGAGGACCAAAAAGTGTCACTGTGGCTGACAAGTGGATATCTTTAAAATAATAGATCTAAAGTTGTTAGACTGTTTGAAGAGCTCAGATGCAAAAGCCTCTAAGTGCTGTTTGAAATTTTCTTCTAAAATGAGCGTTTATTTTAAAGGATAACTATTGCCAAAATGCAACCTGGGCTGTTTTTTTTTACTGTAAATGAGACAAACATGTATCTAAAAGCATAATTACGACAAACGAGCCGTTTTTGAGATTGACCGTGATTTCGTTTTGTGGTCAATGGCCAGTGAATGGGAGTACAAGGGGCATAAATTTGACCGCATCAAAATTGATATTTTTACAGCACTAAGGCAGCTCGACACACCATGAAACTTTGCTCGAAGTATCGCCTGGGTCTCTAAACGTGAACTCGAGCATTGAGAACATTGTTTGTGTACACAGAGTTTACTAAAAAGAAAGTATTTGAACAACTCACTTACACTGTTTGTGTTTCCGCTCGCAGCCGTCTTGCCAGTCAAGAAGTGTCGATCTCCGAATGCGAATGAATGGACTCCATAGGACGAAATATTAGGCTTATATGAGGCTCTTTTTACAACTAGAAGGTTAATATTGTTTTTCACTTGCGACAAAACAACGAATTAGCCGTGCATTTATATGGAAATATGCTTTAGGAGCTATCCATCCTCCCATTCGGAGATCGACACCTCTGGACTGGCAAGACGGCCGCGAGCGGAAACTCAAACAGTGAAAGTGAGTTGTTCAAAAACTTTCTTTTTAGTAAACTCTGTGTACACAAACAATGTTCTCAATGCTCGAGTTCATGTGTAGAGACCCAGGCGATACTTCGAGCAAAGTTTCATGGTGTGTCGAGCCTTCTTAGTGTTGTGAAAATATCGATTTTGATGCGCTCAAATGTATGCCCCTAGTATTCCCATTCACCGGCCATTGACCACAAAACGAAATCACGGTCAATCTCAAAAAGTTTGTCTCGTTTTCAGTAAAAAAAACAAAAACAGCCCAGGTTGCATTTTGGCAATAGTTATCCTTTAACAGGCTCCTAAGTTTATTTTCAGTTATTTCACTTTAATGGCTTTGGAAAAAACCTATTAATTGCCAATAAAGTGAAATTACTGAACCTACACTTAGGAGCCTGATAAAAATGCTAATTTTAGAAGAAAATTTCAAATGGCACTAAGATTTTTTTTGTTACTGAACACTTCATTTTATCTTTCCTTTCCCCCAAAATACAAGAATAATACAAAAATGGTTAATAAGAATAAAACAAATTAAATATTGTTCTTTAAAGAATATAACAAATTAAATATTGCTCTAAAACATGTTCTTTCCTTTATTATTATTATTATTATTATTATTATTATTATTATTATTATTATTTATTTTTTTATTTATTATTTTATTTATTTTTTTTATTTTTGACAAATGTGACCCTGGACTACAAAACCAGTCATAAGTGTAAATGTTTCAAAGTAGGGATTTATACATCATCTGAAAGCTGAATAAATAAGCTTTCCATTGATGTATGGTTTAGGAAAGGTCAACATTTGGCTGAAATACAACTATTTGAAAATCTGGAATTTGAGGGTGCAAAAAAATCTAAATATTGAGAAAATTGCATTTAAAGTTGTCCAAATGAAGTTTTTAGCAATGCATATTACTAATCAAAAATTAAGTTGTGATATATTTACAGTATGCAATTTACAAAATATCTTAATGGAACATGATCTTTACTTAATATTCTAATGATTTTTGGCATAAAATAAAAATCAATAATTTTTACCCATAGAATGTATTTTACATTTTAAATATACCCGTGCTACCTAAGACTGGTTTTGTGGTCCAGGGTCACAAATATTTAAACCCATTTGGAATTTTGCAGAAGTGAGCATGCAGTGCTTTAATAGTTGTAATTGCAGTAGGGCTGGGCGGTATACCTTTTCATACCGAATACCGGTGTTTTTTTTTTTTAATGATATTCATTTTTCATATACCCCAATACCGGTGAGTGTGTGCGTACAAAGCGCTAGGAACACGTATGTTGACGCAAACAGAAACCGCAGCTTGCACGTGCTTGTCTGAAGCAACACATCTGAGGTGTGGATGTATTTCAGTATATCTGAGAAAGACCCAGGGTTAGCGATTTGCAAAACTTGTAATGCCGAAATTTCAAGAGGGGGTGTGTCTGCAGAGCAGAGATCGGCGCATTGTGCGCAGACAGATGTAGCTTTCAGTGAGAGAAAAACAATGGCTTTACGTTGGTGTTACGTCGCAATATTTTAAAGATATGTCTTTTCTATATACTGTATTTTTATTAATATTTATGTTTTAAAGCCAATGGATATCACACAAGCAACGTGGAAACTGATCAATATGTTAAAGTGAAAGTAAAAACTGACTTTCAGCATCTGATGTGCATTCTTTCAGACAATGAGAGACGATTATACTTCATATGCTGATATTAATTTAGTCCCTTAATATTTTTCTTGTGCCCCGAACATGGTGGGAAAATAAAATAAAAAAGAAACGTATTTTGTGTAAGGTTTGTTTTTGAAAGTCTCTTAATTTTCATTGATGACTGCAGTGTTATTAGGGGGTTATGAAAGTCATAATTATGATTTCAGGTGGTCTAAAATGTGGGGACTGAAAGACAAGAATTGCGATGAAACTTCAAAAGGCTATCCATTGAATAAATATGAGCGCTGCACGTTTCAAAATCATTTGTTGCGCTACTTTGTATACTACCATTCTGACAGCGCCTCCTGCTGGAAGAGAAACGCGTAGACTTGTAAATGTGAACTTGTGAAGAATGCACAATAAAGTGTTGTGTATTTTGACTGCAAATCATGAATTCTGATTTCTTCACCTCATTACAATTATGAGTGCCACTGTCACTTCTTTGTGAACAGCAGCATTTTGTGAGACCGATCAAACCTGGGTTAATACTAGTCCGGTCAATGTAAGCCAATATACTGCAGTAATTATTCTCTAATTTATTAGGAAATGTGGTTAACACCTAGTCATGCATGAAAAAAAAAATACCGTCATATACCGTGATACCGTATAATTTTGAAAAATACCGTGATATAAATTTTTGGTCATACCGCCCAGCTCTAAATTGCAGTCATGTTTTCGAATATTGGTTTATTAATGTTTTTAATTAATTAATTAATCAACTTTTTAATTGGCTGATGCTGATACCCTAAAGTACAAGGTGGCCTCACACTGCTTGGATTTACATTATTTTAAAAGATAACAAATAATACATTGTAAACAAAATGTAATATTTATTTTAATTATAATGAACATGATTGAAATGGATTAATTTGAGGAAAAAAAAGTATATAGTATTCTTGAAGAAATTGTTAACAAGAATGAAAGGGAAGTAAACACCGTAACCAAAAGTAATATAGTAAGCCTGTGCTCACTGGGAATCATATTTTCTTCAATGAAGAACAGGTAACTCTCATTTTACATACAGTATGCATTGAATATGACATTAATATGATGTATAGCAAACTGGATATAGAATAGCATAGTTTGAAATCAAGGGTTTAAAGTTGCTTGCCGAATGCCAAGAATACAATATATGAAAATTATTATAGCATTTGCCTTTTAGTTGTTAGAATTAATTAATGGTAAATTAATGAAGGCTCCTGTGCATTTTGCCAATTTTTCTTTGTGCGGTCATCAAACTTTTAACAAATTGGTTCCTCAAATGTGAGACTAGTAGAAAAGTTGCCTAGTAGAGAAGACAAAATTATTTGGCTGGTGGTCATTTACAATACTGATTGTGTCTGTTTGTTTAAGGGATAGTTCACCCAAAAAGGAAAATTCTGTCATTAATTACTTCCCATCATGTTGTTCCAAACCCATAAGACCTTTGTTCATCTTGGGAACACAAATTAGGATATTTTTGATTGAATCCCAAAGCTTTCTGATCCTCCATAGACAGCAATGCAACTGAAATCTGAAATGTCAGCAGCTTCCATGCAATCGGATTGGTACTCTTGATAATGGTGGCGGACGGTGACGCAGAGGAGAAGGATTGTCGAATAAAGTTGTTATTTTTGTTTTCTTTGCACACAAAAAGTATTCTTGTAAATTCGTAAAGTTTGGTTCAACCACTGATGTCACATGGACTAGTTTACATATGTCCTTACTACCTTTCTGGGCCTGGGAACATTTCAGTTACATTGCAGTTTATAGAGGGTCAGAAAGCTCTCAGATGTCCTCAAAAATATCTTCATTTGTGTTCTAAAGATGAATGAAAGTCTTATGGGTTTGGAACAACATGAGGGTGAGTAATTAATGACAGAATTTTCATTTTTGGGTAAACTATCCCCTTAAGGCCATCATGCTAATGCTGAGTCTGTCTTTTTACCTGTTTGCAGAGTGTCTGATCTGGTGCTCGATATTAATGGGCGAATCAGGGACACGCCGCTCCACCCTGGTCTCCAGGCTTCCCATCTTTAGACGTAGCGTGCGAAAGAGGCAGGACTCGCTCCCCTCCTCGCCCTCTTCCGGTGGTGTCGGCAATGGCGTCCACACTTCCTCTCCCTCCAGCACCAACTCCAGCTCCAGCAGCACGGGCAAACGCCGCAGCCTGTTCCGCACACCGTCCCTCAGCTTCCACTGCAAGAGGAACAGTGACCCGACCCAGCTCAGCCTGGACAATCGCAGCCAGGGATCTGAAGTCACCTTTCGAGACGGTTCCGCCTCAAAGACACGACATTCATTCGGATTTGGCGGACATAAGAAAAAAATCACCCGCTCTCAGACAGAAGACCTCGAGAAAGCACCCACCAACCGCAACGTGTTTATTAATTGCATCAGCTCAGGGACTAATGAGGGAGATGATTCAGGGTTCCTCGATGATGTGAGCAGCAAAAGATCTTCCAAGCAAAAGAAGCACCTGCTGCCCAAGTCCTTATCAGCTCACCAACGGTTTTCTAAGAACTCGTCCAATGTCCCAGACCAGAGCAAAGGTCAGGATGCTGTGGAAGATCCTCCTAAAACTGGTACTCCAGGTTCTTGGCCTGGAGAACTGGTTGAGAGTTCTCTACAGTCGCCTATGATTTCAGAAGACCGCACCACGGCAATAACACCATCCGATTTTGTTCCTGTCACCGAAGACTCTGTCTCAGAAGTGGACGCTTTGCCAGCACCCAGTCCAGCTGCTCCACCTGAAAACTTCAGCCAAGCTGTTTCTACCTCGCAGGTGTCCTTCACCCCAGTCCAGGCCAACACGGAAAAGCACGTACTGCCAGATACCAGCCACACAGCCAACACACAGTGCGAGAGCACCACTGCCCTTACAGAACCAGTCACGCTGCAGACAGTGAAAGAGATGAACCCGGACGCTAACCCTAACCCTAATGCTAACCCTGATCAGTCAGAGGCCAGTGAGATTGAGCAAGCTCCAGAACTGAGTGAAGGCAGCAGCTCCAATCCAGAGGCCCGTGGGAGGCGGTCCAGGAACACTGTGCTCATCCAGCAGGCTGGAAGATCATCAGGCCTGAGCAAGCTGGAGACCAGGTCAAGTCACCTGAGAAAGCCACACACAGGTAATGTCAGTCAACTCAGTTACTGTTTTGTGTGTTTGTACAGAGGCTGTTCTGTTTCTGTTTTTTTTTTTAGAGGAACAAGTTTCGAGGGAAAGTATTCACATACTTGTTCCATGACAGAAACATGTTAATCTTTGATCTTCAAACCAGTTTCACTAATCTTTCATTAAGATTTCATCTCTAGCTTTTATGACCTCAGAGCTTCCTAATTTTATGCTTCCACCAAGATAATGAACTGCTCTATTGATGGACACTTTAATATCACATGAGGCCATGGGTGCCAAAGTTTTTAAAAATTGGGGAAAAAAAACCCAATGCAAAACAGCATAAGTTGGGTACAACAGGTATGCATTAATTTTTTTTTCTGGTTTAACACAGAAAATTAAGTCTTCATGGTTGTTTTAATACGTAGTAAAGACAAACGACGTGACCAGCTATATGCACGTTTTCCTGCTTATTACATGGCTGCTTGCCATAATAAAAATAGGCTTGAAATAGTGATGTGACTTGAAATGTATTTAATAAATGAGAAGGGACCTCAGAGACACACAGTCTAGCACAGCTATATGTAGTATTTCAGCATGAAGTATTTCAGAGAGCTGTGTAATATGCTAATTGACCCTTTACAAACAGCTTGATTGAAAAGTGATCTGACCAATCATAATGCAGAATCCGCCATTCTGTCCAACAAACACATCATACAGGAGAGTAGATTTACTTCGGTCGACTTAATTTTGAAACATTGTGTGTACTGACGTCTTTCTGCGGTTTCATTAAAATACTTTTGTTGTTCATTCATGTTTATTTCCGTGCTTTAAGTAAAGAAGAAAAGATGATCGGTTAATGTACACTGCAAATTTTAAAGGGTGAATTTAACTCTCTCAGTGTTAAAATTAACACTTTACCAGTGTATATATGGATACCACCAGTAAAGTGTTAAACTAACACTTTTGAAAGTGTTAACATTTTTAACACCCTGACAGTGTTAAAAACAAACTCTTACAGTGTAAAATTTGAACACCAGAATGGATGATAAAAAAAAAACACCAAGTTTGGTGTTCAAAATCAACACTCATGGATTAACTGGTCAACACTGCACCAGTGTTCATGTGAATATATTAAAAAATAAACCCACAAAACAATACACGTGTACATTTATTTATTATTTAATTTAAATATTTTAAATATATTTCTCTGCACCAAAATTTCTTCACATTCAGTGTTTTCAATACATCTAAAAACACATTTTTACAACAATTAAAACATCATAATGTCAAGGCAAATCAATACAAAGGCACAGAATACATATTCTTATTTGGTCCATATGTGCTTTTAATGTCATAAGGTTTGTAATGCTTACATTTATCAGCTTAAACAACCGTCTTTGCTAAGAGTTTGGACCTCGTTGGAGAGAGTAGTCTCATTCTTTGTTTTCAGCATTACTCTGAAGTTTTTAGCCAAGCTAGATAGCCACTCACATTTGCAGCATCACAAAAGTGCTCCAGTAAAATTGGAAAACTAAATAACGAAAATATTGTCATCCATTTATCAGGTGAAATATCAGAGACAAGTATCAAGTACAGTAGTCAAGTCACCGTTATTTATATAGTGCATTTTACAATGCAGATTGTGTCAAAGTAGGTTTACAGTGTAAAACAGGGAAATAATGTGTTGAAATAGTGTTCCATTCTCCTCTGGCCTGACGAAACCAGCAGTTTAAATCTAGGCTGCAATAAAGTCAGATTGAGTAGATGACTTGTCTGGTTCCTGTGGTCTTGCGCCAATGGGTGAGTAGTTGACGAGGTGTTCACTAGGGTGAAACCTGTCTCTAGGGCTCATCTAGTTGTCCTGGTCTCCGCTCCGCTCCGACATTCAGGGCTGTAGAGGTCGTCTCTAGGTGCTGATCCACCATTTGGACTGGATACGAACTGGATCCGGACTGGATCCAGTGAACTGCAATGACCATCTGATCTGGGTGGCCTCAGTGGCCTCGGAATAAGAACAAAACGGCTTTAGTATTAGTGTAGATGCCATTCTTTCTTACGATGCAACAAAGTCATAATTCATAAACAAATGACAGTGCAAACATACCAAAAACTTACATTTGATACATTTTTGGAAGGAGATCAGACTCTTTAGTATTATTGTTTAATAATCAAAACATTAGGCATGATGATCAATAATCTTAAAATATGTGGCTTACCCATGTATCTAGCATGTGTCCTAACAAAGCTCTTCTCATCCCACTTAGAGTATACTCTTCAAGCACATCATTGTGAAAGAAAGAATAGAAAGAATATCTCTCTGAGAAAAAGTTTAGGAGTGCACAACACACAAATATCACTATAAATCAATATGATTCACCATTCGATTAAAAACTGTTTTTTTTTTTTGTATTTCAGGCCTATTTTTATTTTTATAAGCAGGGAAACGCATAGGCCTAGTTAATTGTCATATTTATGATTTTAAAATGACATTTAAGCCCTCATGTAATAACCTGAAAACGCTCTGCATAACATGTAACTTTAAACTGAATGTGAAACTGATCTTCACAGCTCTGGAACTGCTGAAAGCTTAAACTAGTATTTTTATACACGCAAACAAAAAATGGTAACTTCATTTTTTTTTAAAAAGCATTCTACCCTCCCTTTAGAAACAATGCTTTATGCTCCAGTTTGGCTGTAGTTTTCTTACAACCTGTGATTTCCTTTCTGTAAATTATACTTCTACCTTATGAGTGCTTTCACTCCAGAATGCCTGTGGCTTCAAGGTTTATGGGAAACTAACCAGCTCCTCTGTATTGAATTTCCTCTAGTGGTGACCTGATATTGGCTTTACTACAGATCCTCTTGCAGGAGAGAGTGAACTCTACACTCAATGGTTTCATTTAACAATTATAGGCTTGGGGTCATTCATTAAAAATTCATGTAAATGATTAAGCTCTTTATAAGATTATTAAGATGTTTTAGTCATACTCACTTATCTTTAGATAGAAGGAAAGATGTCTGGATGTAGTCAAGTCTGTTGTTTTCCGTGTTGGCAGGCAGATTATATTGGCAATAAAAGTTTTTCCAGAAACCCTTTTTGTTTAATTTAGATTTGCTGGAAATTTTAGCTAGTTTATGTTTTGCATGTGTAGTTGTTCTTGTGAATATATTTACAGTAATCACTGTGTCCTTTTCTGCAGTTTTTCTTCTGACTGTGTAGGTTTTGGGCTTTCACTGTATATTTCACAGTATATTTTCTTTGCAATGCTTGTTAGTATTTGTGTCAGTAGGATCCAGGATTAAAGCATTTATGATGATAGTACAGTCTGTTTTACACATCTACGTTGTTTAGATTTGAATATCTAGTTTAGGAAATAAACAAAACTAAATTTATTTTATGCAAATCTGATGCAGTGGGTGAGTTGTAGTTTTTACCCTAGGGTTAACACTTCTTCTTTGTGTATTTAATATCTTTGCTACATGTTTTACATATTCTTCAGATAGTGACCTAAAACCTAATATAAAGTCCATTGAGATCTGTCTCTGTACGTGCAGAACAGCGAGATAATAATTCAGTTAAAGAGAGGAAACTTGGTAACACGGTGGTTTCCATATTTATTTTTTACACTGCATTTGAATATTGTTTTCCATAGAAGTGCAATTCACAGTAGCATTTTAGAGTCATTTATGTGTATTTTCCATAACACTTTATTGTAACTTAAATATATAAAGTGTATATCTTGAATATATATGTATATATCTTATATACACTGCAATTTGTCATGTTTGTACATACAAGTAATAACTTGTATTAAATATTTTATGGATCTTAGATACTAATGTAAAATATTTATTTATGATTATTTATGTAAACATTATGTACGCAATATATATGTAACATTATATATTTGCTGATTAAAAGTAAGTTAAGAAAGTTAATTTCTTTTAGAAATGAAAAGAGAAAAAGTCTGCTGACTCCAAACTGTTAAACAGTAGTGTGTATTGTTACAAAAAAATTATATTTTGAATAAATACTGCTCTTTTATTTTTTGTTTGTTTGTTTTGAAGGATCATGTGACACTGAATTGTATTTTAAAGTATATTAAAATAGAAAACAGTTGTTTAAATTGCAGTAACGTTTCACAATTTTACTGTTTTTGTCTGTATTTTTGATCAAATAAATGCAGCTTTGATGAGCATAAAAATCTTTTTTAAAAAACATTTAAAAATCTGACCCCAAACCACTAAAAAGTCTTAAGTAAAATGGGTAAATTTGTAGCAATAGCCAAAAATGCATTGTATGGGTCAAAATTATTGATTTTTCTTTTATGCCAACTCATTAAGTAAAGTTCATGTTCCATGAAGATATTTTGTAAATTTCCTACCATAAATATATCACCCTTAGATTTCAGATTTTCAAATAGTTTTATCTTGGCCATATATTGTCCTATCCTAACAATCCTATCCAAAAAATGGACCCTTATGACTGGTTTTGTGGTCCAGGGTCACATATAGTGAATAACGAATGATTGTGATTGTTAATGTACACTGCTTCATAACTCAAAACTGCTGGCCAGCAGCTCTTTGTTTTGAGGAATATGATTTTTTTTTTTATGATTCTCTAATCTTTGTTTGTATCCTTCACAGTTTCCATGTGCAGCAGCGTGAGCCCGTACCATGAAGTAATGCGCATGGAAAGACGTCTACGGTCGGCCTCTGAGGGAGCAGGAGGACCCAGACTTCACCTCAACCTCAGGGATCCTCACTGCATGGAGGGCAACTCTTTATCCAAACAGAGAACCAGTTCCTCATCTTCCAAACTGGGCAGCCTGGTAAGTATAATGAAATTCCACTGCTCAAGCTCACATTTTCAAAAATCAGTCATAGAGTTTGAGTTAAATGCATAACTGTCTTGTAAGACCATTGATGTAGACTCTCACTGTGTCTTTCCGAGGGATTAAATTCCCACCCAGCGATATAATCGCAGTGCTTAATTAAAGAGACTAATCCTCTCACACCATTTTACCCAGCAGGTCAGCAGGGCCAGTATCCATGGGTCACTTTCCCTCTGTAGGAGATTCCAGAATTGAATTTTTAAAGGGATAGTTGAAATTTAAGTTATTATTTTGGCTATTATTACAGCTTGCTTTTTCTCTGGAACAAACTAGGGTTATTACAGAGAAAAATATAAATCTAAAAACTAATTCAATAAAATAAGTGACACAAAGTATTTTTAATCATGTACTGGTTGCTTGTTTCAACGCAGTTACAGTGAAAGAAGACTAAAGCTTTCAAGCTTTAAAAGACACAAAAGGAGATAAACACAGACATGTGACCTTCAGAATTCTTGTCATATGTTGTATATGATACAGTCCTCATTAACATTCATTATATTGAAAAGGGTGGTCAAGATATTCTTCAAAAATTTCCCTTTTGTGTTCCACAGAAGAAAGAACGTCAAACGATTGATTAAATGGAGAGCAGTTGTGTGCATTCAAGAAGTGATTGATTGTAGTATAAATACGCCTTTACTTAGAAGGTCCAAGTTCTGGTGAGCCAGTATTGTGGCAGAACTGAGACCTAAAAAAAAAAGGACAATCGAATCCACTCTGAAAAGTAATTGAAAAGCCCAAAGTAGGTGGAAGATTTCCAAGTCATTGAATATGCCGTGGAGTGCAGTTAAATCAATAATTACGAAATGGGAAAGTGTGACACTGCTGTGAATCTACCTAGAGCAGACTGTTCTCAAAAACTGAACTACTGTGTCTTATGTAATGCTTCATTGTAACTTAATCACTGAGTTTCATGGATTCTCATTCCTCATTCAAAAGTTCAGTTTCATTAGAAATACTTTCACTGTGAAATATCTAGTTCACAGCATAAAACAGCTTTTTTGTACTGTGAGTATTTATTAAAGCCAGCCATCTGTTTATTAAAAGCAGAATCCAGAAAAATACTGTCCTTTAATCTCTTCACAAGACCTCGCAATAAACCTGTGGATTATGCGTAATAACAGGAGCACTGTTCACAGCAGGCCATTTGAAGTCCAACAGTGATTGTGTTGAAGTTTGCTGAAGGCGGTGGAGCACAAGCAGATCTTTAATTCATGTAGCTGTGTTTTCCATGAGAACAAATATATGTGCAGTACTAACTGATAGTACTACCAAAGACTTCAGATGTACAAAGATGGTGTACTCCTATTACTATGAATGGGAGAAAACACAACATGCATTATGGTGAAATTAGACCTGCCTTCTAAATAAGAAAACCAGTTGCAAATTGTTAAAGTCATCACATCACTGCAGCTGCAATTAGAAGCTGTAGTTACTTTAGAGACAATCATTGTCCTGAGACTCAGGAGGTCAGGCCAACCTGAATGGAAGCTTTTTATAACTCTGTTTGAGCATCATTTATTTACAGTTTATGTCAGATTTTGTGGATGATTTGATTTGTTATTTAAATGAGTGCGACAAGCAGTTTTTGTGATTTTAGGATTTTCCCCATTCATGTAGATAGGGCTTGGTCTTGGATGCTCAAAATAGCTGGTGTTGCAAAATATGGCTGCCAAGTGAACAGACTTTCATTGAAAAGGACTTTGGTACTGCATACTAAAACATTCTAAAACACTTTCAAATATTTAAAAACTGTCTTTGTTTAAAAGATTATTTTACTTTCTGAATAAAAGATTCCTGATCATTTACTCACCTCCCTGTCATCTAAAATGTTAATGTCTTTCTTTTTTCAGTCATATAGCAGTTTCAATGCAGTTTCAAAGAGCTCTACATGATCCCAGCCGAGGACCAAGGGTCTTATCTTGTGAAATGATTGGCCATTTTATAAAAAAAAAAAAAAAATACTTTTTAACCATAAATGCACGGTTAGTTCTTCGTCTTTGTAATCTGGTTCGGAAAGGTAGGGTAGGGTTAAAAACTCGATCTCATTTGCTCCAACTTTTGTTCTGGCTTTTTTTATTTTTCACTTTTTGCACGTTTGCTTTGTAAACACTGGGTACTTCCACCTACGTCACGCAATGTTAAAAAGTATTTAAATGTCCTTTTTTATTTATTTATTTTTATTTTTTTAAATGACCAATCGTTTCACTAGATAAGACCCTTATCCCTTGGCTGTAGAGCCTTTTGAAGCTGCATTGAAACTGCAATTTGGACATTAAACCCGTTGGTCCCCACTGAAGTTCACTATATTGAGAAAAATCGTGTTTTTCTCAAAAACTTAAAATTTTTTTTTTTTTTAAAGATTTATTTTTAGCATTTTTGCCTTTATTGTGATAGGACAGACCAGACACGACAGGAATCTTGGATGACATTTGGGTGAGTAAGTCATCAGGATTTTATTCTGGAAGTGAACTAATCCTTTAAATGAACAAATGAAAAGGGGAGGAGAAACCAGTTTGTGACTCGTGTAAGAATATTGAGTGTAAAACATTTTTTAATAGAATGTCTAATTTTAAAAGATATGAGACGTTTTACTTTTAAAAAGGATCATTCCTGGAAGAGTTTTAGAATTTTTATCATTGGGTAGGTTGAAAGAACTTTATCAATACTATTGTTGTAATTGCTGTAAATGATGTATTAAATTGATAGTTAATATTTCCATAAATATAGCTATTGTTGCAGATATGCCGTTAAAACAAACAAACAAATAAATTTAAATGCACAACTGCTGAAAATATTAACTAGTCGACCTGGTAAGTTGGTTATTAGATACGTAAAAGGAGAGTCAACCATACTAACCCATCCCTAGTAGCTTGCTACTTTAAAAGTACTGATTTGTGACGGATATGCGACTGATAAATGTACACTATTATTCAGAAGTTTGGGGTTGGTAAGAATTTGTAATGCTTTTGAAAGAAATCTCTTATGCCCACCAAGATCAAAAATACAAAAAACGGCAATATTGTGACATATACAATTTAACATACCTTATCTATTTTAATATTTTAAAGTGTAATTTATTTATGTGATGGTAAAGCTGCATTTTCAGCATACATTACTCCAGACTTCAGTGTCACATGATCTTTCAGAAATCATTCATATATATTAAAGGAGAAGTTCACTTCCAGAGTAAAAATTTACAGATAATGTACACACCCCTTGTCATCCAAGATGTTCATGTCTTTCTTTCTTCAGTCGTAAAGAAATGATTATTTTTGAGAAAAACATTTCAGGATTTTTCGTCCTATAGTGGACTTCTATGGTGCCCTGAGTTTGAACAATATGTAGTTTTTAAATGCGGCTTCAAACAATCCTAAATGCTCTTGTAAATGATCCCAGCAGAGGAAGAAGGGTCTTATCTAGCAAATTTTTTAAAATTACAATTTATATACTTTTTAACCTCAAACGCTGGTCTTGTCTTGCACTGCCTGAACTGTTTTTTTCCGGTTCAAGACAGTTAGGGTATGTTGAAAAACTCCCATCTTATTTTCTTCCTCAACTTCAGAAGATATTTTAAAATCATCCTGCATCTCTGCAAAAGTACAGACCCAGTGTTTGCAAAAAAAACATACAAAGATCAAACACCCTTAACAAAAAAGGTAAAACAGCGAAAAAAAAAAAATTCCTCAAAAAACATAATTTCTTTATGACTGAAGAAAGAAAGACATGAACATCTTGGATTACAAGGGGGTGAGTCGTGGCCTAATGGTTAGAGAGTCGGACTTGTAACCCAAAGGTCCGGCAGGGATTGTACTGTAGGTGGGGGGAGTGAATGTACAGCACTCTCTCCACCCTCAATACCACGACTGAGGTGAGTCCCTTGAGCAAGGCACCGAACCCCCAACTGCTCCCCGGGCGCCGCAGCAATGGCTGCCCACCGCTCCGGATGTGTGTTCACGGTGTGTATGTGTTCACTACTGTGTGTGTGCACTTGGATGGGTTAAATGCTGAGCACAAATTCCTAGTATGGGTCACCATACTTGGCCTCACGTCACCTCCTTTCCTTTCCTTTCCTTTCCTTTCCTTTCCTTTCCTTTCCGAGTACATTTATCTGTAAATTTTTGTTCTTGAAGTAAACTTCTCTTTTAATTAGGTGATCAAATAAATGTTCCCGCTTATTATTCTGTGGGAACTGCAATACAGGATTCTTTGATTAACTTCTTTTGTAACATTTAATGTCACTTATGAATCATTTAATGCATTTCTGTTGAATGCAGTTTTGCTAAATTTCCTTCAAGAAAAAAAAAACACTTTTGAATGGTTAGCAGTGACTATTTTTAGCTGGTGCTGGTCATTAGTGTTAAAGGGCTGATAGATAAAGAATTATGCTCGAGTGAGGTTTTAGACACAACCCTTACAGGAAAACATTCTTTCAATTAGTAATGTAAAACAATGGCTCAAACTTCTGGCTAGTTCCTACAAAGTTCTAAAGGCTTTGTTTTGTTTCTGAATAGTGTAGCCTGCACCTGCACAGCTTGAGGCCAAAGTAATTGCTCTTGTTTTCCAGCGTAGCGGAGGAAAACGCCACATCCTGTGTTATTGTTCTTTAATGCTTGCTAAGGTGCCACTGCTAATTTGTCATCAAGTCATGTGCCGTGCAAAATTTCTGAGTGAGGGTTACCTTTACCGTGGCTGGGCTGACCTGGCCTTTCCATTTACATTATCATGTTTGGCAGTTGTTCTTGGATGGGGCTACATCCTGAAGGCACTGTGTCTGATCAGGTTTGTCAACAGAACTCGGAAATCTTAGGAAACATGCTGTGTGTTTTGGGTGACTTTGAGGATCCAGATTGTGTTATCGAAGCTGTGGCTGATAAAGATAAATGGATATGTGAGCCTACGTTTTAATTGCCGGATGAAACGGATTTGTTAAAGGAAAATCCTCTTCTATGGTGCAGTCATTCTGCAGTGAAGTTCAGAGAGTGGGCAGCTTTTTGCATTGTGCATGCTGCATGGAACAATGAACATTGTTATCCGTGATGTCCGATTTGCGAATGAATGAGTCGGTTCTTAATGAATCAGTCTCAAGCATGTCCCAAACTCACAAGTTGTTTGTATGAAGTGGTCTAATAACTGACTCGCTCACTGAAGCGTTAGCCATTTTCAAAATGAACTTCAGCATGAATAACACTGATGTTTATTTATTTATTTCGTTTTTTTTTCTTGAATTATTTCTGAATGTTCCATTTTAAATACCAATTGCTACCTACTCATTTTTATTTTAAAAGAGAGATTTCTATGTGTGTGTGGATTCTGCTTTTAAAAGTCTTTTTGTAGATTTTTCTAAGCTGACTCTGTAATCACCAGAGAATGGAAATGCTCATTAACATACTTTTTACAGGCCCGACTCACATAACTTTTAATTTAAACACAAAGACAGGCAGGAAAAGGGAAGCATTCCATTGTCACAGCGAGAAATTGTGGTCTTGCTCACTGCTCTCAAGGGAAGCATGCCAGTTACTGCTCTCAGTGTTCTTCAAACATTAACATTTGAGGAACTACAGTTGCTTCCCATTTCTGTAATCTTTGGCTAACACGCTTGTAAATCGCGTAAGTGTTGTTTGATAGTTTGCCTTTTGCAGCTTCATTTGCATAAAGATGGTTCTTGTTTGATACAGCTTAATTGTTTTTAGCTTGCACTCAGCCTTCGTGTTGTAGAGCAGGAGACTTTGGTCTTGCTGATGAATGAAACATTTGGCAGCAGCCAGTGCTGGTTAGATGAATGTGCCTAAAGGGCCTGACTTTCACTTATGAGAAAGCTGCCTTATTGAATCAGGAATACGTTGTGGCCTAGACTTGAAATTCGATGATTTTTGTTTAATTGAGGTCGTCTTTGCAGCGTTATTGAAACTTGTACAAAAGAGCTGTAATACTGTTGCTGACAGTTAATTATTCTGATTTATCTGTCAGCCCTATAACACCAGTGTCCAGCGTCAACTAAAAATAATCACTACTGACTTAATGGGATAGTTCAGGCAAAAATGAAAATTCTGTCATTAATTACTCACCCTCATGTCGTTCCAAACCCGCAAGACCTTCATCTTCCGAACACAAATTAAGATGAAATCCAAGAGCTTTCTGATCCTGCATAGACATCAACACAACTGCCACGGTCAAGGCCTGGAAAGGTAGTAAGGACATCGCTAAAATAGTCCATATGACATCAGTGGTTCAACCTTGATTTGATGGCGCTATGAGAATAATTTCCATGCACAAGTAAAACTAAAATAATGACTCTATTCAATAATTTTTTCTCTTCTGTGTCAGTCTTTGATTGACATTCACAACAATACCATGACACATACGTGTGCATTCCTCTGCTTAAAAACAAGGCGCAGTGAATCCAGGTTCTAAGTTAGAACAACAGGTCACCACACGTATGCAGGGTGGTACTCTCTGGGGAAGAAATAGTTGAATCAAGTCATTATTTTTGTTTTCTTTGCACCCAAAAAGTATTCTTGTAGCTTCATAACATTACGGTTGAACCACCGATGTCACATGGATTATTTTAGTGATGCGTTTATGTTCTGGGCTTTGAACATGTCAACTGCTTTAAATTACTTTTTTCCCCACATCAATCTACACTCCATAAACCATTATGACGAAGCAAAATCAGAATTCTTACAACTTCGTAAATTTATTAAAAATAAAAACTGAAATAAGTACATTGCATACTGTAAGTATTCATACTCTTAATTCAGTACTTAGCTAAAGCATCTTTTACAGTCTCAAGTTTTTTTGGGGTATGATGCGACAAGCTTTGTACATCAACATTATTTGGCGATTATATGCCATTTTTCTCCTAACCTCTTCACCGCTCAAGCTCTGTCAGGTTGGATGGGGAAAGACACATTTTCAGGTTTCTCCAGAAATGTTTGAATTGGTTCAAGCCCAGACTCTCGCTGGGCCACTCAAGCACATCCACAGTTGTCTATAAGCCACTCTTGCTGTGTGCTTTGGGTCATTGTCCTGTTGGAAGTTGAAGGGAAGTTTGGAAGGTGAACCTGAATGCTCTGGACTGGGTTGTCATTAAGGCTATTTCTATATTTTGCTGTGTTAAGCTTTACTTTTACTCTGAGTCCCTCAGTCCCTGCTACTTGAGGTTCACCAGACCAGAAAATATTGTTTCTCACAGTCTAAGGAGCCTTCAGGTGCTTTTTTTTTTTTTTTTTTTTTTTTTTTTTGCAAAGTCCAGGTGTGTTTTCATTTGTCTTCACTAAGAAGAGGATTGAGTCTTGCCACACTGCCATAAAGCCCAGATCGGTGGAGTGCTGCAGTGATGTTTGTTTTTCTGTTGGTTTTTGCTATCTTCACATATGATCACAGAGCTCAACTTGAGTGACCATCAAGATCTTGGTCACCACTCTAATGAAAGCTCTTCTCCATCAATTGCTCAGTTTGGCCAGGAGGCTGGCGTTATGAAGAGTCCTGGTTGTTTCAAACTTCTTCCATTAAGGCTAATGGAGACTGCATGCTTCTGTGAACCTTTAATGCAGCAGTTTTTTTTTTTTTCTGAATTCTTCCCCAGATCTGTGGCTTGATGCAATCCTGTTTCTGAGCTATACAAGCAGTGTTTTTAACCTCAGGGCTTGGTTTTTGCTCTGATATGCATTTGTGCTGTTTGACCTTTTAATTAAGAAGTGTGCCTTTCCAAATCATATCCATTCAATTGAATTTGCCACAGGTTAACTTCACTCATATTTAGTAACATCTATAGGCAGTATGAATGTTCCTGAGTTAAATTCATCCGTCCCAGATAAGGGTATTAATACTTATACAATGGAATCATTTAAGTTTTGTATTTTTTATAAATTTGCCAAAATGTTAACCTGTTTTTGCTTTACAATTGTGGCCTATGGATTGTAGATTGATGTGGAAAAAAGGCAGCAACATAACAAAAATGTAGGCATATGAATACTTTCTCAAGGCACTTTAAAGTGTCCTGGACCTTAAGTGCAGGCACCCCGAGTTCAGGTTGGGTCATTTCCTAATCCCTAGGATACATTTGTGCAAATGTTTTCTGACTCCTCATAACAATTTCTGGTAGCAGCACAGATTTGTTGTGAATGTTTCTGAGGGTGTATACTTGCATAACCTGCAAATGTGAAACCTTTTAGGTTGCCTCCTTAAAATAGTGTTTCTGTTTATTTTCTCAAAGGGATATTTTTTTTTAGAAGCGATTTCTTAAAAACGAAGGGAGGAAAAGTTGTTTACAATGCCATTGAACTGATTTGGCCTTTTTGTCAAGGGCCGCAGGATATTTTGTTAATAAGTAAAGCATGTTTTCTCCTGACACTGACATGAAAAGATCAAAAAAATCAATCTGAACATCGGGAGATGGAGAGTGAGTCACACCAAATGTCAGCTCTCTGTCACCTTCTCAATCCCTCAGAAATAAACGCTCGAGGAAAAAAAAAAAGACTATCATCTCATATCATCTCATCACCTCTTTTTTTTTTTTTTTTTTTCACGCAGACATTTTTATCGAGCACTGGCAGTTTTTGTCCTTTATGCTTCTGTTGTCAATCTCTGTATCTGTGATTAGTGACCTTGTTGATTGAGAAAGTTTGCATGCTTACGCACAAAACCAACCTGTGTTCTGTGGTTTATGTTGACAATGACATTTATGAACCATGACCATTTTTTTTTCTTTAATATATCTAAATAAGCTGTCTGGACAGGTCAATGAATGAGGCCATTCACTTCATCAATATTACGTTCTTACTAAGATTGTAATAGTAGTGATGCATTATGTTCATTTTGTCATTTGGCATCGTAATATTTCACAGAGTTAAAGGCCAGGCCTTTTCATATCCTGAGAGTCTTAATTAGCTGCCCAGCGACCCTTTAATTTCTAGCAAAGTCAAAGTTAAGGCACTTTTCTGTCCTGATGCACTATGCAGTACTTTGCTCTGTCCTGCTTAATTAGCCACAGAACTGCGCTTCTCCACTTTAATAGGACATAATAGCCGCTCTTTTGCCTTTTTGTCTTTTACATGCACTTTTAAATAAGATTAGCTTGAAATACTCCACATTAGAGCTTTGCTGAGTCCGGTGCATGCTAGAATAAACGACCCTGTTTTAGTATTCCTTTTTCCCCTCCACCTATAGCTTTCATTTTTAAACAGTTTTTTTCATTCTGGACACAAGATGGCAGTGTGACACTTTGAAAAACATCAGAAAACCCAGAAGCCCACTTTGGTTTGAGCCTGAGCGATACAGGGTTTCTGCTTCTTGAGTGCACAGTGGAATTTTTGCGCTGTTTAGTCAGATGTGTGGAAAGGTTGCTGTGGAGGCGTCTTTGAATTAAATTAAATCCTCTTTTGTCATCTTGCGTTAACAAAGAGACCATGACACGCAGCTGGAGGTTCGGGCTGAATTTAAGAAAGTCATTAGTCACCTTTAACTGCAAAGTAGATGCATTAAAATGGAGTCTAAAATGGCATAAATGGTAAAATATCAATCTTTTATGGATACCAGGTCTTAACAGTAAGGACTTTTTAAATGTATTTTATTAGCCTGGTCATAAAATATTTACTCATCCTCATTTTTACTTTTTTTTTTTTTTTTTTTTTTTTTTTTTTTTTTTTAACTGGCTTAACCTCAAAGAAATGATACAGTATGTATTAATTTAAAACAAACAAACAAACAAAAATGATTTGTGCCATTAAATAGCTATATTTTTTTTCCCACTAATTTATGTACTTTAAGGATATAATGCATTTATATTATTATTACTTTTAATTCTGATTATAAATCCAAATTTATATATACAAGTAAATTACTGTAAGAACTGGAAATAAATATTACATGCTATCAATGTATATTTCTTACATTTTACACATTAAAAAGTTTGGGATCATTAAGATTTTTAATGTCTAAGCTTAAGTCTTTCCTGCTCATTAAAACACTTTAAAAAATGATTAAAAATACAGACAAAACAGTAATATTGTGAAATATTATTACAATTTAAAATCCTGTTTTTTTTTTTTATATATACTTTAAAATGGAATTTATTCCTGTGATGCAAAGCTGAATTTTTAGCATCATTACTTCAGTCTTCTGTTTATTGTCAATGTTGCAAACCGTTGTGTTGCTTAATATTCTTTTGAAACCTGTGATACTTTTTTCAGGGTTCTTTGATGAATAAAACGTTAAAAAGAACAGCATTTGTTTAAAATAAAAATTGTTTGTAAGAATGTACACTATCATTCAAAGTTTGGGGTCAGTTTTCTTTGAAAGAAATGAATACTTTTATTCACCAAGGATGTGTTAAATAGATAAAAGGTGGTAGCAAAGACTTAAGTTGTTAGAAAATATTGCTATTCTGGATAAATGCTGTTCTTTTTAACTTTTTGTTTATCAAAGAATCCTGAAAAAAGTATCATGGGTTCCAAAAAAAAAATATTAAGCAGCACTGTTTCCAACACTGATAATAAATCAGCATATTAGAATGATTTCTGAAGGATGTAGATAAAAATTCAGATTTACATCACAGAAATAAATTGCATTTTAAAGTGAATTTAAATTGAAAACTGTAGATTGCAATAATATTTCATAATATTACTTTTTTCCTGTATTTTAATCAAATAAATGAAGTTTTGAGCATAAGAGACTTATTTAAAAAACAAAAAAAATCTTTGTAAAATGCCATTGTCTGTGAAACTATTTTCACTCTTACATGATCATTTTTCTTGCTTTTCCAGGATGTTTTGAATAACCTTGGCTCATCTGAGTTGGATGAGGATGACCTGATGCTGGATCTTGACCTCTCTGATGACCAGCGACCTCACCATGGTATGTTTTCACTCCAGTTGACTCCAGTTGCTCTCTTCTTTTTGCTTCAGACTCTCAAACATGTTATATGGCGTTTCTCTCATTCATATTCATGCTGTTAAATCTTTGAATATCTTGTTATAGTAATTACACATTCTTATAATAGCTGCATCGCTTGAAGAAATGATTTTTGCCTTGATAAAAAAAGATGAGACCTTATCCTCCTCCCTACTTTAGCGGAAGAAGACTTCTAGATTTTAATACCTTGTAAAATATTACACCATGAAGTTATGCACGAATACAATTATGAATTAGTCATGTCGTCATCTTAATTTTCCAAATGTTCTGATATTTCGGGAGGAGTTACATCAGCGCGTGTGACGCTACACGTTAACATGCACCACAGGCAGAGCCTCTAGACAGATAAACACTGCGAATGTCATTGCTGATATTTACTAAAGCAGTTTTTTTTCGCAAGAGAAGTAAATAGCGCAGCGCCTGTGCATGAAGTCGTTTTAGCATGAACTTCCACTGGATCAGTGGTTCTCAAGTGGTTTTGCTTCAGGACCCAGATTATTGGACAATTGGCCATCTAACACTACTAAATTTAGGCTTTTTTTGTACAAAAATGTCTTAAAATGTAAATAAATCCTTCATTTCATGAAAACAAAGTTGAAGCTTGTTTTCACCCAGAGGTTTTTTTTTTTTTCTTAATTTGCTGTTAAAGCCTCCCGGGAGGATTCTAGTCAGTCTCTTGCATCTTGCCTCAACCTGCTGCCCTCACCCCTGGAGGCATCCACCGACCGGACCCCTGGAAGAGAGCCCAAGGAGCCCACCCTCAGGTATGTTTTCGCAATTTCACAGACACACTGTGAACATGAATGTTTCAACAGTGGGGATAATGTTACATGCCCGCTTTAAGGACTCAGTAATGGTGTTTACCTTGTTACAAACCACACAATGATCATCCAATTGTTTCATGAATGTGAATAGATTTGAAGAGCTCAACATTTGGATTTTTTCTGCTGGCCTAGCCAAACTTGTAGTTCACATTGGTACTTGCCTGCCAACATTACAAGAAAATGGATATTAGAAATAGATTTTTTTGGTAACACTTTACAATAAGATTTATTATGGAGGCCCGTTTCCGCCACTGAATAGAAAATAAAAAAAGGTTATTGCGACTTTTTATGTCACAATTCTGACTTTTTTTCCTCAGAATTGCGTAATACACACTTTTACAAAAGGTAAAAAGTTGCAGTTGCGAGTAAAGTCAGAATTGCGATTTTATATCTTGCAGTTCTGAGAAATAAAGTCAGAATTGTGAGATATAAACTTGCAATTCTCTGAACATATCAGTCTTTTTTTTCACATCACTTATAACTCGCAATTCTGCCTTTTTTTTTTTTTTTTTTTTTTTTTTTTTTTTTTTTTTAGAATTGTGAAGTAAAAAGTCGCAGTTGCAGATTTTAAAGTCAGCATTGCGACTTCATATCTTGCAGTTCTGAGAAATAAAGTCAGAATTGTGTGATATAAACTCACAATTATGAGTTCAGTCAGTGAGTTGCAATTCTGTGAATATATCAGTCTTTTTTTTTCTCCTCAGAACTGGACTTTATAACTCTCAATTCTGACTTTTTTTTCCTCAGAATTGTGAGTTTAAGTCAGAATTGTGTGATAAACTCACAATTGTGAGTTATTAAGTCAGAATTGTGTTATATAAACTTGCAATTCTGAGAAATAAAGTCAGAATTGTGTGATATAAACTCACAATTATGAGTTCAGTCAGTGAGTTGCAATTCTGTGAATATATCAGTCTTTTTTTTCTCCTCAGAACTGGACTTTATAACTCTCAATTCTGACTTTTTTTTTTCTCAGAATTGCAAGTTTAAGCCAGAATTGTGTGATATAAACTCACAATTGTGAGTTAAGTCAGAATTGTGAGATATAAACTTGCAATTCTGTGAACATATCAGTCTTTTTTCCTCTTCAGAACTGGACTTTATAACTCGCAATTTTGACTTTTTTCTCAGAATTGTGAGGTAAAAAGTCACAGTTGCGAGTTATAAAGTCAGAATTGCTACTTCATATCTTGCAGTTCTGAGAAATAAAGTCACAATTGTGTGATTATAAACTCACAATTGTGAGTTAAGTCAGAATTGTGAGATATAAACTTGCAATTCTGTGAACATATCAGGCTTTTTTTTTTCTCAGAACTGGACTATAACTCGCAATTCTGACTTTTTTTTTCTTAGAATTGTGAGGTAAAAAGTTGCGGTTGCGAGTTATAAAGTCAGAATTGCAACTTTGTATCTTGCAGTTCAGAATTGTGATATGAACTTGCAATTCTGAGAAATAAAGTCGGAATTGTGTGATTATAAACTCACAATTGTGAATTAAGTCAGAATTGTGAGATATAAACTTTTTCCTCATATTTGCGAGTACATATTTCGCAATTCTGACTTTATTTCTCGCAATTGTGAGTTTATATCCTGCAATTCTTACTTTATTTCTCAGAACTGTGAGACATAAATTCACAATTGTGAGTTATAAAATCAGTTACAAGTTTATATGACGCAATTATGAGAAAAAAAGTCCGAATTACGAGATATAACCTCGCAATTGCAAGAAAAAAAGTCAGAATTGTGAGATTAAAAAGTGGCAATTACCTTTTTTATTCAGTGGTGGAAACAGGCTTCCATAGTTATCATTAGTTAACTACATTAATTAACAAACTAAGAATGAACAATACTCTTACAGCATTTATTAATCTTAGTTAATGTTCATTTTAGAATTTAATAATGCTTTTTGAAAAGTTGTGTTTGTTATTGTGAGCTAACATGAACAAACAATGACGGTATTTGTGTTAACTAACATATCTAACACTCAAAGATTATTAAATAGTGTAAAAAATGTATTGTTCATTGTTTGTTCGTTCATGTTAGTTAATACATTAACTAAAGATAACACGTCACCTTATTATAGATGTTTTTCCTGAACGCGGAAGTCACGTCTGACTCTTAACCTGAAGAATGCTTTGCATTTCCGGTCTCCAATGTTTCTAGTCAAATTATCTATATTCCAAGTTGATAATCTAATGTTAAACCTATTAAAATATTTTTAAAAAGCACATGGCTCTATAGCGCCATCACTTGACAATAATGCAATAACCGTCATTTGTCAGTGCCTCACCCCTCCAAGTTTAATGAGTGTGTAGATGACACGAAGCTGCCAATGTTAGCTACGTTAAAAACAGATGAGGGCTATTTGAATAGGTTCCTATGGAGACCGGAACAGAAAAGCATTCAATCTGACGTTAGACTTCGTAATGGCGGCGCTCTTGGTTTACTAAGGAAAAAGCTCTATAAAGTGTTACTGATTTTGTTTTATTTTATTATTATTATTTTTTTGATTTGTACTTCTGTTTAGCAAGGATGCAGTACATTCATCAAACAAAAGTCACAGTAAAGGCATTTACAGTGTTACAAAAATATATATTTCAAATAAATGCTGTTCTTTTCAACTTTCTATTTATCAAAAAAGTATCACAGTTTCCACAAAAATATTAACAATTGTTTTCATCATTTATAAAAATAGTAAATGTTTCTTTAGCACCAGATCAGCATATTAGAATGATTTCTGAACGGTTATGTGACACTGAAGGCTGGAATAATGGCTGAAAATTCAGCTTTGCCATCACAGGAATAAATTACGTTTTAAAATGTATTCAAATACAAAACAATTGATCAAAATTGTAATAATATTTCACAGTATTACAGTTTTTACTGTAGTTTTTAACAAATAAATGCATGTTTTTTAAATCCTTAAAAAGTGCTTATTGTTTTTAGTTCCTTAGAGGAATAGTTCAACCACAAATGAACATTCTGTCATCCTTTATTCACTCTTATGTTGGTTCAAACATCAATGGCTTTTTCTTTTGTGAAACAGAACAGAAAGATTTTGATCCAGACACCGAAAATGTCATTAAAGTAATCTCTGCTTCAGTTATTGACACGTTACTGATATAAGCAAGGAAAAGCTATTAAATGTTTATTAATAAACACTTGGCCACATTTAAAAAAACGCTTAACGTGTATAAAACTGAACATTTGGCTGAAACATTACATTTAGTAACAGAATCTTTGACATCATCATCAGCAAGCATGTCAAATGATCCGTCATCATCCATCATGTAAATAATGATGGATGATATATTGATGGAAGGAAGTTTTTTGTTTACAGAGTGTCAGTTTAAGTATATTGTGATATTCTGAGAATTTTCATTTTGGAGCATCAACACTTATTTAAAGGATTGTCGTACTATGTTAAAGGGATAGTTGCCCCAAAAATGAAAATTCTGTCATTAATTAATCACCCTCATGTCATTCCAAACCTCTGAGACCTTCGTTCATCTTCAGAACACAAATTAAGATATTTTGCAGGGTTTAGAATGCTCTTGGATTTTATCAAAAATATCTTAATTTGTGTTCCGAAGAAGAATGAAGGTCTTATGGGTTTGGAATAACTTGAGGGTGAGTAATTAAAAACAGAATTTAAATTTTTGGGTGAACTATCCCTTCAAACTGAAGCACAGCTTTAGCCAGACTGAAGCATTTTGATCAAATGAATTCATAGACGAGCAAGTGAACTACAGCGTTCGCTAACTAACATGTCAAGAAATACAGTCACGTCAAAAATGACGTGAGATTAAACTGATTCATACAGTTGTGTTCTCAGTGGATGCGAGTCCTACTTCATCCACAGCTTTGCATCTTGTTCCCTAAACGATCAGAACTAACTTTCTCTGATGTATTGACATGGGCATTGAGTGCGCCGACAGTTGTATGATTTGATAACGTTCTTTCAAACTCTACTCTACTCTGGCTGGCAGTTTCATCCTCATGCGTAATGAAAGCAGAGTCATTTCAAAACCGGATGAATCCCATGTGGACACAGAGCAAATTATATTAGCATGGAAATTAGCCTAGAAAATTGAATACATTTCCTGACCTTATAATTATTTGTACAGTTTTTAGAGCATGCCCCAAAATAGAGCGGGTTTATTTTGAAATTATTACAGAATGTACTCTACACAACTGTTACATGTCGGCGACTTGTAATAAGTCCCGTATTTGTTTTCTGCAAAAGTTTCAATGTTTAAACGCAACACCATAGTGCCAAATATTACCTTATATTGCTGAAAGGTTATGAGAAGTACTTTTCCAAACCAACACTGTTATATGACATTTTATAGTATATTTGAGCTAGCGAATGCCTCATAAAAGCCGTGCTGCTTCTAGAAAGCGTATTTTCGCCTTGTCAGCAGGTGGTGATTGAATGACCTTGTCTTGATGTCTTTGACACAGTTTTGAATGAGATTTCTTAGTGAGTAGCCCCACAAACCAGTTGTTTTTTTTTTATTTGTTTTGCTATTACTGCATCTGAGGAAGTTCTGTATTTTGTTCTCATCAAGTTAAAGATCTTACAGTTTGCGCCATGATTATCTGACCCTGTTATTGACAAAGGGTTTTTGCTTTTTCATTGTCAGCCAGGCTATTGCTATTCATGTTGCGTTCGCTAATTTCATTAGCAATTATTTATGGCGTGGGTTGGTGTATTAACAGTGTTTAAAGAGCTTTCAAAGGCATAGTTCATCAACAAAATGAAATTCTGTATATTTACTTAGCCCTATGCTATTTTAGACGCACATTCTGATACTTTTCTGTGAAAAACAGAAGCAATATGTTTCGGATCTTTTTAAATAAACAAGTTCATTGTGTTTTTAAACAAACAAACAAAAAAACAATGACAGAAGTAGGCTATTTGACTTGTACATGATACTTTGAGTCTTCTGAAGCTGTATGATAGCTTTATGAGGTTGAAATTTAGGTGTATATTTACTGGAAAATGTTTTCTCCACTGTGTCTCTCAAATCTCATTCCACATACAGTATAGTTTAAAGGTGCCATAGAATGGAAAACTGTATTTACCCTGGCATAGTTGAATAATAACAGTTCTGTACATGGACATGACATACCAAGAGTTGCGATCATTAATAGTTACGCCCCCAACATTTGCATAGCCGAATCATCAGAAGTTCTGCAGCTAGGCTATTGTGGAAAAAAAAAAAAAACAACAAAGCGAGGACAATAGCGAAAATGGCAGATCACGGGAATAAATGTTATGTTCCAGGTTGTGCAGGGGATGTTAAGTGCAGGGATGGGTTGGTGTCTGTAACTTACTCAGAAAGGCAAGGAAACCAAATAAGGTAATCTAATAAAATAAGGCGAGCCACTGAAAAGAGACGGTTAGCTTATTGCTAGTGGTAGCCTGTTACATTGCAGTACATAAGATTTCACTTACCACATACACAGTGTAAGGGGAGATGACTGCACGGGGGGACGATGGCGAATGATTTGCAGATCCTGATCACTGCTGACAGCATTTAAACTTGTCAAATGCGGTAAGTACTGCGGCTGTAGTATAACGTTACACAGAGCACGTGTGATCGCCGATCTCAAAAGTGAAACTAAAAGTTATCGTGCATTCAAAATGGCAGTTTCAATGAACCGCATATTAATAGCGGCTCGAGCTCCGTAATTAAATATATATTTTCCTCCATGTGTTCCTTCCTGCTGTGTGAGAGCGAGCCGCTCTGTGAAACAGCCAATCAGAGCAGAGCTCATCATTATTATTCAGGAACCTTCCAAATAAGGTAATAACAGAGCATTTCATTCTAGGGACAAATCCTAGGGTTGTAAATGGACCGTTTCTGGAGACTTTTTGCCCTTACCTTTTATGTAGATATCAGAGAACAATTTAAAATATTGTATACATGCATTCTATGGCAATTTAAAAGTGTATAGTCTAAAAACATAAATTAATCAAAGCTGGCATCTTCTGTACATTTCTAAAATTAAAAGTATTTCAAAATAATGCTGTTCTTTCAAACTTTGTTCATCAAGGATCGCAGTTTGTATCATGCTTTTCACAAACATATTAAGCAACAAAATTGTTTTCAATTGTTCAGTTGATGATGATATGATTCTTGAGCGCTAAGTCAGAGGATTAGAATCATTTCTGAAAGATCATGTGACACTAAAATAATGTAAATGTATAGGTACATTGCATATTAAAAATGACCAGTTATTTTAAATTAAAAAATATATAGTAATACTGTAAAATATTATTACAATTGAATAAATTCAGGAAGCATAAAAGATTTCAGTTACACTTTACTTAAAGCCTTTATTTATAATGAATTAGGGTTTTTAAAGGGTATAATGCATTATTATCATTCATAATGTGCTTTGTAATACATTATATCTTGTCGTAATTAATTATAATCAAATTTAAAATTAATAGTGTTAACTTAGGTTACAATTATTCATGACTGAGATCATACAATACATTATATAGTGCATTACAATGCATAACTAATGCATTAAAACTACTTTTAGAATGCATTATACAAAAAAAAACTTTAAGTAATGTGTTAGTCAGAAGTCTTCCCAACTCCAAACTTTTTTGAACAGTGGTATATTTGGATGTATTGCATTTGGGTATGACGCGCATCTGAATGTTTGAATAATGACTTAAACTTCAATATGTTCCTATTTGTTCCTATATGGCTTCTGCAGAATATAGCTCACCAGTCATGGATTTTTTCTTTTATTTACTGGAGCTCTCTGCCTGCCATAATCACCCTAAACTATTTTTGTATGGACAAAGAATGTTTTCTATAAAGGCAGCATACTGCTTTGGAGCAACATGAGGGTGAGTAAATAATCACAAACTTGCATTTTTGGGTGAACTATCTATTTTTATGTTGCTTGTAGCATCTAATAAATCATCCAGCATTGAAAATAATGAAACTCAAAAGAAGTAAAGTAGTTGGCTTTTTCTCATGTTTGTCAAATTCATCATTTGAAAGACTAGAGAGAAACTGCTTCAAAGATGCATGGGATTGCGGGATAGTGTCATTATGGTGGGGAGGTGTCAGCTAGTATAGATGTCTTTAATGGACAGTGGCTGGGAGGCCTGTTTTCTGCTGTGAGTCAGCTCAGCTAGAGTTGAGGATGCACTGTTTGATGGGCTATAATCCTACACCCTGACTAAGTGACAAGATATATTATCCCAAGGCGAAATCTGGGCTGTTGGTGTGGAAAACGCATCAGCCGTCAACGAGACTGATGCACGGCAGCTCGTGTTATGTTTTTCTCGCTCAGCGACGCAGCGCTAGCCCATTTTACAGCTCTGAAGAGAGGCAGAAGGAAGTGTTTTGCTCTGTGAAGGGAGACAGCAAGATGAAGCTATAGGAAGAGCCGAAAAAAGAGCTTAGTCCATCTTAGCAGTGCTGCAAAAGACAGTGTAAAGGTTTATGATTGGTTTTCTCTTATACAGCTTTCACACACAGAGAGGCACAGTTTAAATGAAAGGAAACTGAAATCCTCAACCATATCCTTTTTTTTCCATTTTGTGAGGAACAAAATGATCAACTCTCTATTGCAGTTTGATCTGATTTAGTTATACTATCAGCAAGGTCGTCTAGAAGGAAAGAAAATCTAATTGCTCATAAGACCCATTTAGTTTTCTTGTACGCTTTGTCTAAATCATATTTTCTTCGTCTTTTCTTTAGAGGTCAATCATATTTTCCTTATTAAAAGTTTCACATCAAGACATTTTTAAACGTATGTGACCCTGGACCGCAAAACCAGTCATAAGGGTCGTGGGTAAGCTTTCCATTGATGTATAGTTTGTTAGGATAGGACAATGTTTGGCTGAGATACAACTATTTGAAAATGTGGTATCTGAGGGTGCAAAAAAATCTAAATATTGAGAAAATCACCTCTAAAGTTGTCCAAATTAAGTTCTAAGCAATGCATATGTGACCCTGGACCACAAAACCAGTCATAAGGTTAAATTTTACAAAACTGAGATGTATACATCATATGAAAGCTCAATAAATAAGCTTTCTATTGATAAATGGTTTGTTAGGATAGGACAATATTTGGCCGAGATACACCTATTTGAAAATCTGGAATCTGAGGGTGCAAAAAAATCAAAATACTGAGAAAATCACCTTTAAAGTTCTCCAAATTAAGTTCTTAACAGGCATATTAATAATCAAAAATTACATTTTTATATATTTATAGTAGGAATTTTACAAAAAATCTTCATGGAACATGATCTTTACTTAATTTCCTAATGATTTTTGGCATAAAAGAAAAATCAATAATTTTGACCCACACAATGTATTTTTGGCTATTGCTACAAATATACCCCAGCGACTTAAGACTGGTTTTGTGGTCCAGGGTCACATATTACAAATCAGAAATTAAGTTTTGATATATTTGCAGTACGAAATTTACAAAATGTCTTCATGGAACATGATTTTTACTTAATATCTTAATGATTTTTGGCATAAAAGAAAAATCGATAATTTTGACCTATGCAATGTATTTTTGCATATTGCTACAAATATACCCATACTACTTATGGCTGGTTTTGTGGTCCATGGTCACCTAAAAAATCTGTTGTAACCTACAAGGAGACCATTCCTGGTGACTTTCATGAGCAGACATGTTGGCTATAGAGCTGCACTGCCATGATGTTGATCTGTAGGTCAAACCACAAAGTGAATTCGTCCTATGTTCTCAACAGAATTCATAATGGGTTAGAATAGTTTTTGAATAAGTAAAATAAATCTCCTACCTACTAACATAAGGATTATATAAACAACCATTTGTAATGTGAAATTCATGTTGTAGAACTAAATGTGAACATCTCCAAGTCATGTAAATGATAGATATTTTACTCATAAGTTAAAAAATCTTATAGAAAATAGAGAACATTCTAATTGTCTACCATGTTTAGGACTAAACTGAACAGCTCTATATTAATGTACTTCTACTGCTACCAATACAATTCTTATTATGATTTGTTATTAGAAATTAGGGGTGGGTGACTAAAATATTTATATCACGATATGAATAATTTTATTTCACGGTAACAACATATTGCGACATAGTTATTTTTTTTATCTTTATGATATCAATTTTGGATACCATAGAAATTTCATATTTCTTGTCACCACACTCTTAAAAATAAAGGTTCCAAAAGGGTGTTTTTGCAGTGATGCCATAGAAGAACCATTTTTGGTTCCCCAAAGAAACTTTCAGTGAACAGTTCTTAAAAGAACCATTTTGAAGAATGTTTAAAAAATCTAAAGAACCTTTTTTGACTATAAAGAACCTTTTCTGCATTTGAAAGTTTCCATGGATGTTTAAGGTTCTTCATGGAACATCGATGTCAATAAAGAACCTTATTTTTAAGAAAGATCACAAAAAAACCCCCTAAAAAACAAACTAAAGCTTACTGAAGACGAGTAAACCGTCAATGATTAAATAAGAATTAGAAATTAATTACAAACAATAGGACAAAAAAACTACAGTAGAATAAATAAGAAATGCTACATGCATTGTATAAAGTAATTAAATGTATAAAAACACTGGATATTATTCACTGTGTAAATTAAATATATATTTCATCTTATTAAAGTTACAAAAGTTACTTAGTTAGCAGCAGTGAGGATTTTCTCTTTTGTTGTTTAAATATGAACAACAGACGGCAGGAATATTAGACTGCTGTCATTTTAAGAGCTACCAGGATCCAATATACTGTTACACACTTGTTTTCTCAGCTGTTTGCTTTCACCTAAGTCCTAACTTACTGTGTTTATGAGGATACTTGCAAAGACGTGCAATTTGACAAACACAAGTGTGTGTATTTAACCATTGAAGGCCTATAAAGTGCTAAAAATAACTCCCGTGCACACGACTCTCTGACAGCGAAATGTGGTCTCTTTAGCTGCTGTTTGCATTTCAACATCATGTTTTTAAACCGCAATGCTTAAAAAGATGCAAACAATACATTTTGTGACCACGTAGCACAGTAAAGTCACGTGAGCATGTAGCTGTAATGGAGATCATAATTGAAAATCAAAATTCTACCGGTTAATCATGTCTACCGGTATATCGCCCACCCTATTATGAGTCATTTATTTATATGGTTAAATATAATTATAATTAAATTAGAATTATTAATAATTGGTCAAGTATTACAGTATGTTGTCGTTCATGTTAATATAAATCATGTTTAAATTATGTAGAGGATTCCAGAGCTCAATGTTTTATAAAGCGCAAACATAAAAGTACACAAAGATGAAGAGACTGCAAAATGTAAACAACTTCCTGAGTGCACCTTTAGCCCAGAGACAGAGAGAAAGCACTGAAATGCTGAGACGCAAAGCTTACGACCAGCTGGGTTCTCGCTCTCTTTCTCTCTTCCTCTCTTCCTCTTGTCCTTCAGGAGCAGGTTTGCTTCAGCAGGGGGCAGACTCCTCAGCTCTCCGCAAGCTGTGGTCCTCCACAACAGAAGGCAGCATGTCTGGCCTTGTGCTACTTTCCCCAGTCTCCTTACCTAAGTCTGTCAAGGTGATTCAAAGAAAGAGAGCGAGAGGGGACTTTCAAGGAAACTCGGGTGTGACAAAAGGAGCACTAGACTTTTTGTGTGAGCATAACTAATTGCTGAGATCCAGTCAGATGTGGGGATTTTTATTTATTTATTTTTTCCCTGAAGTGTTGAGTTGGGGGTGTGATTATTCCTAACCTTTGATCCCACTTGCGGTTCTGGCGTCATGTTGATTTCTCCACAGTCAGTGGTGTGTGTGAGACAAGGAGAGATCTGGCTTGGGGAAAGTCTCCTGGGGGTCTGGCTGAGTCACAGCGGCAGAATCCATTGTTGTCACACGTAGCAAGGAAGCTTGTGACATCACTGATTGGACACACAGTCTTTGTGAGGCCGACCGCCTCTTCGCCTGATGTGCATCCACAAGCCATGAAATGTTAAAACACTAATGGTTCTTAGTCATAAATGGATTTTTTTGAGGCTTTTATGACATGTTGACTCTACATTCATTTTCCTCTACAGTAAGAATTGCTACCTTCTAATAGAAAAGGATTAGTTCACTCCAGAATTAAAATTTCCTGATAATTTACTTTACCCTTATGTGATGCAAGATGTTCATTTCTTTCTTCGAAACGAAAGGTTTTTGAGGAAGACTTTCCTGGATTTTCAATGGGGATCAGCAGGTTGAAGGTCTAAACTGCAGTTTTGATGCAGCTTCAAATGGCTCTGTACAATCCCAGCCGAGAAATAAGGGTCTTATCTAGTGAAAAGATCGGTCATTTTCTAAAAAAAAAAAACATTTCTATACTTTTTAATTACAAATGCTCATCAAAGAAATCAAACAGCCTTTACAAAACCAAAAAAAAAAACCTGAGGTCTGATCCAAGCGGGTTCGGGTCCAAAACTTCTACGAGTGCATTGGACACGGTTTGGGTTCGTTATTAGTGGTCTTAGGTAATTAAAATAAATGCTTTTTCTTTTGAACTATCTCGTATCCTTAGCCTCCTTTTGCGTTCGTATTGAGTTAATTTTTAAGAAACGCATATAGAAAAGGAAAATGTAGGGCTTTTCTTTTTTGTGTCTCTTCACCGGAGATGAGGTAAATAATTTTGCAGACAACGCTAACAAATCCATGACTTATTAGGCTGTTAATTACATTTTTATCGAACTATCACATTTATTATTCAAATCCACTGGTCACAATTGAAAGCCGAACTCAGAAATAACATGTATCCATCAGGCAGGCACAAATATAATGTAGGCTAATAATAAATAAGTAAATAAATTTGTGGTGTCAGTCGATTAAAAAAAAAAAAAGTAATAATAATAATTAATCGCTCATTTTTTTTCTGAAATTAATTGCGATTAATCCCACCTAACATTAAAGTTTTTAATTATACTTTTTATATTGCAAATAATTTCACATTCAATCTTCAAATTAATTTAGAAACAACAGCATTGTTTAATGCCATCTTTATGACTAAAGGCAAGTATTCATTGATACCAACTGATGTCTTTATGAATTTTTTCCCAATATTTAACCATTGACTATAGCCATTCAACATTACAGTATAATTGAGAGCTATCAATTTAACATTTATTAGACTTTTAAAAATAACTTCTAATATAAGTTAACCTTAAAACAATCTTCACATAAACCCATTATAATAAATGTCATATAGCTACCCGTACTTTTCAGAAAGAAAATATAGCCTAATTTAATGACGTTATCAAAAGCTAAATTCTAAATGAAATAGAGATAAAGCTTAAAACTACAGAAGCTATTGATTTCCTCTTTGTAATTTTGTCCTTTGATTAACAGACATCACAGCAGCTGCCGCTGCTGAACTTGACGCGGAATCTGAATCTGACATTGCTTTTAATGTGACTCCTAAATAATAAATACTTACATGCACAGTTTTAAGGCAGATTTAATTGCCTTTTTGTAACTTAATGACTTAACTGACAAAATAAATACAACATTGCATAATCATAGTTTCATATGGGTTTGAATATGATACAGTGCCTTAAAGGAGTAGTTCACTTTCAGAACAAAAATTTACAGATAATGTACTCACCCTCTTGTCATCTAAGATGTTCATGTCTGTCTTTCTTCAGTCTTAAGGAAATTGTGTTTTTTGAGGAAAACATTTCAGGATTTCTCTCCATATAATGGACTTCTATGAGGCCCCCGAGTTTGAACTTCCAAAATGCAGCTTCAAATGGCTCTAAACGATCACAGCCGAGGAAAGAAGGATCTTATCTAGCAAAACGATTGGTTATTTAAAAAAAAAAAAAAAAAAATACAATTTAAATACTTTTTAACCTCAGATGCTCATCTTGTCTAGCTCTGTGTGTACTCACAGATTAAAAAATATATAAATTGTAAATGTTTTTAGAAAATGACCGATCACTTTGCTACATAAGACCCTTCTTTATCGGCAGGGATCATTTAGAGCCCTTTGAAGCTGGATTTAAACTGAATTTTGCATTCAAACTCGGGAGCACCATAGAAGTCCATTATATGGAGAGAAATCCTGAAATGTTTTCCTTAAAAAACATTATTTCTTTACGATTGAAGAAAGAAAGACATGAACATCTTTGATGACAAGGGGGTGAGTACATTATCTGTAAATATTTGTTCTGAAAGTGAACTACTCCTTTAATATAGCCTAATACAGCGCGGCCGACATTCGTTCGTGCATGTGATGAGCAGGCGCTACGAGCACCAGTATAACGGCTGACAGGAAAGAAAGATTCGTTCAATTCGACAACATCTCATCTGACTGCAGTTCACTGTTGTTCTACTGAAGCTTCTCGTCACCAATACCGTTTCCGCACTCGTTTGACTCGGGCCTAGCGCTTAGGTTGGACCGCGGCTCTGAAAAGTCTCACGTTTGTGTTCGGGTAGAAGTGATTTGGGTACGGATTTTAGGACCAAGGAAGACCTCTAGTAGAGTTCTTTGCAGCTGCGCTGAAACTGCAGTTTGGACCTTCAACCTGTTGGGTCCCATTGCAGTCCACTATATGAAGAAAGATCCTGGAATGTTTTCCTATTACACCTTTATTTCTTTTCAACTGAAGAAAGAAAGACATGAACACCTTGGATGGCATGGGGTGAGTAAATTATCAGGAATTTTTATTCTGGAAGTGAACTAATCCTTTAAAGCTTGAGCTATTCATATTTTTGAGGGGAGAAACAAAGATTTAACGTTAATTGTTCATTGAATTTGTCAATTTTAAATGAAGCTCATTCAAGTAAGACTTTGAACAAATGACTCTTCTAAAGGCATAAATATTTGATCAACCAGAAACATTGCTTTAATGTCAACAAACCGCCTGCAACCACTACCGCGTCTGCTCTGACATCACCGCTTAATTCCCTGCTAGAAATAAACAAACCACAATTAAGCCACAAGGGACAACACGTAATGAGCAGAATCAACACATTTAAGCTTTTCAGATGTTTAGGGTTGAAAAGTTCAGAATAAACAAACAAACAGAGATGATGTCATCGCCGAGGTTGCTGATCCTGGCCTGAAGCTAGTCGGCGTAATAAAAATGAGTCAAAGCTCAAAAATGAGTTTGAGGGAGATGGTTGATGGCAGTGTGAAAACAGTTGACTTTTAGTTTTGCTGCCAGAAATCCTTGCATTTATAGGACTTGACCAATTTGTTGCAGTCTGTTGTGTTTGTCAGAACGTCTTGCTTGAATAAACAAAATGGCCAATGGCATAAAGAAATGAGCGCTCTGTGAATATGTAACGTTAGTAGTCAAACAATGTGGTTTTTTTAAAGACTGATACCAGTATAGAGAGCACAATTTAATGTTTTTACTTGTTATTTTTATGAAAAAGCTAAAAAAAAGCATATTGGATCAGGGTTTTTTTTTTTTTTTTTTTTTTTTTTTTTTATTCAGCAAGGATGCCTAAATTGATCAAAAGCCTGTTTCCACCACTGAATAAAAAATATAAAAAGGTAATTGCAACTTTTTATCTCACAATTCTGGCTTTTTTTTCTCGCAATTGAAAAAAGAAAAGAGAAAAAGTCAGAATTGTATGTTTTTATCTCACAATTCTGTCTTTATAACTCGCAATTGCGATTTTATATCTCACAATTCTTAGAAAAAAATCTGAATTGTACGTTTTTATTTCACAATTCTGACTTTATAACTCCAAATTGCAAATTTATACCTACAATTCTGAGAAAAAAAGTCAGAATTGTAAGTTTATATCTCGCAATTTTGACATCATAACTCGAAATTGCAAATTTATACCCAATATTCTGAGAAAAAAGTTAGATTGTAAGTTTATATTTTGCAATTCTGACTTTTTAAACTCAATATTGCAAATTTATACCCACAATTCTGTGAAAAAAAATCAGAATTGTACGTTTATATTTTGCAATTCTGACTTTATAACTCGCAATTGGGAATTTATACCCACAATTCTGTGAAAAAAAGATCAGAATTGTATGTTTATATCTCACAATTCTGACTTTATAACTCCCAGTTGTGAATTTATATCTCACAAAAAAGTCAGAATTGTAAGTTTATATCTCGCAATTCTGACTTTATCGCTTGCAATTTTCTTTTTCTTTTTTTCAGTGGCAGAAATGGGCTTCCATACAAAAATGTACCAAAAAACAAACACATTTAAACTAAAATTATTTCAAATAAATGCTGTTCTTTTCCAAATGCACTGAGCCCAGAAAACAGTGTAGTTTTCACAGAAATATTTCCACTAATAAGTTATATAACCTATAATAGCAGCACAACTGTTTTTAACATTGCTAATAATTATAATAATGTTTTCATAAATTCAACTAAATTAAACAGAAAACATTTACTTCTTATTTCACAAGATTGTTTTTAATTTCTACTTAAATATAAGAAATATAACCTTGTTGTGCATAAAAGACAACTTTCAAAACATTTAAACAATCTTATGGACTCACAAATTAATGGTAGTATTTAAGCATTTGGGGGTATTTCTAGTAAAAATAACTATATTGTGAATGATACTGTTACCATGATAAAATTACTCATACCGTGTTAAAAGATTTTGGTCATACCGCCCACACCTAGTGTGAAAATTTGTCTTTCCTGCTAGGGAAGATCATCTAAATTCATTTAATACCACTTTTCACGTTTTTTTTCTCTCTCATGCTCTCTCTCATGCTCACAATCAAAGATGAATGTATCTTGTAGACTCTCTCAGAGCTTACAGCAGACCATCTCTGTGTCTTGTTTGCCAGCAGAAAAAGGGCACAAGTTTTTGGATCTCTCCCATTACAATCAAGACCATACTAAGCAAGGACAAGGAGCATTTCTTTGATCTGAACACTGCACCTGGAAGCCAAGCATTCAGATCACTGGTTTCCAAACACGTTTCTTTGCAACAATGAACATGGGCGGGACTTTGCTCCTCTAGTGCAAAGTTAAAAATGTGATTAAAAGAACAAAGGGCCAGTCTTGCCTAATGCTAATGAAGATGCTAATGGGCTGATGAGAAAGCGGTGCTAATAGGTGTAATATAGAACACTGACTCACATGAGGGAGTCTTTTTACATCTGACAGATGCCAGTACAAAACTCTTGTACTCTGCCTCTCAACGACTTTAAATAACATACAGCTTTTAAACAAGAGCTCCTGCTAAGCAGAGGTCATGCATAAAATATCAGACTGGGTGACAGTGTTTACCGTGGCATAATCAGATCATGGCCAGAAGTGAGGTGATAATGGATATTATGTAGCGGGGTGATGCAGGTGACTTAATGATTCAAGTGAAATATGTAGGTGTTACTGTTAGTGTAAATGTTGAGACAAAGCTGCAACTAAGGCATAATGAAAAGACCCTGGGGTCAGCAGCTTTTAGGTACGTCTCGGAGCAAAGTGTATCCCAAGACCTGATTAATAATAGCATTGCCTCAACTAAATGTAAGTGGATAGTGTGATATTGTAAATAATATACAGGCTTTGTTCCAAAACTTAGTGAGCTGCCTACGTAGGCAGCATTTTAAAGGCTACATAGTCTCTATTATTATAAATTAACATGATGGTCCACTCATAAATAAATGAATGGAAGAAATCATAATCTATACTATACTATACTTTTTGTATATCAATTTCATTGATAGCGAAACACTTGGTTTGGTGGCAATAGGATTGGAAGTAAAGACTAAATGTTAGAGGAAAGAGGTTCAATTCTTGTTAAGAAGGATTTAGGGCGTCCAAGAAAGTCCAGCAAGCGCCAGGATCGTCTCCTAAAGAGGATTCAGCTGCGGGATCGGAGTGCCACCAGTGCAGAGCTTGCTCAGGAATGGCAGCAGGCAGGTGTGAGCGCATCTGCACGCACAGTGAGGCCAAGACTTTTGGAAGATGGCCTGGTGTCAAGAAGGGCAGCAAAGAAGCCACTTCTCTCCAAAAAAAACCATCAGGGACAGATTGATCTTCTGCAAAAAGTATGGCGAATGGACTGCTGAGGACTTGGGGCAAAGTCATATTCTCTGATGAAGCCTCTTTCCGATTGTTTGGGGCATCTGAAAAAAGGCTTGTCCGGAGAAGAAAAGGTGAGCAATGAATAAAGAATGGTACCAAAACACCCTCCAACAGCAACTTCTTCCAACAATCCAACAACAGTTTTGTGAAGAACAATGCATTTTCCAGCACGATGGAGCACCGTGCCTTAAGGCAAAAGTGATAACTACTGTAAGTGGCTCGTGGAACAAAACGTTGAAATTTTGGGTCCATGGCCTGGAAACTCCCCAGATCTTAATCCCATTGAGAACTTGTGGTCAATCCTCAAGAGGCGGGTGGACAAACAAAAACCCACTAATTCTGACAAACTCCAAGAAGTGATTATGAAAGAATGGGTTGCTATCAGTCAGGATTTGGCCCAGAAGTTGATTGAGAGCATGCCCAGTCGAATTGCAGAGGTCCTGAAAAAGAAGGTCCAACACTGCAAATACTGACTCTTTGCATAAATGTCATGTAATTGTCGATAAAAGCCTTTGAAACGTATGAAGTGCTTGTAATTATATTTCAGTACATCACAGAAACAACTGAAACAAAGATCTAAAAGCAGTTTAGCAGCAAACTTTGTGAAAACTAATATTTGTGTCATTCTCAACTTTTGGCCACGACTGTACAATCACTTCTGCAGTGCTCACTCTGATTTCCTTTTTAAGTAATAAACATTGTGTTTCCATACTTCTGCTTTTATAATTCATGTGTGCAATGATCGATTTTCCATGCTGCGCTTTGACAAATACGTCAGTTGACTCCGTGTCAGGGTAAAATACAATATTAGAGGAATCTGTTAGGTGCCGTAGTCGGTTCTCACAAGCAAAAACAAAGAGTGAACCGTGCTTTTGCTGCTGGCTTTCTGTACAGACACTGAGTTATACAGGCTCTAATATTTTAATGAGTATGTTGAATAAGAACGCCGCCTCCTATGCCATGTCTCAGCGTGAGGATCATGAATAAGTCAGGATTCTGTCTATGCTTTCGGAGGCATTTAACAACCCAAGCCATTTTTGTAAATTTGCAAAGCAGAAACAATTGATATATCCTTCAGGAAGGATAGTATGTTTTTACCACTCAATGCTGTGGATTGAGAAACAAGAAAACATATTCCCATTTTTCAGCGAGGATGTTTCAGAAGGTGATATTAATTGACAGGTGTGAGATGGAAAGCTTGTAACCTGCCATGGAGTAGCAAAGTGAAATTTCACTTTCTTCTTGCAGCTCCAAGGACACTCACCACAAAGGCTCTGAAATAAACAGTGTGGTAATGAAAATCGACAACAAAAGTGTCAGACGTTTGTTTGGAAGACTGACTGTGTTTACGGACTCTCTCGTTGGAGGGGTTCCCAGGAATCGATGCTTAATTCTAATCAAAAACTCAGAGGTTCCTTTTGATCTCCTGTTATCGGTGTAGTTTTTAAAGCATAAATACTTAATTATATCTGAAGCAGCTTGAATTAAATTTAATCTGAAATGTATAAAGACGAGTCTGGAGCTGCAGTGTGATCTTTCTGTTGAGCAGAATCACAGTTGTAATTAGGAAGAGGTCTCTCCTCGTGTTTTGTGTGGAACTCTCAATAAGAGATTTCTATCGGTCCAAATACCCTGTGCCTCCTTTGAAGATATCTTTGATATACGCTATTGATATACGGTGGGCTTTTGTTCTTTCAAAAATGAAAAGCGAAAAAGATTTTGTCTCGAAAAAGATATTGCCTTACCTTTGGGCGGTAAGTCTTTGATTTATTTTTTTATTTTTTTATTTTTTTGTTCGTCATCCTTGGAATAGACGCTTTTCCTCCTCATATAATTCCCCTGATATTGATGCTGTGTCATTCAGTCTGGATCTCAGTAGATTGCAAAAAGTAATGTTTTGTAACCTCTTAATGGTCTAATTGTCTGAGTTTATATATAGATTAGTATCCACTTGGACCCAATGAAAGGCCTGATGAAGAGGGTATGACTATCCTCTGAAGTGTCTCTCGAGGGTTTTTTCTCCACTCTAAACCTTTGCCTTTGTCGTTTTTTCAAGAAGTGCTTCTAATCAAGTTTAATTTGATCCCATTCGCTACATGAGTGATTGATCTGTTCATTTGCACAGAAGTCTACGTAATGTGAACAATAGACAAAAATTAGGTTATTTACATTTAAGTCTAGTTTCAATCACAATCAGAGGAGAACAGGATTGAAATTGATATTGTTAGTGCATCGAATTTTGTTAAGTTGCACTGAATACCCGTTTGTTTTCCCAAAATGTACTGGGAAATGGAAATCCATTTTTCTGTGGGATTTTTGGGATCTTGTCCCCAAATCTCAGACCATTTCTTGCTCACAAAAATTGTTTTCTTTTCATCCTTCCAGGGAGCAGCGACCGATGTCCCTCTGTCTGTCTCGTGATGATGAACCTTTGCCCGGGCTGGAAGCGTTGCCGTTCAGGCTGATGCAGCAGGACTGCACAGCGGTAAAGACTCTTCTGCTGCGGTTACGCAGGACCCTGCAGGAGGTAATGTTCCACCCTGACAGTTGATTCATGAAGCTGCTATGGCCTTCATCACAGGTACATTAGAACAGGTAGAAGAGCTCTCCGTGCCCTGCCAGTTTCATGCCTCATCATTCAGGGCGAACACCAGGAGGATCTCACACTCAGAAGAGACATATTCAGTCAGTAGGTAGCCCTTGGTTAGAGTAGAAACTGTACTTAATGTGACACGAATGAAAACAAGACTGTGAGAGGAAGAAAAGCATGTCAGAGCGTGATTTGTTCAACCAGTAAAATGTTACAGCAAGACTACTACTGTACAGGTACATCATCTGCTTGCAGATGCAGATTTTGTGTTACTAAAGTATCCAAATACGTTTTATATATTTAATACTTTTTTTGTAGAGATTTATTGATGACATATGGGTTACAGACCTATATGTAGAGGTTCAAGCGCTAGCACTGAAACCCTATTGTAATTTTTAGAATAGTCATGGATCAGCGATCTCAACGTAAAACTGATCGTGCAGACCAAACAGTAAGTCGTAGAGACTTGAAACTTGAAGGGATGGTAGTACTCACACCACCCACAACGTGACCAAGGCTCATCCCAAACGGCCTGACGGAGGTGCTACAGTGAACAAAAGTACGAAATCACTCATAACTCCTAGTTGTAGGCTCAAGTGTCTTATGACTTTGGAATCCCTGGCGGATAAAATGCACGCCTACTTTTGCAAACTAGTCTTAGAGTCTGGAGTCTGTAGAGTGAATATCAAAAACTATCAAAAAAAGTTTAACTTTCGACTTACCGTCACAAAGGGACACCAATACGTTCGAAAAGGTCAGGGCCACCTGACAAAATGAGATATATTTGCCAAACTCAAAACACTTATGTAAGAGCTCAATCTTAGGTCACAGGAAAAACATTGTGGAGCTTGGACACTTGGTGGTGCTATTAGAATATCTATAAAAATGGCTATAACTGTGCAACCATTTGTCCTTTCAACATGAAAATCAGTGTGCACGGTCTTGGTCCAAAGTGCCAAAAGTGTCTATGAACATTTGCGTATCTCAAAAAACAGCCATCATTGGCCGACAAAGTTTGAGCACCTGTTAGACAAGGTTAACGGAGGCTGATCTGAATGAAACTAGGTGGGCCTGTTCGACTTATGGCCCCAAAGGTCTGATAGAAATTTGAAAGAAATTGGCCATTTTTTAAGGGTGTAAATGATTGCACGTTGCATAATATACGATAGAACTCCTTGTTCCAGACAACTTTGCCTTTAAAACCACTGTTGTCAATCAATTTGTTGTCAAATGATTGTGAAGATGTCAGAAACCTGCTTTTGTGAACTTGTTCTAGGTTTTTTTTTGCTTAAACTGGAAAAAAAAAACACTGCAGTACAATTCTCTGGACTCTCTAAGTCAATAATTATGCAAAAAATAAAGTTTCCCTCTGTGGGATGCTACAGTGGGGTCGTTTAGAAAAGGGGCCTGTCCAAATTTACCCAAACTCCTATAAAGCCTATTGTAAAACGCAACAATTCACAAATCTGGTGAGCACATACAATAGGTAATTCCATTGATTTAGGTGGTTACAAGCTTGCTAAATAATGTCTTATTTTCATATGTGCTCAAATTGCTGCTTGCAGCTATATTTCATTTCTATTTTTATTGATTGATATCACTTGATATTGCATGTTTATTGTGCATGTTTATTTTTCCTAATGTTTTACATAAAAAAAAAGAAAGTATAGAACTTTAAATGTTCTGAAAAGAGGAAATGCAATATTAAAGGATTAGTTCACTCCAGAATTTAAATTTCCTGACAATTTACTCACTGCCATGTCATCCAAGATTCATGTCTTTCTTTCTTCAGTCAAATAGAAATGAATGTTTTTGAAGAAAACATTCCAGGATTTTTTTCCATATAGTGGACTTCAATGGGAGTCAACAGGTTGAAGGTCCAAATTGCAATTATCTTAAAAAAAGTTTTAACCACACAATGCTCGGCTTTGACTAGCTCTAGCTCTGCAAATCACGTTTTTTTGTCTGTGTAATCCTGTTCAAAAGGTAGGGTAGTGCGAAAATCTCATTTTGTCTTCCAACTTCAAAGTCTGTCATTTGATGTTTTACCCGTTTTACTTTTTTTTTCACACATTTGCTGGGTAAACACTGGGTTGGGTACTTCCGCCTACGTCATGTGTGACCTTTCCAAAGTGACTACGTAATGCGTGGAATTAAGATGCGTGAAATCAGCATTTGTGTTTAAAAAGTATATTATTTTACATTTTTTTTTTTAAGAAAATGGCTGATCGTTTCACTACATAAGACACTTATTCCTCAGCTTGGATCATGTATAGGCTTTTGAAGCTGTACTGAAACTGCAATTTACACCTTCAACCTGTTGATCCTCATTGAAGTCCACTATATGGAGAAAAATCCTGGATGGTTTTCCTCAAAAACCCTAATTTCTTTTTGACTGAAGAAAGAAAGACATGAATACCTTTGGATGACATGGGGGTGAGTAAATTATCAGGTAAGTCTTTTAACGGATATTATAATAATAATATGAAATTTAATTTGAATGCTCTTTGAAGTCACCACAGTAATAATAATAATGTTATTATTATTATTATTATTTTTTATCCCTTACTGTTATTCATGCTAACCCAACTTAATTTATTGACTAGAACACCCTCATTTCCATTTCACTTTCCCCAAGTAGTAGCTGCATGAACTCTGTTTTCCATTCTTTCACAATAACAATCACTTTTCTCAGTGAAGGTCCAGAGAACAGTGCACAACAGAGGAACATGAATATTGAAAAGGAAGTTCTTTGGCCTCTTTACTGACTCTTCTCATTAACATGTAAATTAGCCATCTTCCTTCAGCATTTGTAAACTACAGTGTAACAAGAATCACAATGACTGGTGCATTGCTGTGGTGGGTTTTATTTGCTTGACCAGTGATTTTACGCACAGCCTGTTCTTTCTTTGTTCGTGCGTCTTTTGGGCTTTTGATACCTCGTAACTGACTAATTCAGGGCAGCGCAGCGAGGATGCCAGTTCAAAATGTTCAGAGGGGTTTTGAATTAGCCAAATGCTAAGTAGTAAATATGTGAAAGGGAGTAGATTGTCTGCTCACACTTAGTTACTATAATAGGACAACTATAGACTGGTTTCAGAGCCTCTCAGACAAACATAGTGTTTTTTTTTTTTTTTTTTGCTCGAATGTTACATAGGCTTGAATTGAATAGCTCTTATACCTTTGAACATTATGTACTGTAGTGCCTGTTGGCATTCAGAACCTGGCACGGCATCCTTCGTGGATTAAACTGGCTTTTTGTTTTATTTTTTTTTGTGAGTCCTGCCTGTTTCATTTACATAACTATTGCATTTCCCACCAGCAAAACAGTTCATATAGCACTATGTGCATACTGTATATAACCATTCTGATAATTACTTCATATTCTGAGCAGAGATTTTAGTTTTAATATTGAACAGGGTGAATTCTTAAATTACTGTTTTGCATTTTTCAGAAAATCATTTTGACTCCACTTGGTGTTTTGTCGTTTAGCAGTTTTTATTGGAATGCACTGGGAAGAATCTGCATTAGCGAAACGTTTGTCTTGCTTTTGCTTTCGTACCTTCTTTGATTACCTCAATATGTTTGCACTTTTCATTACAGTTTTCTTGTCCTCTCCTTGTACTTAAAATGCAGGCGTAGAAAACACATTAATCAAAAGCAGCACATGCTGGATCAGTCTTGAATCCTTTAATAATTATGGAGTCTGAAATGCTGCTTAAAATCCATCCACGTTTGCTGTGAAGCATTTACCAAAATGACATTGTAATGGTTGTGATATTGTACCTTGTTTGAAATTTATAGACCCGTTGAAACTACTTGATTACAGTCACCTCATTTTCCTTTATTTTATTTTTTTCCTCTTCTTGCCGGTGGAATAACTGAATCTCATTGGCCCTTCCATACACACCCACAAATAGTGCTGCTTTAAAAAATAAAGCATTGCCTCAGCTTTTATTTTATTTTACTTATTTTTTTTGACCTGGTTGAGATGCGTTAGTAGTGTATTGTCTTTAGGGACGTAACTATATCAAAATTTTTTTTTTTTTTTTTTTTTTTTTTACAATTTTTAGTTAAATTCTTCTATCTAATGTACTTAAAAATGAAGAGCTCCAACCCATGTTCTTAACTATGAAAACTTAAGTCAGAAAAAAGTCAGTGAATTGACTTGTACCTGAACTTTAAATGGGACTCAACCCTCTTTTTATTTGTGATATACTGTCTTAGTCTAAATTACATTCACACTTGTGTTTTAGCAAGTTAAACAAATTAGAATATAATAATAATAACAACAATGACAGTAATAGCCATACATTTTAAAACTATTACACTGCAATTAAAAACATTTATTTTTTTTTGGTATATTATTTTTTGCTTTACACTACTGTAGCGAAATTGCAACACTTCTTTCCTAAGTTCTACACTTATATTTTGAAATTGGACTGCAATAACATTACCCATTTAAACCGCTAGCTGTCAGCAATTCATACTGCACTTTTAAGCTTTTATTTTGACAAAAGTGGCAGTAAAGCTTTTAATTTGAAGGAAAATTCCAGCTTCAGTGAAAACAGGCTTACAAAAATGCGCACTAAACTCACAGTACATGCAATAAACGAGTTCACTGCATTCATTCACTGTGAACGGAGCCGTTCTGAGGTGCAGAAAACACCGGATCACCTGAATAAAGTGTGTGCTTCGCTTTAAAACACGCAGCGAAATTGGTCTTCATGAAGGGATTAAGCCATATTGCACTTTTGGTTTTAGTTCATTTGACAGATACTGTGCCAAAGCATAATGGCCCACAACACAAATTTAACGACGTTTTATGTTAGAATAAGAAGTTTAAATATATTTAAAAAAAATACACTTCATATAGTTATGTGACCACGATAACATTGAGACAGTTTTAGTCTCTCAATATCACAATATCACCAGTATACCCCTTTGAGAAGTCTGAGATCCTGTGGCCAGAATCTCCTTTTAATTCCACACTCTAGACTAAAGCGCAGAGGTGACCGGGCCTTTTCAGTAATTGGGCCTCGTCTTTGGAATGACTTGCCAGTTGAGATCAGAACGGCTCCTAATCTGACTATTTTTAAATCACTTTTAAAAACTCATTTGTTTTCAATGGCCTATTAGGTCTTATTTTGTTTACTCCTTTTCTTAATTATGTGTCTTGTTTCCTTGTGTAAATGTTTCTTGTGGATGTTTCTAAGTGTAAAGCACTTTGGTCAGTCTTGTGGCTGTTGGAAATGTGCTATATAAATAAAGTAAACTTGAAACTTGAAACAATATTCATAATATTGTTACATAATTGTCTCCATGTCCAAGAGACACTATTTCACGGATCTCATATACTCATACTCATACACATGCACCTCTTTATGTTTGCAGACATAACCGTCTGTGTTTGTGTAAACTTTGTGTGTTTTTTTTGACATAACCTTGTGTGTACTTGACAGCTGGCATAAAAGAGTCAGCTTTCTGTGAGTGCGCTTTGCATGTGTGCACTCAGTAAATCGTGCAGCAGAAGTTCAAACTGACGAGGCTTTTTAAATTCGTACAAAGAATAAACTTTTCAGTAACACTTTAGAATAGGGAACACACATTCACTATTACCTAAGAGTTTTCCCTCAATAAACAACAAATTTGCTGCTCATTTATAGTTAGTAAGGTAGTTGTTAAAGGGACAGTTCAGGCAAAAATGAAAATTGTGTCATTGATTACTCACACTCATGTTGTTACAAACCCTGAAGATCTTAGTTCATGTTCAGAACACGAATGAAGATATTTTTGATTACATCTAAGAGCTTTCTGACCCTGCATAGACAGCAATGCAAATGGCAGGTTCAAGGCCCAGAAAAGTAGCAAGGACATTGTTAAAATAGTCCATGTGGCATCAGTGGTTCAACTGTAATTGTATGAAGCTATGAAAACAGCTTTCGTGTGCAAAGAAAGCAAAAATAAAGACTTTATTTAACACATTCTACTCTTTCCCTGGCGCAGGAGCTGGCGTTTTGCTTCTGTGGTGAATTTTGAGTTAAAGGGATAGTTCACCCAAAAATGAAAATTTTATGTTTATCTGCTTACCCCCAATGCATCCAAGATGTAGGTGACTTTGTTTCCTCAGAAAAACACAAATGAAGATTTTTAATGAAAACCGGTGCAGTCTGCCAGCCTTATCATGGACGTGGATGGGCACCAAACCTTTAAAAGTAAACAAAAACATGCACAGACAAATCCAAATTACACCCTGCGGCTCGTGAAGATACATTGATGTCCTAAGACACGAAACGATCGGTTTTTGTGAGAAACTGAACAGTATTTATATCATTTTTTACCTTTGATACACAGCCACGTCCATCTCTCCTGAGCACGAGTTTGGCATCAGTCACGTCACATGTGCACGCGCTCTGTCGTAGAATACGCAAACGCCGGAAGCAATCTGTCGCATGAATACGACACTCATTGTTTACACAGTGCACAGAGATTGTGGGTATAGCGGCTATTCAAAATGGTAATTACTTGCGCGTATCCTGATTGTTTAAACTGATTTAAAGCTAAAAGATTACGTTTGCTTGCACAAACTCATCCGGGACTTTTCACTGATTTCCCCTTACGGCGTTTGCGTATACTACGCCAGAAGCACGTGCACATGTGACGTGACTGATGCCAAACTCGTGCTCAGGACAGATGGACGTGGCTGTGTATCAAAGGTAAAAAATGATATAAATACTGTTCAGTTTCTCGCAAAAAAACGATCGTTTCGTGTCTTAGGACATCAATGTATCGTCACGAGCCGCAGGGTGTAATTTGGATTTGTCTGTGCATGTTTTTGTTTACTTTTAAAGGTTTGGTGCCCATCCACGTCCATGATAAGGCTGGCAGAATGCACCGGTTTTCATTAAAAATCTTCATTTGTGTTTTTCTGAGGAAACAAAGTCACCTATATCTTGGATGCATTGGGGGTAAGCAGATAAACATCAAATTTTCATTTTTGGGTGAACTATCCCTTTAAAGCTTCAATCTTACACATTCTGGGTACACCTGAGACTTGTATAAAGGACATAATAGCCATTTAGGTAAATTTTTTACTTTTGCCTTTTTATTTTGGCCAAAATTTGCAGCAATTAACATTTGTATCGTCTTCCTTAGCAGATTTTATTTTTTTTTTGTCAAAAATGTCTGACATTTACATTATCACTCAATATTTTGTCTGCGCACCTCTCTACTCAGACTAAAGTGTTCCACATCTTTGACAGTGTCACTGCGTCTGCAGCTCTCTTCTTCACATTAATATGGGGAAGAGGTAGCAGTAGCGTGATGAAGGAAAGAAGCGTTTGAGGCTAGAGCCCAGAGAGGACAGGGCTGCCTGCTCCCCTGTTTGGATGCTATAATTACATAATATGTACGACACAAGCTAATTTCCCAGTGTGCTTTGTTAGTGAGTTTTGGAGTATTAAAAGTGTGGCTCACTTTGTGCATTAGATATCATGAACAAGAGAAAATTCTATGAAAGTATTTATTGAGGTTGATTAATATTAATTTCCTCATTGATATTTTAACACTGTAAGTTGTATAAATTAACATTAGTAAATTTATTATACAGTCGAGGTCCAAAGTTTACAAATAAGAAGGATCATGCAAAATGCATGTGATTTTGTTTTTATTAGTACTGATGTGAATAAGATATTTTACATAAAAGATGTTTACATATAGTCCACAAGAGAAAATATTAGTTGAATTCAAAATGACCCAGTTCAAAAGGTTACACACCCTTGAATCTTAATACTGTGTTCTTAACTAAATGATCAACATTTTTTGTTCAGAAAGAGTTGTTCATGAGTCCCTTGTTTTTCCTGAACAGTTAAACCGCCTGCTGTTCTTCAGAAAAATCCTTCAGGTCTCACACATTCTTTAGTTTTCCAACAATGACTGTATGGTTTTGAAAACAATCTTTTCACACTGAGGGCAACTTTCACACATGAGGGACTCATATGCAGCTATTACAGAAGGTTCATATGCTCACTGATGCTCCAGAAGGAAAAAACAATGCATTAGCCAGGGGGTGAAAACTTTTGAACAGTATGGAGATGTGTACATTTTGCCTATATATCATATTTTTTCATTTAGAACTGCCTTTCAGAGGCTACAAAAGATAGCTACATGCTTTCCAGAAGACAAAATAAGTTCAATTTAATTTGATCTTCAAATTCAAAAAGTTGTGAAAATGCATCTTCTATGTGAAATATCTCATTCAGGTCAGTGCTAAATAAACAATAACATGAATTTTGTATGATCCCTCTCATTTAAATAATTAACATTTTGCAGATTCAGAAAGGGGGATGTAAACTTTTGACCTCAACTGTATATGTTCATTCAAACATAAATTAACAATAGTATACAATAATTTTACAATCATTTTCTTAGTACACTTCTCTTAGTATTTTCTTGTAAAACATCTTGTAGTCTTTGGCTGTGTGTGCGTCAAATATTTAACCACAAACGTTATAATACCAGCAAACTTAGTAACCCCAGAGGCAACTAGTTCAGAGTAAGATGAGGAGAATATTATTTACAGTCTTTTTTTTTTTTAAATAGTTATTTTCTTTTCATGTGCTCATTAAATATTAAGATGTCTGATCTTTGCCTTTCAGAGCACCGAGATCAGTCCTGCCAGCAGCCTTCACTCTCTACCCATAAGCCCCTGCAGTGAGAAATCACTCCCCTTTAAGGTAATTGTCCAGATTCAGTGTTGTCAAAATGTGTTTCTTTTCTATTAATAACGTGGATGAACACTTCCTTTGCTGAAGTATCATTGTCGGGTCACTCTTTGATTTTAAAAAGCTCGCTTTTATTTTTTTCCCCTCCCTGAAGATTTCAAAGCCTGTAGATCAAACATAACGACGGCGCTAAACGACTGCATTGAGACAGAGGTCTCTCCATTTTGTGTAGTTAATTTTCTAACTCCATTGTGCCTCTTCTAAACACACTGTTTTCTCTCTGATAGAATTTGAGTTACGTGTTTCTCCACCAACAATAAAATTTTCCCACTATCTTGATGGGATTATTTGGTGATGTGCCCTAATCTTGTGGAGATGGGCTTGGGAGAGGTTTATGATTTTGTATGAGGAGAAGAGGATTTTGTTTTTTCATCAGGACTCAAAAATACTGCGAAGTGGAAATGAGGTCTGCGTCTTTCTCTGTCCTCCTTACTGACCTACATGGAGTGCTAACAGAAGCGACAGTTGCGGCAGCGAATCACGTGACATTCCGGCTCATCCGTAGCCTAGCGCCACGCAGCGGGAGAGGGAGATGCTTAGAATAGGACCCCATGCATTCTGACATTGTGTTCAACTGACAGGAGAGGGGTGGGACTTGTCCTGATTCATTCCGTTAAAAAAAAGGAAAAAAATTCCCGATTTTAAAAATAAAGCCCGAGAACCCACCTGAGATGGAACCGTGTCACTTCACGTCCTACTTTTAACAGAAAACTTCTCTCACCAAACATTTGTTATCCCCACCTTCTTAATAATTAGAGCTTGCGGAAAGCGTTCTCCTGCGGCGAGAGCGTGGCGTCGGTTACGGGAATAATGGAGGCTCTTGCTCTGCACCCTGGGAAAATGAGCTTGGACTGGGGTTCCAAAGTCATTTGTCCTGGTGTCCCTGTCAACTTTGCATTAATAACTCCTTGTTTAGTGGGTGTAGTTGCGCCCGACACTCTGAGGGTGTCCTGTTTGAAGTTTATAACATCACAAACCTCCTTATACAGGAATAACTAAGGACATCTATCACATTTACTCCCTTTTATGCCTACCTTCAAAGTACATTAGTGAAATACTCTGCGTTTCTCTAATCTTGTAACATTCTTGGTAATGAAACTGCCAAGTAGGGCTGAGCGATATGGCAAAAAAAAATTATCCCTTGTATTTTCTTTTCATTCTCCTTTTCTTTAGCCTTTTGATAACATAAATATGTAATGACATACACTACCATTTTAGAGTTTAGGGTCAGTACGACTTTTTAAAAGAAGTCACTTATGCTCACCAAAGCGTATTAGTATATATACACTACCAGTTAAACGTTTTTGGACAGTAAGACTTTAAATGTTTTTTTTTTTAAAGAAGTCTCTTCTGCTTATTTGATCCAAAATACATTAAAGGCAGTAATATTGTGAAATATATTTATGATTTAAAATAAACGCTTTCTATTTGAATGTATTTTAAAATATAACTTATTCCTGTGATCAAAACTAAAATTTCAGCATCATTACTCCTTTTTTCAGTGACACATGATCCTTCAGAAATCTAATCTAATATGCAGATATGCGCTTCAAGAAGCAAGAAGCAATAATTATTTTTTAATTATTATTATCATCAATATTTAATGATTCTTTGAATAGATTTTTTTTTTTGAAAATGGAAGATAGATAGATAGATAGATGCTGTTCTTCTGAGCTTTCTTTCATCATAGAAATCTGAAGAAAATTCTACTCCGCTGTTTTCAATACAATACTAATATTAAAAAATGTTTTTTTGAGCAGCAAATTAGAATACTAGAATGATTTCTGAAGGATCATGTGACTAGAGAAATGATGGTAAAAATTCAGCTTTGAAATCACAGGACTAAATTACAGGACTAAATTACTAAATGTATTCAAATAGAAAACAGTTATTTTAAATGGTAAAAATATTTCAAATTTTTACTGTTTTTGCTGTACTTTGGAGAGCTTGAAAGAAATGCAGGCTTGATGAGCAGAAGACGCTTCTTTTAAAAAAAAAAAAAAAAAAAATAAAAATTATAAATTAAAATTAAAATATATATATTACTCTAATATGCTGATGAAATATTACTTAAACATTGCTCATCAAACATACCTGTTGTTATTAATGTTAAAATCAATTCTGATCAATATTTTCGTCATACTTGTTCAGTTTATTAATTTCCAATAATAGCTTGAAATATCTGATTTTTTTTTTTTTCATTTGGTGGAATTATATTTCTGACCACACAGCCATGGTAGTCAATGAGATTCAGAGTAAGCTAAAATGCTGTATTAATAATATTAATAATAACAATAATAATTTAATATAATTAAGGCATTTTCCTCTCACTGTCTTCAATCATTAAATTGAGAAACAATGATATATTTAATAATATATTTATTTAGAACAAAAATAAATAAATAAATAAATAAACAATTGATTTAGACACCCTCAACATTTCTCGCTATAGTTTAGGAAATGGTAATAAAATACAATAAGAACTCAAGAGTTAAAGTGTGTCAGAACAAATTTATGTTGATAATCACAAATGAATTACAGTCAAACCAAAATTAATTAAGACACTTTCAAAATTTCTCACATTATCAGTTTATTTGCTATAGAAAATGGTTGTTTAGAAAATGGTAAAAAAAAATGACAAGAACTCAGGAGTTAAACTGTGTTAAATTATGTCAGATTACTTTAATAGAAAGGTATGTAACAAAACATGGTCAGGTCAAAGTGTCAAATCAAATTTTTGGTCCCAAATTTGTATACATTTTACTGGTAGTCTGCTGTGTGAATAATTTTTGAGTATAATATGTCACAGTTTACTTTATTTTGCTATCCTCACTTAGATAAATGAACTATACTGTCCTGCACCCACTAGTTAAAAAAATCAAAAATTATATCTGCTGTGTGAATCGTTTTTGTTAATTTTTGGTTAAAGTAGCAATAAACACCAATATTTACCTAAACATGCTATATATTTTTACAAAAGTATTTAATTTGAATTGAATTTATTCACAAGAATAAATTAAACGTAGAGTAACCGCTCTAACATTTTTCTGCTAAAGTTGAAGTTACACACAACTGAAACATCTCTGTCTTAAAAAGGATTGCAAAACTTACCTAATGATGTGGTCTTTAGGAAAGCGAATATTCAATATATTTGATATATATATATATATATCACCCAGACCCACCTAGGATATATTTGCGACTTAAACAAGACTGATGAACAGAATGCTCACCGCATTCTTGGTGACATAGCATTATTTCTTTGACGGCATTGATTGCTGTAATATTAAGTGTTGGCTTTTATGATCAGGGCTCTGTGATAGTAGGACATTCTCATTTATTAGGTCCTTCGTCCTCTTCTTGCCTCAAGTATTTAATCTAGGACAGACAGATGGAGGAGCCACTCAAACGCAGCTTTACAGCACGGGGTAGAGACCCAGCTCTCTGTCCTGCGTGTTGTGTATCCGTGTGTGTGCGTATGCAACTGTGACCAAACGCCTCTCTAGAGGTCCTCCATGGCACTGCACAGATAAAGTGCCTCTTGTTAAACCTCTATAATTAAGATATAATTAAATATTCCCTAAAGGCAGGGATTTGGAGGAGGTTACATTATGCCTGTCTGCTGCATACATTGCATTGCTCAGGACGTGACCTTTTTTATTTATTTATTTTTAAATTATGAATAATTAATTTTTAAATACTTAATTATTTTATGTATACTACACAGTTTCGTGTCAGTAAGTTTTATTTAAATAATATTAATTTAATAATGAATTTTAATATTGCAAAAAAAAATAAATAAAAGCAGATGTTATGTAATCACTTTTCACAGTATTTTTCTGTATTTTTGATAAAACCTAGGCTGGTGAGAATAAGAGCTGACTTTCAAAAGAATTAAAATATCTTACCAGTCTAAACTTTTGATTAAAAGTGTGTATTCTTACAGTACTGTTCAGATGTTTGGGATCATAAAGACATTTTTGTGTTGCATTAATCATCGTAAATACAGTCAAAAGTACATCTTTACAATTTAGATGAACACCGTTTCATCCACTGCCGTCTTGACAGAAGAAAGCAGGCTGTATCTAACCAGAACAAAGATAGAAATGGATGGCTCTGCTTCACAATAACAAGAGGACAAGTACATCAGAGTCTCTAGTTTGGAAAACAAACCCCTCAGTGGTGCTCTGTTGGATGCTTCATTGAACATTGCACACTAAAAACCAGCTTCAATTGTAACAGTGAAGAGAAGATTTTTAGATGCTACTGGCCTTTAGGCAAAGTTTCAAAGAAACAAAAAAATCTGAAACTGGCAAATAAGAACAAAAAAGTGGAAAGGGCAACAGATATGAAGATTCAGTGATAGACATTTAAAAAAAGTTCTATGTGAAAAAAAGTATGAAACTTCACCTGAATTGCTTAAGAAACGGACTGTTTGAAGGCTAAAGTTCTGCCTTTTCAGCAGATGGAAGATTCTTGAAGACCTGAGGCCAAATTTAAGAAACATTTTTAAAGTGATAGTTCATCCAAAAATAAAAATTGAATGAAAGGGCAGAAGGACAGAAGAAGTACAGAAGCATTTTGAGGAATGTTGGTCACCCAACAGTTAATTTAACTTTCATAGAATGGAAAAAAAAAATACTGTGGAAGTCAAAAGCTACTGTGAACCGTTTAGTTTCTTCGAAATATTTTTTTGTGCTCAGCAGAAAAAAGAAGCTTATGAACTATCCCTTTAAGAATAAATTTAATTTCATTTTCATTAACTGTTATTTTATTCTTATATATTTAACTTGGGAATAAAGATTAAGACGATTTTTGTACTACCAAAAACATTTCTTCAGATTGTTTTGAAGGCAAAACTCTAGCTGTGATTAAAGGAATTAGTTCACTTCCAGAACAAAAATTTACAGATAATTTACTCACCCTTTTGTCATCCAAGATGTTTGTGTTGTTTTTTCTTCAGTCGATAAGAAATTATGTTTCTTGAGGAAAACATTTCAGGATTTCTCTCCATATAATGGATTTCAATGGTGCCCCCAAGTTTGAACTTCCAAAATGCAGTTTAAATGCAGCTTCAAAGGGCTCTAAATGATCCCAGCTGAGGAAGAAGGGTCTTATCCAGCAAAACGATCGGTCATTTTCAAAACAGACTGACAATTAATATACTTTTTAACCTCGAACGCTGGTCTTGTCTATGTCTGTGTTTTTTCCAGTTCAAGACAGTTAGGGTATGTCGAAAAACTCTCATCTCGTTTTCTTCCCCAACTTTAAAATCGTCTTACAGAAGTACCGATCCAGTGTTTATAAAGTGAACATGCAAAAAAGATCAAACGCCCTTTATAACAACAACAACAACAACAACAAAAAATGCGATGTGGGACGATTTTGAAGTTGAACAAGAAAACAAGATAGGAGTTTTTCGACATACCCTAACTGTATTGACCCGGATTACATAGACTACGCATTCGCATTGCAGAGAAGAGCCAAGGCAAGCATTTAGAGTTAAAGAGTATACAAATTGTCAGTTATTTTAGAAAATGATAGATCGTTTTGCTAGATAAGACCCTTCTTCCTTGGCTGGGATCGTTTAGAGCCATTTTAAGCTGCATTTAAACTGCATTTTGGAAGTTCAAACTTGGGGGCACCATTAAAGTCCACTATATGGAGAACATTCCTGAAATGTTTTCCTCACAAAACATAATTTCTTTACGACTGAAGAAAAAAAGACATCAACATCTTCATCATTAACAAAGGGTAAGTGAGTAAGTGACATTTTTGTTCTGAGAATGAATCCTTTAAGTCAAAACTTAAGTTTTAAATTCTTAAGTAACTTAGGTCAAAAAGTTTTATTTGATTTAGAGATTGCGGAGAAGGTAATAATGTTCATAGGTGCAATTCTTGAAAAATTATTTTGACATTTTTTAACTTCTTTCTTAAGAAGATATTTTTGATCAATTTAATCTTCCTTAAAGCATAAATTATGAAAAGAAGCCTTTAAAACGTAGCAAAATTGGTGAGTGTGTTTTTCCTACCGTAATTGATTGTTTTTAGTTCAAGAGTGACTCGTTGTAATAATGGCCATTTTAAATCTATTGTAATCATATTAATGATAATTAATGGCCTTTATTATACTGCTAAACGAATCCAGTATTTGAGTTCAAAGGAACACATTTCAGTTTGGTAGCGATGAAGAGATACTTGAGCTTTGCTGATGGGGTTGTAGCGGTTAATGAAAAAAGTGTAGGTACTGTATGATTCTAGTTTAATGCCTGTGTATGTCATCATCATCAACTCCAGGCAGAAATTAGTTTCCTTTACAGAGAAGCATCAAAGATTGACAACAGCTCCCTTGAGATGTTTATGTAATGTCAACAAAAGGAGCACATTCAAGCCAAAGCCAGAGAGAGCTTTGAACAACGATGTCTCCAAGTACATGACATTGAAGCTCATAATCCCCTTCCCTGATCTCTCATGAAGGGCTCCCGACTCATGCATATTGTGTCCGGCTACCTCACGCCAGCGCCGTCTAATCTCCACCAAGTGCTTCTTTTAGAGGAGAGATGTCGTTTTTGGGGGCGGCGGTTCTTTTCGGTCATTCGTGGAGGCCGTATTCTGCTTCTGGGCCTCTCGGTCCTCCTCTGCTGCCCTTGAAGCTTCGGTCCCTCCCTCCCCTCCCCAGCCTCACATAATGGATGCTGACAGCACAAGGTCGTGGGAAAGTGCCTGCTAGTTCAGGTGAAGTTTATGGAGGAGAGTGAAACCACAGCACAGAAAGCACACCTCCACCTCTCAAGCGCGGCAGTTTTACGCCCACACACGAGGCTGCAGATTCAAACTGGGGGCGATGGCTTGAATAACGCAGACTGACTTTTTTTAAAAACCGTGTTTGTGTGTGCTTTGTGTGCAGGATCCTGGGAGAGAAGAGAACCAGTTCCTGCAGCAGCAGCTGAAGGAGAAAGACGAGCTCATTGTACGACTTCAGGCTGAGTTGGTGAGAAAACTCGACGAGTTTAATGTACCATTTCATAACCGCAGGTTTCATAACCACCTTCAGAAAGTCTTAGGATCGCAAAAACAGGTTCCTTTGCTCCACTGTCATTGGGATACCCTAATTTCATGCATTTATTTGACAGTTCGAGTTTACATCCTGTTGGTTTCATGTCCTTTCTCTCTCCCAAGGCTCGCGTTAGGAAGTTATGGAGATGCCGCTCGGCAGTTTCCTTTGAACTGGGATGATATTTGATAGACTCACTTAACGTGCAGTAAACAGCTCGTCGTGTGCTTTACATGCACTGTGAGACACATAATGTTCCCAGTCTCGGCAGCCAGGGCAGAGACGAGTGAAGGAGAAATATGACAGGTCCATCTCAGATTTATAGAGTAGTGGTCTTGAAAAGAGGGATGGATGGGACAGCGTGATAGGCATGGAGGAGGGGGTAGGACGAATAAAAACAACAGAGGGCAGTAAAGAGGCTGTAAAAGCAAAAGGACAAACAAAGCACATTTTGTTTCAAACAATTAATGACTGATTTTTCATTTTTTTTTCTATCTAGAATGATTGGATGAGAGGAATAAGTGGTTAAAGGTATTGTTTACCCAAAAATTTTAATTCTGTCATTAATTACTCACCCTCATGTCGTTCTAAATCTATAAGACCTTCGTTCATCTTCGGAACTCAGAACCCTTCGAACTCGGAACCCTGCATAGACAGCAACGGTACTAATACATTTAAGTCCCAGAAAGGTAGTCAGGAAATCATTAATGGAGAACCTAACTTCCAGAACTAAAATGTACAGATAATGTACTCACCCCCTTGTCATCCAAAATGTTCATGTCTTTCTTTCTTCAGTCGTAAAGAAATTGTTTTTTGAGAAAAAAATATTTCAGGATTTTTCTTCATATACTGGACTTCTATGGTGCCCCGAGTTTGAACTACCAAAATGTAGTTTAAATGCAGCTTCAAATGATCCTAAATGTGGTTGTAAATGATCCCAGCTGAGGAAGAAGGGTCTTAACTAGCGAAACGATCGGTTATTTTTTTTTTTTTATACAATTTATATACTTTTTAACCTCAACCACTCATCTGTCTGAACTCTGTTTTTAAAAGACAGTTAGAGTATGTCGAAAAACTCCCATCTTATTTTCATTCCAGTATTTGCAAAGTGAACATGCAAAGAAGATCAAACACCCTCAACAAAAAAGGTAAAACAGCAATCTAAGATGATTTTGAAGTTAAGGGAGAAAATGAGATGGGAGTTTTTCAACATTCCCTAACTGTCTTGAATCAGGAAAAAACTGAGTTGAGGCAGAGCAAGACAAGACGAGTGTTTGAGGTTAAAAAGTATATAAATTGTAATAAAAATAAATAAATCAATGATCGTTTTGCTAGATAAGACCCATCTTTCTCAGCTGAAATCATTTATAACCATAAATGGATAGTTTGAAGCCGCATTTAAACTGCATTTTGGAAGTTCAAACTCAGGGCACCATAGAAGTCTACTCTATGGAGAAAAATCCTGAAATGTTTTCCTCAAAAAACATAATTTCTTTACGACTGATGAGAGGAAGACATGATCATCTTGGATGACAAGGGGGTGAGTATATTATCTGTACATTTTTGTTCTGGAAGTGAACTTTTCCTTTAAAATAGGCCATGTGACATCAGTGGTTCAATAATTTTATTAACCTAGGAGAATATTTTTTGTGTGCAAAGGGTCAGAAAGGTCTCAGATTTCATCAATAATATCTTAATTTTTATTCTGAAGATGAGCAAAGGTCTTAGAGGTTTGGAACGACATAAGGATAAGTAATTATTGACAGAATTTACATTTTTGAGTGCGCTATCCCTTTAAGATTCACCCACAAATGTAAATTGTGTCATTTTCAGTACCCATGAGAGATTTGAAGTGTCTTCCTGGTTGCTTTTTTTCCCCATTTGTTTACACTGAATGGCCACTGATGCTTTTAAAAGGTTGCAAAAGCATTATAAATGCATCACAAGCCTCATAAGAGTCTTATAACGTTCATAAGAGGTTGTATGCTGTATTCCACGTCCAAAAGGCCTCTTTAAACCCTGTCCACACTTTTGATGACTCCCATTTATAGTCCATGAATCTCAAAAAGTCGAACTTGAAAAATGAATGTCTTCTGGAATCTTTGGTCATTTACTTATCCTTACGAGATTTTCAGGGTCTTCCTTGGTCGCAAGATTGAACTCTGTTGGTAAAGACAGAACTTGCCACCGTAGTTGCTTTTGAGAAAAGAACCGCTGTTTTTACACTGAATTGTGAATGATGCTTTTAAACTTCAAAAGGGTGGAAAAAAAAGCATATTAAATATCATAACAGCATTTTGTTCAACATGTGCTATAGTCCATGTCCCAAAGGCCTTCTTAAACCCTTCCTGCAGTTTTGATGACTCACATTTATAGTCACCGCATCGCAAAAGAGTCGAGCTCTGCAAATCGCCAACTCTCTTTGAAAACTAAAGACTTCAGCAAGCTTTGGTGCAGAAAATGTTTAACATTTAGTGTCTTCTGATTAGACAAGAATTGAGTGGATTAGATTCACCCAAAAAAATGCAAATTGTGTCATTTTGAGATTTTTAATGTCATCCTGCTTGCTCTTTTTCATGTATTAACTTTTATTAACGTTTTGCGACCTTTTTGAAAGCATCACACAACATTCAAACCATCATAATGTAACATTTCATACGAATCACACTATATTCCATGTCCTAAAGGCTTTTCTAAAACCTGTCAATACTTTTGATGACTTCAATTTGTAGTCACCGCAACGCAAATAGTCAAGATCTAGAAATCGCCAACTCTTATTGAAAACTAATGACTTCAGGACGCTTTGGTACTGCATATCTGAGCGTGAGATTGTGCGAGTGAATGCACCTTTATTCTTCCAGCTGCAGCACTGCATTACTAGTTTTAACATTCTCCATACTTGCTGATCGCTGTCTAGGTGTTCAATGAAAAGATTGCGAGTTTGACTTTCGCTCAGTCTGTAGAGGTTTGAATTGATGTTGTCCTTATCTGTCTTCTCTTCGAGAACTGAATTCAGAAAATGTGCTCCCAATAGTGTTAAGCACATCTCTGAAGGTCACAGTCTTTTTCTCAGGAAAAAAAAAACAGTCTGTTGGTAAATACCACAGTGCTCATTGCAGTTTCTCTGCTTCATAAGAGCACAATGACTCAAACTCTGTGTGATATGGGTTTTGACCTGGTTGTTTTATCTCCAGTAAACTTGTACGTAAACACGTATGCATAATGTGGCATCCTGCTGACGACATTGGAATCAACAGAAGAGTTGGTCATTGACATCATCACTTTGCAGATTCTTTCGCCCAGAGACCTCCGCTCTATTTTTAGTGGGGAAAAAACCTGCGGCCACAATGGCTTAATAAATCATGGCAAAGGCTCGTAAAATAATACTCACTGGTGAAACTGGCAGCCTGCTGGCTAGGCTCGTCTTTGTCAATTTTTACTGTCTTTATTGAATGTCATTAATGAAGTATGGCTGCCCTAAATTTTGCTGCACCATATTTCTTATTTTATTAGTCTGCTGTTCTGGTCCGTTCGAGAGGGGTATTAAGCCTGCTTGATATTCCAAGTCAAGATTTTTTCTGATCCTATAGCTGATATGAATGTACAATCAGAGGGTCATTATCCTGACCCTATATGTGTATGTATGTGTGTGTATTTCATTCAAATGTACAGTTTTATGGAGGACTAGGAGTGCCATTTAAAAATGATTGTCAATCAAATCAAAATAAATGTTTGCTTTTCAAATTGACTGATAAACATACCTTTTTAGAATTTTAAAAACAGTTCCCTAGGGCTCCTCTCCTCTTTTCATGTTCATATACAGTTGCAATCAAAATTATTCATCCCCTTTGACCTGCAAACTATTTTCTGCAGAGAACAAAATTTTGTGAAAACTATAAGAAAGGCATCAGTACACTATTGAAGAAAGTTTATTAATAGGTATTTGAGTAATTCTGACAACGTAAGTTGATGAATAATGAAAAAAGTCAATTTGGCGCTAAACGTTTATGTTCAAAATTATTCAACCCCCAAAAGTAAAATCTACTGCGACGTCTTTTATTCTTTTAAACCATCAATAAGCACTGCTTGGAAGTGCTTATAAGTTTTTGTCACCTCTCTAATGCGAATCTTGGCCCAATCCTCACCTGAAAAAGGTTTCAGATCACTGATAAACTTTTTACTTTGCCACTGCTTTCTTCAAATTCAACCAAATATTTTCAAAGAGAATTAAATTTGATCCCTGAACCAAGCATAAGTAGATTTGGATGTATACTTTGGGATGATTGTCCTGCAGAAATGTCCATTGATCATTAGCTTCAGCTTTTGCACCAAAGGCATCACAATTCTTGCCAAAATGGCCTGATCCTTTAAATAATCTATGATATCCTCCATACGGTCATGTTTTCCACTCCCTGCTACAGTAAAACAACCCCATAACAGGACTGGTCCACCTCAGTGTTTGACCATGGAGATGGTGTCCTTCTGCTTAAAAGCATTGCCTTTTTACAAAAGACATACTGCTGATCCTTGGGTCCAAAAAGTTCCAGTTTTGTCAAATCACAGCATAAAACATTCTTCCAGAACTCCACAGATATATCCAAGTTAATTTTAGCATGTTCAAGTTGGCCTTTTTGTTCTTCTTGGTCAACTTGTCTATTGTTCTTCTAGTACAAAATCCTCCTTTTCCTCCTTTCGTCGAATCATCTTGCAAGTCTTTGGCTGTACATTGCAGGTTTTTATCAGTTGTTCTGATCAAACATTTTATGATATTGTGCTTTTTTTTTTTGTTCAACACCCTGGTACAACACACTTTAAACTAAGGAAAAGGCTGCCAGCAGTGTCTCTATGAACTTTTAATGTCTTGGAAATCTTCATGTAGCCTTAGACTTCCTAATATAATAAAACTAAAACTTCTTTATAGCTTTTGTGAGAGCTCTGTTGGCTTTACCATATTTTCTCCTCAGCTTCAGCGCATTCAGCCCAAGCTAATACAGTTTTTTTTAAATGGAGTTTTTAAAGGCTTGTGTTTTAAGACAATTTTGTTTCCTATCATAAAAGTAAGTGACTTAAAAGAGCAATGCTGAATAGGGGTTGAATAATTATGACATAGCTGTGTTATTATAAAAATTATATAATTCAAAAACATTACATTATATATTGACATTATCACTTTTAATATGCCATCAAACTGTTGTAGATGCAATTTTTAAGTCATGGATCTTCGGAAAAGCTTGTATTTGTAAAGTACTGCAGTCTCTGGGGGGGATTGAATAATTTCGATTGCAACTGTAAGACGTTTCTTTCTTTGTGTTTTCCTTTTCTTTTCTTTCTTTGTCACAGCTTGCAAGCCAGCTGTGACAAATGGGGGCTCATCCGGGATTTTGAACCTGGGACCTGGGACCTCTCCCCTTTAATTCATGTTTAGAAATAAATGATCAGTGTATTCTCTTGTTACACTTGTTTACGCTTGTTATTTTGGAAAGTTGTTTGAAAATTTTGTTCCTTCATTTATTTTTAAGTGGCACTTGTAGTCCTCTAACAGTTTAACCAATGTGTCGATATACGCCAATCTATGGCTAAGCAATTATATGACCACAAAATCCTGAGATTGACAGGAATCAAGTAAACTGCTGTATGTCATAAAACTTGTGTTAATGTTATGTCACATTTTTTCTGATACATACATCTTTTTAACAGGAATCCACCCGCGCTGCTCTGAAATCTCTTTGCCAAAAAGCTGACAAAAGCACTCAGACAGATTTCTTACTCTCAGAGGTGAGTACCCATTAAAGCACCGTACGAACGCTCCTGACGACGCTGCTAATGTTCTGAGGTCATTGAGCTGTGTCTGGTTTTTCTAATTGAATACAGGTCCCTACATCTGTCTTTTTTATTTCACTGACTTTTAATGGTAAAGGGCACTGAAAGTTGATTTTCAATTTGAGAAGGAATCTATATAGGGAAATTGTGGTTACTGATTTCAACAACACTTTTGCTAACCCTTTTGTCCACTGCCCTTTTGATAGTTTGACTGCCCTCCTTTTCCCTCATGCGTTCAATAATTCCCATCCTCCTTTTTATTTGTTTTTATTATTAATTTTGGTGGAAAGCAAGGTGCTATCTTGTTCCCACAGGCGGCTTTTTAATGGCTCACACACAACAAATGATGATGCTATATTGCAGTGAGTCAGCAAACTGTGTTCAAGTGCTTCAAACTTTAAAAGACTCATTAACAGAGATTAATGCAAGAGATATCAGAGACAAACCCAGTCTTTTAACGGTCTTTTCTCTTTCCTATGCAACACTTACTCAAATGAAGACCAAGTGATCTTTTGATAGTTTGATTAAAAGCTATTTGCGCAGTTTTGACAGATGCCTTTCTAGTTATAAATCTGTGTGTGGTTTTTCAGCCTTTGTGATGAGCATATGATGGTTAAGATGAATGATCGAGATTTTCTTTACAGATTTCTGTCATATATTCCATGCTCTCGCAGTGCCCGCATCAGTATGCCTTTAGTCCCTTTACACTGAAATGGCTTTCAGTTGGGCTCCCGTGGAGACATGGTCCATTTTCCCCCTGGCATTTAACATCTCTGCAGACTTTCTGCTTTGTATTACTGCTAATATGCGTATGTGATGTGAATTCGGATGGCTTTTTCAAATTGCTTGACAATCCATTCCACGACTATCGCGGCGCTAATGCGTCGGCGCTCCATCAGACCTCAACGTTGATGAAAAGTGCTGTAAAAAAGCTGAAATATTAGAAAGAGTGCTCATTATGGAGCTGTTGCATTAGATAAGCGACGTTTTCACAGTAAGCCAGCTCGTTTTTTTGCTGCGGTGCCAAAAACAGCCAGCGTGGAAATGGTCGCGTGGGAGGATGTGGGAGAATCTTCTTCCTGTCTACCTCAGATGCGCCGGCAATGGATGAGCGTGGAGAGCAACTGCACATGCACGAGCACGAGACCCTCAGGCTTTCTGAACGCAATGCACACCATCATTCTTTCCCCTCCACTCAGCCAGAGATGAGTTCTGCATTTCCACCCTGCCCTATGTAGACTACACCGCTATATGGGTTACTGCATTGAGGACACGCAAATATCCGAAAGTGTGTCTACAAGTGGGTCAGCTATTTCGAAGGCTGCTTCAACTGGAGGAGGTCATCTGTTTTCTTTTTTTACCCTCGTTCTTTCTCTCTCTTTTTTTTTCTGGAGCACCCTGCTTCTCTCTCCAGCTGAGCTAATTAGTTGAAAGGGAGAGGAAGAGAGGGTTTGGTGCCCTCTGTTGAGTCACAGTGCACCAGGGGGGCCAGACTGGCCTCTTTTGGAGCGCCGGACAACGATCTTACACGGTTCTCATGGCCACCGACTTGTCTGTCTTTGTCGGCCAGATGCGCAGCATGAAGTGCCAGGTTCGTGCTGAGGGGCTCCTGTCAGCAGAAAGAGACACGGCTAGATGGACGGGGGCCAACCTGCTCACCTGACCAAAGAGAATGAGAAATGATGTGTAGTATGGCAGAGTGATGTATAATGCTCAGGTGAAGCACTTCTTCCATGAGACATGGCAGGGAATGTATAGATGGAGCACTGTTGCCCACAAAACACTAAAATCATGACACTAAAATACAGACATTTAAAATAAGTTAAAATATAAAATTAATGTAAATAACATTTTAAATTGGAAAATCCATAGAAAAAGCTATTTGACTCTAGATACTTTCCTATAAGACCTAAATAAATTAAAGTTGCTCTTATCAATAAACTGAACCTTGGATCAGTTCTCCTCTCTCACACAAAATGCTTTTCAGCCTTTTGATTCTTGCTGTTGAGGGAGAGATGAGAGGCTTGCTCACTGCAGAGTGCGCTTTCAGTCTGACTTTTCCTAAACGTCCCGAAACCGATTCTTACCCTGTTAAGCGCTAAACTGGCAAGCAATTCCAGCTCCAGTGTTGAACCCATTCCCCATTGAGAGTCTCTGCATTATCCTGTCTTCTTGTGCATTTGTCTTACGTAGAAGACCAGCCTTTTTAGGGGACTTGAATGAATTGGTGTCATTGTAAACCTGCAGTATTTGACAAATCACAGATTTGGAATGACAAACTTTTCTTGCAATGGCTGAAAGGGTCATGCCTTTGGCCTTCATCTGAACAACCTCCTGTCGCAGGGTTTCAGTCACTTCAGAGCGGCCCGACATCTTGCAATCTTAAAGGGGTCATCGGATGCCTATTTTCCACAATTTGATATGATTCTTTAGGGTTAATGAGAAGTGTATAACATACTTTGGTTAAAATTTCTCAATGGTAGTTTAAAAACACTCTTTTTACCTTGTCAAAATCAGCCCTTTTTAGAGCGAGCAATTCTGTTGCATGTTCCTTTAAATGCTAATGAGCTCTGCTCGTCCCGCCCCTCTCTGCGGTGGGATGATGAGCCGCAGTGTTTACTTTAGCGGCATTTAGCCACGTTTAGCGGCGAAACTTGCTAACAACAACAGTATTAAGAAAGGCAAAGATGCATAAAAAAACCCTTATACTCACCTCTGCTGTGGGTGAAGCTGCATCACGAATGATTCGCACGAACATAGGCGCATATGTAGATCGGGATAGGCGCTTTCCTTTTAAAAACGAAAGTAACGTTAATCCTCTGCATCTTCAGAGCTCAGATGTCGGGAGTAAATGATGACTGCTATGTTCATTATTACATCCAACAAAACACCTCAGTCGCTCAATAGGAGACATTGTCTTTCTCCGCACCTGAGTCGACACAATGGCTATCGGAGTCACTGTTTCAGCTCGGTGAGGGCGGGTCTAAGGTGAGGCACTCATGTCAATCAACTATCGTGGATTAAAACCAGTAATTTAGAGATATCTGTAAGTGTTCTCTAATTTTGAGAGTTCTTTTTAACCCTTTGAGCGGTACGGTCCCACATATGGGATTCTAATTTCTGTGCCCCTGGGAGTACGGTCCCACATATGGGATTTAGAACGTTCGGTGACGTCACGCAACTGACAAATTCAAACTGCGCTTTGGCGCGCTGGCTGGCACTGAGCCAGAGACGGACGAGCTCTGCTCTTGTCATATAATCACAACTATGCAGTGTTTTTAACCACATAACGCTTATTTTAGGTTTCAGACATTTAAATACACATAAGTACTAGTAAAACAAGACATTTAGAGTTTGTAAAATACACACATATGTATATGGAAGCAGCAAACAGCAGTCTATTCAAATATAATTTGCCAATGTGTTTTATTCATATCACATACACATAGTCTAAGTAACCAAAAAGTTCAGTCTATTCCTATTCCAGTTCACCAGCCACTTACTTGAATGTATTTCGGGAGAAACGGATGAATTTACGTGCTGTAAATCCGGTTGACAGGACTCTCTGAATGACAGCGCGTTCAAACATGGCTGCGCCCATCTCACATTACAGATTACGATCCAGATCATTTATATAGGGTTTTAAACGACAAAACACACTAATTCACACATATTTGTGAACCAGAATATCAGATAGTTCATGGCATGATAAGCAAGTGTGTGAGTATTCTGAATAAAAAAGGAAAAACGAAATAATAGCGATCTATCTGTCATACAGTGTTATTGTGTCACGTGACAAGCTTGACGCGTCGCCATGGAAACAATAAGGGTGAACGTTCTAAAATAACGGTCGCTTAAAAAAAACTCACTCTGGGGGGTCCGCTAGAATATTTTAAACTCACCACTGAAAGGGTTAAATATAATGTATGTGGTAATATAATATAATATATATATATATATATATATATATATATATATATATATATATATATATATTAGTGTTTTCCTTATTAAGATTAAAAACATTTTTCCCAGTGTAGGTTTGAATGCAGCGCTTTGATTTTTTTGTTGTGTATAAGCCGGTGTCATTGTCACATCTAAACCTGATGAAAGGGCTGCTCTTTTCCCTTCTGTATGAAGCCTGACTGCGCCGTTATGTCTGTTTATTTTGCTTTATTATGCCAGTCGAAGCCTGTTAATATTAAGCTCTGCCCTCCACACTGCCGTTCAGCCATTTAAATGAAAAAGCACTTAAGAGCTCATTTACTCTGGCATTCCTCCCTTTCGTAGCTGAGATATGAAGTTTTATGGATTAGCTTCTGTTTTGTGTTATTTCCCTTCCAGTCATAAATCTTTTTTATAGAAGTGACAGTTCTTATTAAAATGCTTGAATATTTAGCCAAATGGAAACCCCTTCCAGCCAGAATAAGTCGTTTTTGATGCTTGCCCAAACAGTTGGATCTATACCAGTGAGGGAGATTGATCAGTGGTCAGCTCCGTATAGCTGGAGGACACCTGTTAATGGAACATACTGGACATCTCCCACTGCTCTGTTTTTCAGCTCTCTAGCCAACCCTGCTGAGAGGCTTTTTGCGTTTCAAGGCTGTTTCGCGAGCACCGAAATCGTTTTAGGCATCTCTTTATTTTTTCCAATTCATTTTGGTGTGTTTATTTATTTATTTAGATTCATTTGCACATGAGGAGGTCGCCCTGTCTCATAGAGTCATGCTGCGGCCCATCTGATCGCTCCGTGTGGGGGACCTGTTATGCTAAACTCCCAACTTCATTGTGCAAGCTTGCTTGCTTTTCTCTCTGCATGGGTCAGTGTGTGAGCACTGAGCCTTTCAGAATGACACGCCTGCTGAGCGTTAATCGTTTCCCTTCTATTGTGAACGAGAAGTTCGAAGAGATTTCGTTTGCCGTTTGTAGTTCTTTTTTTTTCTTTTTTTTGGTTTAAGTTAGGGCTGTCAATTTTAACATTTTAATTTAGTGTGATTGATTATAGAAAAAAAATAAGGCGCTAAGACAATTAACACAATTAATCATGTCGCTTGACTGCTGTGTAAATTAAATTATAAGGAAATTGTCCGATAATTGGAGCAACACTGCCTTTTCAGAGCCAGTCTGTTTAATGAATCATTCAAAAATGCTTAATTATTGAATTATTGTTATTACAAATACTGAATTATTATGACAAATGAACTGCATAGTTTGAGCTCTGACCTTATGGTAATTTGTAATATTATTTTTAATTAATTTTGCATATAATAATATTATTATTATTATTATTGTTGTTGTTGTTGTTGTTGTTGCAAAAAATCAATATTGTATAGGATTTATATTTCTTTCTTATCTAAGCAAAAAATACATTTTAGCTGAAATATACCCAAATGAATCAAATAAAATCGATTTGGATCAAAATATCAGGTATTGTTATATAAATGGGTATAAATAAATATAAATAGGTATTGTTAAATAAAAAATAAAATAAAATATAGATTACTGAAAATAAATTAAGTTAAATAACAAAACACTTAATCAGCAAATAACATGACAATACAAAATCATATTCAAAATATTATCCAAAAACAGTAACACTTTACAAAAAGGTTCATTAATTAACATTAGTCAACTACATTAGTTAACATGAACTAAGAATGAACAATACTTCTACAACATTTATTAATCTAAATGTTAATTTCAGCATTTATGAATGCAGAAGATGTTTGTTAACATTTAATGCAATGTGAAAGAACATGAACAAACAATGTAGTTTTTATTAACTAACATTAACAAATATTAATAAATAGTGTAATTAAATGTATTGTTCGTTGTTCATTTATGTTAGTTAATACATTAATGTTAACAAATGACAACTTTTGTGAAGTTATAGTGGTGTATTAATGATACTAAAATAACGCTGTTGTGAATTAGAATCGAGCTGATTAATAATACATAGCCATCAGTTATTTTTTTTTTATTATACAGCTCTAATCTACAACCTTCTTTAAGACGTTGAATGATGAAACCCTGTTGCAGTTTTGCTTGAACCTTTTAATTCAGTTCAACAAGTCTATCTTTTGATGCAGTGCTCACCTTGGTTCTTCTGGTTTTTGGGTGATTTTCCTCTCTCCGTCCATTTTGTGAAGGCCATTTAAATCCATACTTAGTTGCATGAAATATCTTCCTCTTCCACCCTGCAGCTCTTACCCATGACTCTGCCTGAAGTAGTGCCACCGGTCGCGAACGGGACTGTGATGGCTGAGGCCCCATACAGTGTGATGTAACACAAGCTCTAAGAACCCTGCAGTCTAGGCCTGCCCTCATCTCTCTGGGCGGAAACGGCCTGGCTGATTAGACTTCCGAATAGTGCAAGTCATCCCTCATGATGGTTCTACCTTGACCGGTCAACTTTTACTGCCTTATCTCTCTGTGATTTTTGTCAGCGTTGTAAAGCATCTTCAGTGTATTTAGCGACCTGGTGAGGAGTTAGATAAACAGATAAACTCAGTGCCAGTGCATTAATGAGACACGGTAAGTCGGTGCGCTGAATTAATGATCCCAGATAGAAGTTTCCCGTTGTCCCTGTGCATGTTTTCAAAGATATATGCTTTGCTTTCAGGGCCACGCTCGAGTCAGCGCTTCTTACAGGAGACCATGTGAGTTTTCTCACCGTGTGTTGTGGTTGTTCGTGGTGTTTCCACCGAAGCATGGCATGCCGTTCTGCCACCCAGGGTTTGAGCTACTGCTCCTTCTTTCTGTAAATCTGTAACCAGCCACTTTCTCCCTTTGTTTTCTCCCCTCCTTGTCTGTTAATCTTAGTTGCTTTTCTTCCAGAAAATTCAACACAGGTTATCACTGCGCACGGCTGGATTGTCTACTCTTGGAAGTACACCAGCAGTCTCTTTTGGATGGCCACACTCACAAATGCCACTTGAAAATTCCTTTGAGACACCATCTGTACGACCGACACTTGTTTTGCATATTATCTCTTTGTGTTTTTTAGTTAAAGCTCTCTAACTGTCCATCACGCATTACTCATCTCCGGCCTCAGCCAGCGCCAGCACTTCAAATCCAACCTATTGTGTCTGCCTGTTCGATATCCATAACTTATTAAATCGCAAAGCTTTAAAGTAACAGTTGAGGAAGCACGCAGAGCGTACGTGGACTGTGTGTGCAGCATTGTAATCCACCCAGACGGTGGAAAGAGCGGTACCCAGCACTCTGTGTGCCCAGGGCGACCGGAATGGGAAGATGAAAGCTCTCTGTTTACTCAGGTGGAGAAGCTTTCTGCAGAGAAGCAGCGAGCCTCTGACGCTTTGATCCTCTTTGTCTGTTTATATTGATGTGTACAATTGTGTCTGTCGTACAGGGCCAAAAAAATGGCACGAGAAGAGAGTATCTGTTCTGCATTACCAGGCAATATTGACCTATTTGTTAACAGGAATAGGAACTCTTGGGATACGGCTGATGCTGTTCCAGCCAATGCGGGCTGTGTGAGATCCGCAGGCCATGGAATGAGTCGTTTCATGCTTTTGTTCTGGCGTTAGTGTTTAATTAGCAGAACACTGTCCCTTACCAGTTTGGTCTTTTATGTTTTTGCCAGAACTCCTCCCTTGTTTGTTCGTTTCTTTTATTTACGAGTTCAGCATGCTTTTGCTTGCGTTAGCCATTACCCCGACCGGCATCTCAAGTGTGTCACGTCTAGACCAACGTGTAGTAGTTTCCTTTCAGTGATAAACACCCCTGGGAGTTTGCGTGCTTGCGATGGCAGGCGAGCCTTTGAAGCGCGATTCGACTCGTAATTAAGTGCCGCTCTGTGGCGTGAGATTGAGATAAGTGAGCTGGACAGAGGCCAGGATGTAGTCAGGTGGTCCGAGGTCCCACCTCTCATTCTCTGCAGGTTTCCGTACAGACTAATGAGATCTCATCCTTCAGAAAGATGCACAGACTCAGAGAGGCTTTGTTGCTAGTCATATCCTGTTGCTGCAGCCTCCCGGCTGTATCCAGACTCAACTCGCCTGCAGGGAGAACTGTAGAGAGATGGGAATTGTAAGGGATTTAATGTTTCTGGTTCAGTTTCCAATTCTAATTCCTTAACAATTCTTTAAGGGGATAGTTCACCCAAAAATAAAAATTCTATCATTAATTACTCACCCTCATGGCCTTCCAAAGCCGTAAGACCTTCGTTCATCTTCAAAACACAAATTAAGATATTTTTGATTAAATCCAAGAGCTTTCTGACCCTGCATAGATGGCAGTGGAGCTGACACATTCAAGGCCCAGAAAAGTATTAAGAACATCGTTCATGTGATATCAGCCGTAATGTTATAAAGCTACAAGAATACTTTTTGTGTGTAAAGAAAACTAAAATAATGACTTTATGCAGCAATTTCCATTTTTGGGTGAGCTGTCCCTTATATTTTATATATTACTATATACTGTACTATATGTATATATGTATACGTGGCTGTCTTCAAAAACACATCTCTTCCATCTTTATTTAACCCTCTAACTCTAGCACCCTCTAATCTAATTCTATTTTTTATATAAAACACCTTCTCTGTTCTTTTTGTATTCTATCTATATATTTTTAGGCCTCTAACACTAGCTTCCTTTTTTTATTCTATCGATTTTCTTTTTTATTTATTATATAATTTAATAAAAACCTTGCTATGTGTAGTGCGTTATGGCTATATGAGGCTAAATGAGACTTGTCATAGCACTTGCATGTTGTTGCTCTTTTGTTGATTTTTAATGCTTCCATTGTCCTCTTTTGTAAGTCACTTTGGATAAAAGTGTCTGCTTAAAGTGTTAATGTAAATATGCTTCTATACTGCAAGTTAGATTTCATTATACAGCGCTGTGAAAATTTTTAGATATCGTTAAATGTCCTTAATGTTAATTTATCAAAGGAAGTATATTAAATGCTTCTTGAAGTTTCACTTTTTCAAAGGTTTGTACAGCTTTAAAATACATAAATGCCCATTTATTGTGTGTAAAAAGGTATTAAACCCTCTACATTTGTAACATACTACATAGCTACTTATTGTAGGAATGTACTTATTTTTTTCAACAGAGGGCTATTGATTTTCTGTCGACATTTTAGATGGCATGTTCTCAGTCAAATTTCCATTATTTTTGGTTAAATTATATGACATTTGCTCTTAAAAACGGTCCAAAGTTCCAGTGCCAATGTTTTATTTTAAAAAAGACACTTTTCATCACTAAATTTTACACTGTACTAAACCAAAACTTTAAATACCATTTATTACAACAAAATTCTGTTGCTAATGTGCTTATTTAAAGGAGAAGTTCACTTTCAAAACAAAAATTTACAGATAATTTGCTCACTCCCTTGTCATCCAAGATGTTCATGTCTTTCTTTCTTCAGTCGTAAAGAAATTGTTTCTTAAGAAAAAACATTTCAGAAATGTTCTCCATATAGTGGACTTCTATGGTGCCTGTGAGTTTGAACTTCCAAAATTCAGTATAAATGCAGCTTCGAAGGGCTCCAAACGATCCTAGCTGATGAAGAAGGGTCTTATTAAGCAAAATGATATGTTCTAAAAAATATATATATATATATTTAATATTATATCATTTATATACTTTTTAACCTCAAATACTCGTCTTGTCTAGATCTGCAATGGGCATACGTACTCCATGTACTCCGGTTCAATACAGTTAGGGTATGTCGAAAAACTCCCATCTCATTTTCTCCTCCAACTTCAAAATCCTACATCTGTTTTACTTTTGACCTCCTTTGCACGTTTCCTTTGTAAACACTGGGTCGGCACATCTGCAGAGATGTAGGACGATTTTGAAGTTTTTCGACCTACCCTAACAGTATTGAACTGGAGTGCAGAAAGTATGCATGTGCATCACAGAGCAAGACAAGATGAGCATTTGAAGCATTTAAAAAGTATTTTTTTATATATAAGACCCTTGTTCTTTGGGTGGGATCAGTTAGAACCATTTGAAACTTCATTTACACTGCATTTTGGAAGTTTAAACTCTCGGGCACCATAGAAGTCCACTATATGGAGAACATTGCTGAAATGTTTTCCTCAAGAAACATAATTTCTTTACGACTGAGGAAAGACATAAACATCTTGGATGAGGGGGTGAGTAAATTACCTTTGAATTCTTGTTCTGGAACTGAACTTCTCCTTTAACGTAGTGTTTTATTAAGACACATTATTATATGAACAACCAGTCAGTAATTACATTAATTTAAGTATATAGGATAGTTCACCCAAAAAATTACATTGTCATTTTATTTACCCTCAAGATATTAAATCTGTATGAGTTTCTTTCTTCTGTGAAGCTTAAAATTATGCTAGGCAGAATGAGTAGTCACTTTCAAATTTATTTTACAGAAAAATATACAGTGAATAGTCACTAAGGCTATCATTCTTCCTAATATCTCATTTTGGTTTCCACAGAAAAAAGATCCATATAGATTTAAAAGGGTCATGAACTGAGAAATCAAAGTTTCATTGATCTTTTGATATATACAAGGTCATTCTACTATAAAAACATTCTGTAAGTTTCAGAACTTTCAGAACAGCTTATATTGAAGCCAATCTGCCAAAATGACGGGTTGTGGAATGGTCCACTTTATGACATAATAGTCTGGCTAAACACCGCCTCAACAGAAGATGATCAACACCTGCTTCTACATCACTGCCTGCTTAGTCTTGCCCACCAATTCGTACACGTAGTGTAAATAAAGAGAGAGGCAAATTCAGCTCTAAGCAGAAACTAAACAATAAAGATGTCTCAGAAGAAAACAAGGCACTGTACAGGAAAGAGTGGATGAACTTTATTTTCAATTAAGTTACAGACCACGTCAGTAAGAACTTGGCCCTTTGTTCACTTAATTTTACAGCAGATTTAAGAAAAACAAGGCATACAATCCACCAAAACAGAACAGAACGGAAAATAGCCTATTACTTCAAAATTATGTTTTTAGATGTGTAAAAAAAAAAAAAAAAAAAAAAAAAAATGATAACGTTATAAGTGGACCTCAGAGAACAGTACAAAATAATAAATAAAGGCAGTTCATGACTCCTTTAAGACATCATAATAGTGATTAAATGAAAACCGTTTTTTGTTTTTGTTTTGAGTCACCTTTTCAAGTCTCATATACAAAAGTACAACATAAGAGAGCTACATCAAAGACTTTAAATATAGGAAGACTGTGCACTACTTACGAATGGGTGAAAGTGCAACACCCAATATGGCGAATAAGCCCCGCCTTCTAAATGAAAGAGACAATCGTTAATTATATAAAGAAACAGGCAGCATTCGCACAATCACGCTCATGCGCATTGGCCGTTCTAGCCTGACAAAATAAGCCTTTTAATGCTCTTTAAGCATTAGAAACATCAATTATAAGGCAGCTGTTGTCAGATTTCATTGGTGACTTCAGATATGAAGTTTAATCGTAAGCTTGGTGAACCATTTTGGAGAGTTTTGCGTTTCCCCATTTAAAGAGATAGGAGCTGCACTTGCATGCCCAAGAGGCGTATCAAAGATGGCCGCTGAGAGAAATCACTTGCCTTGAAGGGACTTTGGTTACATTTACTTATGTTGTATTCAGTTGAATATGACATCAGCAGCCATATCACCCTGTAGCCCAAGACTGGTTGCCCACTGTAGCTAAGCAGGGTTGAGCTTGGTCAGTACCTGGATGGGAGACCTCCTGGGGAAACTAGGTTGCTGCTGGAAGAGGTGCTAGTGAGGCCAGCAGGGGGTGCTCACCCTGAGGTCTGTGTGGGTCCTAGCACCCCAGTATAGTGACGGGGACACTATACTGCCAAAAAGCACCGTCCTTCGGATGAGACGTTAAACCGAGGTCCTGACTCTCTGTGGTCATTAAAAATCCCAGGATGTCTTTCGAAAAGAGTAGAGGTGTGACCTCGGCATCCTGGCCAAATTTGCCCATTGGCCTCTGACCATCATGGCCTCCGAATCATCCCCATATTCCAATTGGCTTCATCACTCTGTCTCCTCTCCACCAGTAAGCTGGTGTGTGGTGGGCGTTCTGGCGCACTATGGCTGCCGTCGCATCATCCAGGTGGATGAGGAGATACCCCTGACACTGTAAAGCGCTTTGAGTGTCTAGAAAAGCGCTATATAAATGTAACAAATTATTATTATTATTATTATTATGACCAATGATATATGACCAGTAATCAATTGTGGTTCAGTGGTTGAGTCAGATGTTAATTCAGTGACTTCCAAAAACTATGGATTTGAGTCTTTTATTCATGCCAAAAAATTTCACTTCTCATATTTCTTTAATATAAAGTTACACTGAGTAGGAACCACTTCTTGATTCTCAGCTCAAGAGAACTCATAGTCACAGAGGGATCGTGTGAAAAAGAAAGAGATGGGGGAAGGGATAGTGTGGGAGCTAGAGACGTGCGCTTGAAAGTCAGCCAAAAGGAAAATAGATTAGGTGTAACACAAAAGGGATATATAGATTAAGAGTTCTTCTAAGGTTAATAGAGAGATAGCAACACATGCCAGTCATTAGAATGGCTCTCCATCTGGGCTTTCTGTTGAAGAAGCATCAGGTGGAGTGAGAGTGTGTGGGAGCTGCTGTGGCGTGAGAACATTCACCAGTGGGAACTAGCTGGAGCTCACCAACGCTGTAGGTGAATCCAAAATGTTCAAAATTGAAGTGGTATCTGGAGGCATCAAGGCAAGTCTGAATTGCATAACGTGTTTTACATGTGTCATTCTTATTCTCGAATGTGTTCTCATTAGCTTCCTGTGGAAAGGAGGCCACCTTTTCTGTCCTTTCTGGGGTTTTTTAAAACACAGACCTCTTTGGATGTTGTTTTTTGCTCCACTATTGTATAAACATGTCCATGATAACTTTGTCAAGGTAAAAACTGTGATCCTAAGCCCTGACAGAAGGTCTGAGTCCCTGTGGACAGGGCCGACTGGAGACTGCCCGCAGGGTGTTCTCCGCCATTAGCAGAAGGTGAACGCTGGTCCAGCCTATTTGGCCCCCTTCAGGGCCGCTATAATAGAATGCACACGCAACACCTCGCTGTGGACAGATGGCCGGGTAAGGCTGGAACGTTGCACCACAATGAAGAAGTTAATAAATAATTATATATGCGGTGACATTCAGTGGTAATGGGGATCAGAAACACGCATTTATTTTTGTCGAAGTTGCTCTCCAACCATGCCGTTGATTCGGCTGTCAGAGGCAGAAAAGTCACATTCCTCAGCTCTGGCTGCCCAGGAAACAGATTTGATTTTGCACGAATCCCCTTCAGAATATTTATGAGTCCCTGGTTATATGTCCAACCCTTTGCAATATGAATATGACACGGCTGATTTGCAGTCCTTCCATTGTGTGCTGGTTTGAGGATCTATTTTGGGCTCCAGCTAACAACTACTTTGATCACTTTGATTTGAGAAAATTCACAGTTTGAAAGCGGCAGAACTCTTTAAATAACTAAAGTTATCAAACCTTAGCCACTGGGGGGTTTAAATGCACTATTTGATTTAAGGTTTCAGTTATGCAATTATGATTTGAAGCCTGGGAATGAATGTTGTTTTGATAATTGCACTCAAAGTACTTGCAATTTAAGGATGACAGTGACATTTCAAAGGGAAGTTCATCCCAGAATGAACATTTTGTCATCATTAACTCACCCTTGTGTCATTTCACACTTCCTTTCTTCAAAAAAAAGCAAATTTATTTCATATCCAGTGGGATATCCTGTTGTTTTAATGGCGCCGGATGGCGTAGGACCGGCATGGAGAGGGCATGATTTAACCATAAAAGTGCTTCAATATTGGATTGTTTTTAACCAAAAGTGCCCTTTGAGGACTATTGTTGTGAATTATATTGAAGCACTTGGAAAATTATCAGCAAACCGCATGTAGTTTTTGCTGACACACTCGGGTCTTTTAAACAGTAACGTGAGTCATAGTGCACTGCCAATAAATTAGCAAAATGGGATATTCATTAATTTATCTGCTTTTGTGTTGCAAAGAACAAAGGAAGTCATAGAGGTTTAGAGCTGCATAAGGGTGAGTAAATGATGACAAAGTTCATTTTTGGATTTCTTTGATCACTTTCTGCTAGGAAATGTAAGTGCAATGTGAGTGATGGTATTATAAGAATTTAACAAGGTTTATGTCTAATAGAAATGCTGCTATATAGTGGTGTCACTAATGAAGGTTCACCAACTTCACCGGCAGTTATTGTCATTGTTTATTACTGACTTTATGGGTTTAATTGTTGTAGCCCTGAATCAGTTACACCCTCAATTAGTTCTTGAGTTCAGCATACATTATTGCTTAAGGAAGGACACTCAGTCCTGCCTTGCAATGCTGCAATATGGGCCATACCGTTGCCTACAGACTCCAGAAATCAATGAATATATTAATTTACTCGAGTAGCAGGGTTCACACCGTCTTCATCTGGATTTCATGCGATAGAACGGGAAATAATTTATGGACCAGCCTCACCTCGGCGTTCTTTTATTAAAGCTCGGGGCAGATTACCATTTTTGCAGTTGTTTCAAGTTCCCTTGTTATTCTTGGCAGTGATATTTTCCCTCATGCTTCTCTCTCTCTCTTCCTCCATCCACGCCACGATGTGACATAGTCACCCACCCACGGCCTCTCTAGCATCTCCTGCTTCACTTCCCAGCCTTTCCATCTCGCTGTCAGACTCCTGTTTTCCCGAAAACACGTTTTCATACACGTTCCCAGACTCCTGCTTTGCTCATTACTATTTTATTAACCTGTAAAACAATCTAGATAACAGGATGAACAAATGTAGAAATTATCAATTTTATTTCTCCCTGCCTCTTCGCTCTCGCTCTCATATATATTTAAATATAATTTGCTCCCTGTAGCATGTAATTAGGTCTCTGAAAATTGGTAAATTGCATTTGCCTTTGTTTAGTGCAGATTGGAGTCCCCTTTTAAAATATTTGCCATTTCATATTATCATAATTCAATTCCAAAACTCAATACCTTTTAGTGTTGCAGATATCTTATCGTGAATTACTGCATGGTTGTAGAAAATTGCTCAGGCCTGTTTTTGTTGACCTCTTGTACCTGACATTTTGTTCAGTGTTTAAATGAAATGCACTGAAACACAGCGTGACCAAATTATATCCATTCCAGCCTTTTTGCTCTCATTCCCCTTCCCGCTGCCCACCATCACGGTCTAATTTTTATCCAAATAGTGTTTTCATCTTCTGTTTACACCTACATAAGCGCTAATGCATCGTATCTGTAGACCGCCACAAGCCATTGTTTTGTGTTAGCATGTAAAGCTTTTGATTTTCTCTTCACTTCATTGAATTTCCTTTCTGTCATTTGTACACATCATGTTCATCTGTCTCCATGTTGTTTTGTTCTCCCCTCTCCCCTTTCTCTTCCCATGGGTGCAGTAAACAGAAGCAGCCCGCGCCGGCAGCACAATGCAGGTAGGGTGTATTTCTGAGTAGAGCGGCTCTGTCTCTAATCAAAGGCAGGCAGCTTCATCCACCAATCCTCACCTTGGCTAATTGAGGGAAACCGCAGAGCTTTTAAATTGCATCAACAAATAATCACACGCAAATGTCTTAATTGCCGTAGAGCTGTATATGAAATTACAGTGATTGTTGCTTGCTAATCTTATCAGCTCTGTCCTAATCGTCTCTGTTGGGGACATGTTGATTGCTTGATTTATTTTAAGCCACACTCGCAAAATCTTTTTTTCCCCAAATCAGGTGACGTTTTTTATGGGAACTGCTTTTGCCGTGGCGTCGCCGACCCTTTGGTTGAGATTGTCACAAAAAATGCAAATCACAAACCTGCAGTGTAAGCGTGACATTGAGCATTGCGGTAAAACATGACAGATAGAAAAACAGCGGGTGCGAATATCCGCCAAAGGAGACATCGGACAGTCATTTAAACCCTAGATTTGTGTGGGATATGGGTGAAATCGAGGAAGACTTGCATATACATATTTATAGAGCACACCTCCAACGCTCTTACAGGAAAAAATGTCAATAAGCTGCAAATCACACCTGTATTTATTTCTGCCTGCTATATTTGTATCATGTAGTGGGTGCACAGTAGGTGCAGGGAAAAGTCAGACCTGTCTGCTTTGCTTTTGCGTTTCTCTAATGTGTGGTTTTAGCTGTTAATGGTAGTCGGAGGACAAAAAACATGAACAATATGAACATTTTGTCCCCACCATACAATCGGGCTAATGGTGTAATGTGCTCTGTGGTAGCGGTAAAGTGCATAAATCAGCTGTCAGTGTTGTTTTGGTGAGATATGAAGTGTCACTGGATGGAAGGATGTATTGGAAAGTTTGCTTAAAGGTATGTGGGACCTGTTCCATAAATTCAGGAAGTCTTTTAAGGATGGATGCCAAGATTTTACCTGTATTGATCCACCGCATGTCTCCCTCACCACAGGTAAAATACCAAACTGGTAAAATTAGTGCTGCTTAAAATACTTTACGATCTGTGGACTATTTACGATACTCCTCCTGTCAAAGCTCAAGGGTACGTGTAATGGAATTACGCTTATTATATCCAAAGCTTGGCATTTGCCGTTAAGAACTGGATAGAAATGTTTGTGTACTGTGTAAGAGAAACGAAAAGATAAGCTGTGATCTCAAGCTGTTATGTTGTGTGGCATTTTTGAGATTTGCCCCAGTGAAGATGACTGACAGGGCTTGTCAACCCAAGCGAAAGCATGACAAATATGGTTGTGGCATTGATATAATAGCTGACTTAAAGGGAGAAAAGTGACTCACAGTCTTGCATAATGAATATTTAAAAGAGTTTGGACAGAGGTGAAGTATGAATGCGTCTAATGGTATCAGATACCATTATATCAAATATCATGTGTCAGTCAGCTTAGAGAATAGCTTTGTTTTCTGTGTGATCATATAGTCTGAAATATTAGTGTCAGATCCATGCTAAATAGTAATATTATTATGTCACCAGTAATGATAGAGTATAAACGCTAGAATTTTCTGTTTGACGTCTTAAGGCCCATATTGTGTGTGTGTATATGTATTTTTATTTATGTTTTTGTATTGCCAGTTATTTTGGTCATAATTGAGAATGAATGGGGGAAAGTCATGTAAGAGTTTGCGAATTAGACTAAACAAAGGGCGTTAATTGGAAGACTCGTTAAAAAAATTAAGTAAACGGCTCACTCTCTTAGATGTGGGAGTTTTTAGTGTGTAATCGGCTTCGTGAAATTTAAAGTAACCAATATCTGTGACCACTATTTAAAAAGCTTTGATGGTCCGAAAAATGCAAAAAATAGTTCAAAGTTAACTATTAAAAAGAATAGCTGAACATAAGTTCACAAATACAATGTATAGTTTAAATTGTTACTGCCTCAAATGTTGGAATAATATATTTGTTATTATTTTGATTATTTTAAAATATATGAACAGTGTTGGGGAAAGTTACTTTTAAAAGTAGTGCATTACAATATTGAGTTACTTCCTAAAAAAGCAAGCGTTTGCTTGCTTGTTTTTAATATAAAAAGTTCTATTTTTGGCAAATGTAAAAGCCCTTGCACAACAAAAGCCTCAGGCTGAAGGAAAAAGAAATTCATGTCTGTACAGTAGAACGCAGAAGAAGAAAATTCAACACTCTTCAGAAATAAAAAAAGAAAAAAGAAAAACAAATGTTAGTTTTATTTTGAGTAATTTCTGATTATTAATATGATTGCATTGGATCATCAAAGCTCAGAATCAAAGACACTGGTTAATAAAAAGAGATTAAATACATGAAATATATTTGTATTATTTAACATACTTAATTATCGCAGGTTTTCATCATATTCTGAGTTGCATTTCACAATTTTTATTCATTTTGAGGAATACTGAATCAGATTTTTATGAGTGAGATAAATGCATGTTCACATATATTCTAGAACTTAAGTAACATCTTCCGATTTCTCTCAACATGGGGAAAGAAGAGCTTTCAATCAATAACTGGGAAAAAAAAGTAACTGGCGTTACTTATTTGGAAAAGTAACTCTTATTTTCTTGTATTCTTGTAAATTAAAAAGTAATACGTTACTTTACTAGTTACTAGTAAAAGTAATCTGATTACGTAACTTGCGTTACTTGTAATACGTCACCCCCAACAATGTATGTGAAATGGTAATAATACAAAATAGCTAGGTGAGTCCAAACATTTAATTGGTAGTAGAAAAAAAAAAAGCAGTTATATCAATAAAAATAATTCATCTTTCTCACCAGCACTTCCAAGTTTATTGGGCAGCTGCTGTTTGAGGAATTCAAGTGGATATTATCATTAAATTTAAACTAAGCAAGTGACAGATGGGTTTCTATACGCTCCGCACCATTGTAGATATTGTCTTTTAGCAGGGATATTACTTTTAATAACCCTCAATTGAAGCGTCAAGGGCCACTGTGGCTGCTGTAGTAAAACAGAATCATTTTTTGGGGTACAAAGTGTTTCTCTGTAGTTTCTCTTTCAAGGGGAGGAAATTAAATCGCCTGCATAAATCATTCAAAGGATGGCTATAGATGTAATTGATTTCATGTAAGTTGTTTTAGATTAAGTCCATAACACTCCACTAAGATGGGCAGTGTGAAATGAGCCTTTTGCCCAGGAAATTTGTCTTATATAGAGCTTATCCTAACATCTCTTTTAGCTGAAAAGCAAGCTTAATAAAAAAGATCTCCCTAAAATAAAAATTACAGTACGCCAATATTTGTATAGAGCTTTGGAGCAACATGAGGATGAGTAAATACTGATAGAATTGTAATATTTGCCTGAACTGTTCCTTTAACTTCGCAAGACTTATGAAGTGGAATAATTCCTCACTGATCCATGAAATTGCTTGTGCAATCACATGCATGTGGAACAAACCAGGTACAGTGAGTTATTAGTCTTTGTCCTTGTGCAATCCTCGCGCAAAACTTTATAATGCTGCTTATTTATGAGTTCAGCATTTTGTGCAGTGTTTTATCATTATCTTTAAATTGCCAAGACCACCTTGTAGGTCCCTCGTGGAGCTCATTTATTTATCAGTGAGGTTATGGACTAAATCACACAGCCCTGTTTTTGTTTTTTATAATCCCCTTGCATCTTTCTAACTTGCTGGACCATATTACTCTCTCTTTCCCAAGTGCATTCTCTCCCAGAGTGGTAGTATGCATCTCCGAGTTTTAAACAAACGGCTGTGCTGGATACCTGTCTCCATATGGATCCTATTAAAACCTCACGCAGCCATCTGTAGCCTAACCATGCTGTGATATCTCCAAACCGCTTCCCTCAGCTCTGCTCTAGTTTGGCAGCCGAGCTCCGCCGTGATCCCTTTGCAGTTTAGATTGTATGCAGAGAGGTGCTGCTTGTTACTATCGCAACACTTCTATGTCCCGTACGAATTTTGATTAGCTTGGGACGGAACTGTACATTTACATGTCAGGTTTAAAGGATTATGGCGGGTGCTTGGTTCCTGCCTTCAACCATAATCTAGTCCTTGCCATTTATAGAACACGACCTGCTGCTCGCTCCATACTGCTCTTAATGCTTGCCAGTATCTTACGAGAGCAGTCATGTATGAAGCACTGCTGATACGGACATGCCGTTTTTCTCTCTCTGCATCTGTGTGTATTTTTATTTATTTATTTATTTTGGAGCCTATGGGCCTATACTTGTCAAAGTGTATTGAAACTCGCTTAGTTGCAGTTTAAGACAGATTGCCCCCTGATGGTAGCCTGGAAAAATCCAGACCCTAATCTATTAAGATTAAGGGTCTGGGATCGAGCAATGAAAACTGCCTAACTCGAGGGGCGGCACCAAGCATGCATTTGAAACTCTAACTGCACGCAATTGGATAACGCCATGGCCAATCACAACAATACACGCTTAGCTACCAGCAGAGCTAAATGATGTTTCATTAACAAAGTTCGGGAGAAGCGCGTTAGATCCTTAGCGTAAACATCACAAGTCAATCAGCGCCATAGGTTTAAATACAGCTGACTCACCTCAATTCACTCGATGGTTTATCAGTAAACTTCCACCACCCCATCTCATCACTCCGAGTTCTCGCTACTCCTATTGGGGGGTAACGTACTCTGGGTTCGGGCCACTCCCGAGCTCGGAGCCCTTCACCGGACAGCACGCCAAACATGCACTACTATTCTCCGGCTAATTATATGTAAGCGTGAACTCATGAACTGAGATTAAACTCTTGCCGTATCCAGTCGGCAAAACGGCAAAAACGTCCTTCTTGCAAAGGAACGATTCGAGTTTTCGGTTTTCTGTTCCTCTTTTATATGGAAAGCCAAGTCTAACTCGTTCATTGTAGCGGCCAAAGCCGTTTCAAACAACTTGTTGTTCATCTGTAGCGACAGCGATCTTTCAAAGTTTACTATATGATTCGAACGTCGCAGCGCTGTCATCATCAGTTTAGCTCGCCTCTGGCCCGCCTACATCAGATACACCGATTTGATTGGTTCCCACAATTGCTTACGTATTGCAGTAACCTGCATCATTGCTCGATGCCAGAGTGTCTTGCAGAGACAATTCAAATTGTGCTCTCGCGAGACCTCTGGATTTCCAGGGTACCCTGATGGTGGATTATTTGCATAATCTGAAGTTTGTTCATGTGCACAGATGTGCTTTTAAAAATTGAAGGGAAACCGCAGTGATTTGTAACATGTTTTGTTTTAACATCTGTAAGTCATCTGTCTGTGTCTCAGACTTTGATATAGGAAATACCAAAAGTTGGGTTTGAATCAAAAGGCTTGAATAGTCAGCATTTATTTGATCTAAAATACAGTAAAATAATAGAATTTAACATATTATTGCAATGTAAAATAATATTTTTTTTACCGGTTGTCAGTGTCTAATCCTTCAAACAAAACATTCTGATATGCTGTTTTGGTGATCAAGAATCATTTCTTATTGTTATCTATGAACAGGTTTATATTTACTGCTTAATATTTTTAGAAACCATATTTTTTCAGCATTTTTAAAATAAAAATGTAAAACTTTAAATAATTTAAACTTTTGTTTACAATAGAAGTTTTTAGCAACAATGTAAACGTCCTTCCCCCTAACTTTTGGTCAATTTTATGTATTTATGTTTGTCTTATGTATGTCATTTATTTTTTGACATTATATTTTAAATAAATGTTTTTAAATACACTGCCATTTAAAGGTTTGGGTCCAGTAAGTTTTTATCAATGTTTTTAATATATTGATTAATATATTTTAAAATATAATTTATTTTATTTTTATTATTAGCCATTACTCTAGTCTTCAGTGTTACATAACATGATCCGTCAGAAATTATTCTAATATGCTGATTTATTATTTTTATTATCAATGTTGGAAACAGTAGTGCTGCTTTAAAATTATTTTGGATCCTGTGATTCTTTTTTCAGGATTCTTTAAATAAAAAGTAAAAAAGAACAGCATTTATTTTAAATAAAAAGTGATAGCAAAGATTTATATTAAATTAACACATCCTTGCTGAATAAAAGTATTAATTTCATAAAAAAAAAGAAAAAGTAAAAATAAAAATGTACTGACCCCCAAATTTTGAACGGTAGTCTATATTGTTAGAAAAGATTTATATTTTAAATAAATGCTGTTCTTTTTAACTTTTTACTCATTAAAGAATCCTAAAAAAAGTATTTCAGGATTCAAAATGGAAATCTTTTCTAACAATGTAAGTATTTGCTCTCTCTTTTTTTTTTTTTTTTAGTCAATTTAACTCATCTTTGGTGAAAAAAGCATTAATCTCTTTTAAAAAAAATAAATAAAGAATGAAACTTCTAAGTTCTAACCACAAACTTTTAAGTTTATATTATTACAAAAGATTTTGTCATTTTAAACTTTTTATTTATTAAAGAATCCTGAAGAAAATATGTGACACTGAAGACTGGAGTAATGATGCTGAAAATTCAGCTTTGCATCACAGAAATAAATTAGATTTTAAAATATATTAACATAGAAAACAGTTATTTTACATTGAAATAATATTTCACAATATTACTGTTTTTCAATATAAATTTTTCTGTATTTTTGACCAAATAAATGCAGCCTTGATAAGCATAAGAAACTTCTTTAAAAACCTTCCTTATCTTACTGATTATAACTTTTCAACACCAGTGAAACATCATTTAATTAATATCAATAGTATTCAAGAATGTTTATAATATTATTAATTTAATGTAAGTGTGTGTATATATATATAATTAATAAATGTTCATTCACTCTGTACACCGTTAAAAATAAAGCTGCTTAATGATGCCATAGAAGAACCTTTTTTGTCTTAATAGTTCCATAAAGAACCTTTAACATCTGAAGAACCTTTTCTGTTTCACAAGGTAAGAACTGAATGGTTCTTTGTGGAACCAAAAAATGGTTCTTCTATGGTATCGCTTGAAGAACCTTTTTAAGCACCTTTATTTTTAAGAGTGTAGCTGATGTGTAATTGGTAAAACTAATTGGTAAAAGTTCTGTTGGCTTCCTCACAAACTTGTTGTCTAAAGGAAATTATTTTTGACTATTTGCACTATAACATTGAAATGTTGGAACAATATGAAAACGCATTAAATTTCTTGTTGTTTCCTATTAAATATTCAATTGATAACTGTTATTTATAGGTCAGAAAATCAAGAACTCATTAGTTCACATCAGAAATGTGGAACAAAGTTGTCGTAGAGTACTTACGTGCCGATTAACTGACGACAATGCGTTGATGATGGGTTTTTTTGAGGATCATAATTGAAAACCACTGCAATCGGCACATTCATCAAAAGCGAGATTTTAGGTTTGTTCATCTCTGAGAATAGGCTGGATTTAGAAATTAATTAGCACTCTTATTATTTTCTGGACTGCAGACTGCAGTGAGACTAGAGCAAAGGAAAGCTCAGTGGCTGAATCTCACATGTGCGCGCGAGAGAGAAACCGACAGAGAGAAAGAAAGACTGGGGCAGTCCAGGGCTTGAAGCAGACTATAATTGTGGCTGAATTGTGTGTCTCTGTGAGAACTCTGCTTTTACTGGCCTGTCCAGGCCATTGCAGTATGCTCTATCTGTAGGCGCTCTGAACACTTTGGTCTGGAGAAAAAGATTTGCAGCTGTGGATAACACCTTGAGTGTTTTCAGCTTTGGCTTTGTGCTTGGCCTAGTTACCTTTGAATTGTCTTAGATTATATTGTAAAAACTGTGCAGAGAATTCAACTATAATGTTTTTTTTTTAGCTTTAAATTAATCCAGATGGTTCTTCTGAACTAAATGTTTCTTAGGTAATTATTGCCTTTTTTAACAGCAGCCTTTTTTAACAGAATAATCAAAGTCATTTCTTATCTTTTAAAACTAAAAATAATTTGTCTTTACTGTAAACGTGAATATTGAATTAAAAAGCAATTTTGCCCAAAGTTCTACTTTAATTGGAAATTAAATTAGGTACGAATATATTTATTAAATTTACTAGGATCCGAAGGCTGTCTAAATCTGTTTGTAGCTTAAAAATAGATGTTTACTGGCAGTATATATTCTGATGTTTTAAAATATAAACATTTTCTTCCATAGGCAGCATTTTAAGGCATTATGGGCATGATATAAATTTGGGATCAATAAGATTTAAAATTATTTTTAAAGAAGTCTTTTCTGCTTATCAAGGCTGTGTTTATTTTATTAAAAATACACATGATCCTTTAAAAATCATTCTAACATGCTGATTTATTATCAGTGTTGAAAAACTAGATTCTTTAATGAATAAAACGTCAAAAAGAACAGCATTTATTCAAAATAGAAACCTTTTGTAACAATATACACTACTTTTCAAAGTTTGGGGCCATTACATTATTTTTTTTTTCTTTCTTTGAAAGAAAAATACAGTTCTTTTTGACTTGTTATTCATCAAGGAATTTAGTATTAAAAATATTAAGAATCCACCGTTTCCAGCATTGATAATAAATCATGTCTGAAGAGTCATGTGACACTGAAGACTGGAATAATGGCTGGTGAAAATTCAGCTTTGCATCACAAAAATAAATGTGACCCTGGACTACAAAACCAGTCTGAAGTATCACGGTACATACAGTATATTTGTAGCAATAGCCAAAAATACATTGTATGGGTCAAAATTATCGTTTTTTTCTTTTATGCCAAAATAAAAAAAGGATATTAAGTAAAGATCGTGTTCCATAAAGATATTTTGTAAATTTCCTGCCATAAATATATCAAAACTTATTTTTTGATTAGTAATATGCATTGCAAAGAACTTCATTTTGGCAACTTTAAAGGCAATTTTCTCTCTTTTTTTTTTTTTTTTTTTGCACCCTCAGATTCCAGATTTTCAAATAGTTGACCCTATGACTGCTATTGTGGTCCAAGGGTCTCAAATTATATTTTAAAGTATATTGAAATATAAAACTGTTATTTTAAATTTCAATAATATTTCAAAATATTACTTTATTCAGTATTTTGATCAAATAAATGGAACTTTGAGCATATGAGACTTCTTAAAAACATTACAAATCTTTCTGATCCCAAACTTCTGAACAGAGTGTTAATCTCACATTGCCTGTATTAAAAACCAAAAGAGAGTCAGAGCTGCACCCTATATAGGTTGTTTAATATCAGTCACTTTTGAGGTTCCATTTCAATTGTGACAGCAACTCACTTTGTAGGCAGTGTGATTACTAGATTTTGAAACCGAGCCATGATATATCCCATAAAACACAAATCTAAAGTACTTAAAAGCAATTACAGTATTGTTGGTCTGTATCTAAGTAAAGCAAATACATTTATCCTGGAGACATCATGGTAGTTATGTTAAATATGTGATAAGAACAGATTAAGAAGCATCACAGAATATGCATAAGTAGTAAAATAAGATTCCTGATTGTCATTTAATGGCGTGTTTTTTCATGGGAAGTTATGTCACAGGATACACGATGACAAATGGTTTATAACTGCACCGTCCTACACTGTCTTTAATCACCGCATACGGGAAATAGATCTCAACTCTCACTGAAACGTAAATGTTTGTGCATTTCCTCCCAGCATCGTTCTCCAACTGCTCAAGGCAGATTTTCATCTGGACTATATTAGATACACTCTTCCTTTAATTATGTTTCGAGTTAAAAAAAAAAAAAAATCCATAGAGATCTGGATTTATTTCTTCATGGAGAGTTGCTTATTAAATTCACATTATAGACGCATAAAGAAGGTAAATGAATGTGTGAAGTTTTATTGCGTCAGTATTTTATTCATTGTCCTCGAGCACATCGTTAGCACAATATATCACTGCAGAACACTGTGTTTGTCGAAGTGGGCAAAGCTGCTGAGGAACTTATTTACCCCAGAATGCCTTTACTGCTTACTGTCGAAAATGACAGAACAGGACCAGGCAAGGGCGGATTATACAATGCCCTGCGAGGGTCCTGTGAGGCTTCACTGGAGTCACTGTTTTAAATTGTTTTTAAATTGGTTAAACTGCTACTTTTTTTTAAGAATATTATTGCATTAAATATTTAAAACAGTCAATTATGTTCATTTGTCAATCACGTTTTTTATTCTCAGCAAAGATTCCTTGACAGTTGGTTCAACATTTCATTTGGACCTCACTATGGTATACAATGGGCAATAATATTTTAAAACAAATTTTCATATTTTTAATCACAGACTTATTTAATGACCACATTAATAAATATTTATTAAAATTTATTAATTTATTTTTAAAATTATTTTTATTATTTATTTTATTTATTAAAATTCAATGCTAGGGCTGTCACAATATCAGAATTCACTACACGATTACCCTAACCAAAAAAAAAATTAAAAATAAATATATACATACATATACATATATTAATATATATTATATATTAATAAATAGATAAATAATGCTGTTAGTAAAATATTTCATTATGTTTAACTTTTTTTTTTCTTTGTTTGGTCACACAAGGGACTAGGGAGGCAGAGTAATTGTAGTAATCATAACTACAAACTTTAACCCCACAAAAAATATACTTATTCCTTTTGATATTAAAATAATAATAATAATAATAATAATAATAATTTCTCTCTCTCTCTCTCTATATATATATATATAATGACACTAATATATATTATATTTAAAAAAAAAAAAAAAAAAAT